>NC_054469.1:119439107-119779107 GCF_017639515.1 Carcharodon carcharias | reverse complement strand
AGTGTGTGTGGTGTGGGCAGGGATTTTTTGTGGTGTGGGGGCGATTGTGTGTGTTGTGGGGGGCGAGTGTGTGTGGTGTGGGGAGGGAGTGTGTGTGGTGTGGGGAGGGAGTGTGTGTGGTGTGGGGAGGGAGTGTGTGTGGTGTGGGGAGGGAGTGTGTGTGGTGTGGGGAGGGAGTGTGTGTGGCGTGGTGAGGGCAGTGTGTGTCTGTGTTTGTGTGTGGTGTGGGGCGGTAGTGTGTGTATGTATTTTGGGCGGCAGGAGTGTGTATGTGTATGTGTGGTGTGGGGGAAGTGTCTGTTTGTGTGTGTGTGGTGTGGGGGGGAGTGTGTGTGCATGGGTGTGTGTGTTTGTGGTGTGGGGGGAGTGTGTATCTGTGTTTGTGGTTTGGGGGGAGTGTGTGTCTGTGTGTGTGGTGTGGGGGGAGTGTGTGTCTGTGTGTGTGGTGTGGGGGGAGTGTGTGTGTGTGTGGGTTGTGGGGGGAGTGTCTGTGTTTGTGTGTGTGTGTGTGTAGGGTGTGGGGGGGAGTGTGTGTGCGTGTGTGTGTGTGTGGTGTGGGGTAAGTGTGTGTCTGTGTGTGTGCTGTGGGGGGAGAGCATGTGTGTATGTGTGTCTATAGGGAGTGGGGGTAATTTGTGTGAGTGTGTGTGTGTGGGGTGTGGGTTGAGTGTGTGTGTGTGTGTGTGTGTGGTGTTGTGGGGGTGAGTGTGTGTGTGGTGTGGGTGAGAGCGTGTGTGTGTGGTGTGAGGGAGTGTGTGTGTGTGTGCTGTGTGTGTGGTGTGGGGGAGTGTGTGTGTGTGTGTAGGATATGGGGGGAGTTTGTGTGTGTGGGAGTGGGGGGAGTGTTTGTGTGTGTGTGTAGGATGTGTGCGTGTGTGTATTGTAGGGGGAGTGTGTGTGTGTGTGTGTGTGCGTGTGTGTGGTGTGGGGGGGGGAGAGTATGTGGTGGGGTTTCGGGGGGGAATGTGTGTGTATGGGTGGGGTGTTGAGGGAGAGTGTGGGTGTGTGGGGTGTCAGGGGGGGCTAGTGTGTGTGGGTGTGTGTGTTGTGGGGGCGTGGCGTGTGTCTGTGTGGTGTGGGGGTGTAGTGTGAGTGTGGGTGTTGGGGGGTAGTGTGTGTGTGGTGTGGAGGTGAGTGTGTGTGGTGTGGGCGGGGATTTTTTGTGGTGTGGGGGGCGACTGTGTGTGTTGTGGGGGGCGAGTGTGTGTGGTGTGGGGAGGGAGTGTGTCAGGGTGTGTGTGTGGCATGGTGAGGGCAGTGTGTGTGTGTGTCTGTGTGTGGTGTGGGGCGGTAGTGTGTGTATGTGTTGTGGGAGGCGGGAGTGTGTGTGTGTGTGTGTGTGTGTGGGTGAAGTGTCTGTGTGTGTGTGTGTGTGTGGTGTGGGGGGAGTGTGTGTCTGTGTGTGTGGTGTGGGGGGAATGTGTGTGTGTGTGTGTGTGTGTGTGTGTGTGTGTAGGGTATGGGGGGAGTGTGTGTGTTTGTGTGTGTGTGTAGGGTGTGGGGGGGAGTGTGTGTGTTGTGTGGGGAGAGTGTGTGTCTGTGTGTGTGCTGTGGGGGGAGTGCGTGTGTGTATGTGTGTGTCTATAGGGTGTGGGGGTAATTTGTGTGAGTGTGTGTGTGTGGGGTGTGGGCTGAGTGTGTGTGTGTGTGTGTGTGGTGTGGTGTGGTGGAGTGTGTGTGTGTGTGTGGGTGGTGTGGGTGGAGTGTGTGTGTGTATGTGTGTGTGGTGTGGTGTGGGGGAATGCGTGTGGTGGGTTGGGGAGTGTATGTGTGTGTCTATGGGATGTTGTGGGGAGTGTGTGTGCGTGTGTGTGTGTATATGTGGTGTGGGGGTCGGTGTTTGTGTTGTTGGGTGGTTTGTGTGTGTGTGTGTGTGTGTGTGGTGTGGGGGGGGAGTGTGTGTGTGTGTGTGTGGTGTGAGGGGGTTAGTGTGTGTATTTTTGGTGTGGGGGGGTGTAGTGTGTGTATGTGGTGTGGGGGGGAGTGTGTGTAGTATGGGGGGGAGTGTGTGCGTTTGTATGGTGTGGGGGTGAGTGTATGTGGTGTGGGTGGGGAGCGTGTGTGTGTGTGTGTGTGTGTGTGGTGTGGGGGTAGTGAGTGTGTGTGTGTGTGGTGTGGGGGGGAGCGTGTGTATGTGTGTGGTGTGGGGGGTTAGTGAGTGAGTGTGTGTGTGGTGTGGCTGGGAGTGTGTGTGTGTGGTGTGATGGTGAGTGTGTGTGTGTGGTGTGACGGGGAGTGTGTGTGTGTATCTGTGTGTGTGGTGTAGGGGAGTGTGTGTTTGTGTGTGTGTGTAGGGTGTGGGGGGAGTGTGTGTGTGTGAAGGGTGTGGGGGGAGAGTGTGTGTGTGTGGGTGTGTGTTTGTGGTGTGCGGGGGGAGTGTGTGTGGTGGGGTGTCGGTGGTGAATGTGTCTGTATGTGTGGGGTGTGGGGGTGGAGTGTGTGTGTGTGGTGTGAGGGGGACTGTGATTGTGTCTGGGGTGTGAGGGGGAGTGTGTGTCTGTGTGTGTGTGTGGTGTGGGGGGGCGTGTGTATTTGTGTGGGGTGTTGGGGGGAGTGTGGGTGTGTGGGATGCGGGGGGTAGTGTATGTGTGTGTGTGTGTGTGCGCGTGTGGTATGGGGGGGAGAGTGTGCCTGTGTGTGTGGTGTGGGGGGAGTGTGTGTGTTTGTGTGTGTGTGAGTATTGTGTGGGGGGAGACTGTGTGTTAGTGTGTGTGTGTGTGTGTAGTGGGGGGGAAATGTGTGTGTATGTGTGTGTCTATAGGATGTGGGGGTAGATTGTGTGAGTGTGTGTGGGGGGTGTGGGTTGAGTGTGTGTGTGTGTGCGTGTGTGTGTGTGGTGTGGTGTGGTGGAGTGTGTGTGTGTGTGTGTGTGTGTGCGGGGAGTGTGTGTGTGGGGGGAGAGTGTGTGTGTGTGTGTATGTGTGTGTGTGTGTGTGTGTATGTGTGTGTGTGTGTGTGATGTTGGGGGGGAGAGTTTGTGTGTGTGTAGTGTGAGGGGGAGTGTATGTGTGAGGGGGTTTGTGGGGGGGATTGTGTGTGTGTGTGTGGTGTGGGGGGAGTTTGTGTGTGCGGGATGTGGGTGGAGTGTCTGTGTGTGTGGTGTGGGAGAGAGGAATGTGTGTGGTGGGGCAGGGAGTGTGTGCGTATGTGGTGTGGGGGTCAGTGTGTGTATTGTTGGGTAGTTAGTGTGTGTGTGTGTGGTGTTGGGGGTTGGGGAGTGTGTGTGTGTGTGTGTGTGTGTGTGTGTGTGTGGTGTGAGGGGGTTAGTGTGTGTATTTGTGTTGTGGGGAGTGTAGTGTATGTGTGTGGTGTGGGGGGGAGTGTGTGTGTGGTGTGGGGTGAGTGTGTGTGTGGTGTGGGGTGAGCGTGTGTGTGTGTCTGTGTGGTGTGGGGCGGAGTGTGTGTGTGGTGTGGGGGTTAGTGTGTGTGGTTTGGGGCGGAGTGTATGTGGTGTGGGGGTGAGTGTGTGTGGTGTGGGGCGGAGTGTGTGTGTGGTGTGGGGGTTAGTGTGTGTGGTTTGGGGCGGAGTGTATGTGGTGTGGGGGTGAGTGTGTGTGGTGTGGGTGGGAGCGTGTGTGTGTTTGTGGTGTGCGGGGGTAGTGAGTGTGTGTGCGTGTGGTGTGGGTGGGAGTGTGTGTGTGTAGTGTGACAAGGAGTGTGTGTGTGTGTGTGTGATGTGGGGGAGTGTGTGTTTGTGTGAGTGTGTAGGGTGTGGGGAGAGTGTGTGTGTGTGTGTGTGTGTGTGTGTGGTGTGGCGGGGGGAGTGTGTGTAGTGAGTTGTCGGTGGGGAATGTGTCTGTATGTGTGGGGTGTGGGGGAGGGAGTGTGTGTATGGTGTGAGGGGTAGTGTGTGTGTGCTGTGGGGGGGAGTGTGTGTGTGCTGTGGGGTAGTGGGTGTGTGTGGTGTGGGGGGTAGTGTGTGTGTGGTGGGGGTGGTAGTGTTTGTGTGGTGTCCGGGGGAGTGTGTGTGTGGTATGGGGGTGAGTGTGTGTGTTGTGGGGGGTGAGTGTGTGTGGTGTGGTGGGGGGGGAGTGTGTGTGTGTGTGTTGTGTGGGGGGTGAGTGTGTGTGTGTGTGTGGTGTGGGGTGGGGAGTGTTTGTGTTGTGGGGTTCGAGTGTGTGTGTTATGGGGGGCGGGTGTGTGTGGTGTGTGGGGCAGTGTGTGTCAGTATGTGTGTGTGGTGTGGGGGGGAATGTATTTGGTGGGGTTTCGGGGAGAATGTGTGTGTATGTGTGTGGTGTGGGGGGGTAGTGTGTGTGTGTGTGTGTGGTGTGGGGGGGTAGTGTGTGTGTGTGTGTGTGGTGTGGGGCTGTAGTGTGTGTGTGTGTGTGGTGTGGGGCTGTAGTGTGTGTGTGTGTGTTGGGGGGTAGTGTGTGTGTGGTGTGAGGGTGAGTGTGTGTGGTGTGGGCGGGGAGTGCTTGTGGTGTGGGGGGCGATTGTGTGTGTTGTGGGTGGGGAGTGTGTGTGCGTGTGTGTGTGTGTGGCGTGGGGGGGCAGTGTTTGTGTGTGTGTGTGTGTGTGTGTGTGTGTGTGGGGCGGTAGTGTGTGAATGTGTTGTGGGAGCCCAGTGTGTGTGTGTGTGTGTGTGTGGTGTGTGGGTGGGAGCGTGTGTGTGTGGTGTGAGGGGGAGTGTGTGTGTGTCTGGGGTGTTGGGGGGAATGTGTGTGTTGTGGGGTGTTGGGGAGTGTGTGTGGGTGGTGTTGGGGGGGGAGTGTGCATGTGTGTGGTGTGAGGGGGAGTGTGTGTGTGTGTGGGGGGGTGGTGGGCTGGGGGGAGAGTGTGTGTGTGTGTGGTGTAGGGGTCAGTGTGTGTGGTGTGGGGATTGGGAGTACGTGTGGTGTAGGGGCGGAGTGTGTGTGTGTGTGTGTGTGGGGTGTGGGGAAGTGTGTGTGTGTGTGTGTGTGTGTGGGGAGGGGGGGGTGGGGTGGGGGGAGAGTGTGTGTGTGTGGTGTAGGGGTCAGTGTGTGTGGTGTGGGGATTGGGAGTATGTGTGGTGTAGGGGCGGAGTGTGTGTGTGTGTGTGGTGTTGGGGGTGGGAATGCGTGTGTGTGTCTGTGTTATGTTGGGAGTGGGAGTGTTTGTGTGTGTGTGGTGTGTGGGGGTGTGTGTGTGTGTGTGTGGTGTGGCGGGGAGGTGTGTGTGTGGGGTGTGGGGGGGGAAGTGTGTGTGTGTGGGGGGGGAATTGTGTGTGTGTGGGGTGTGGGGGGGAGAGTGTGTGTGTTTGTGTGTGTGGAGGGGATTGTGTGTGTGGGGTATGGGGGGATTGTGTGTGCATGTGGTGTGGGGGGGCGTGTGTGTGTGGGGTGTGGGGGGCAAGTGTGTGTGTGTGGGGGGGGCGTGTGTGTGTGTGGGGTGTGGGGGGGGAGTTTGTGTTTGTGATGTGGGGGGGAGAATGTGTGTGTGTGTATGGGGGGGGATTGTGTGTGTGGGGTATGGGGGGGGATTGTGTGTGTGTGTGGTGTGGGGGGAGGTGTGTGTGTGGGGTGTGGGGGGGATTGTGTGTGTGGGGTATGGGGGGGATTGTGTGTGCGTGTGGTGTGGGGGGGCGTGTGTGTGTGTGTGGTTTTGGGGGGGGGAGTGTGTGTGTGTGTGTGTGTGTGTATGTGTAGGGTGTGGGGGGTGTGTTTGTGCGTGTGTGTGGTGTGTGGGGAGGTAGTGTGTGTGTGGTTTGGGTCGGCAGTGTGTATGCTGTGGGGGGGAGAGGTAATGTATGGTGTTGGCGGGAGGCAGTATGTATGGTGTGGGGGGTGTGCGATATGTATGGTGTGGGGGGTGTGCGGTATGTATGGTGTGTGGGGTGTGCGGTGTGTGTGTGTCCGTCATTAATTAAACTGGGGGCTGGGTTAAGAGAGACAGCCTCTCTGCTAGAGTTGAGAGATGAAGGGGGAAAGGATCTAGATGCATGTATTTGTACTGAGAGGCTATGGTGAAGTTGAATTTACAAGTAGAGAGGTTGGGTTTTAAAAAATGCATTAGGAGGTAGGTAGGGACTTAACTTTTCAGCTTTGAATTTCAAAGGGGAATGTTTAAGGGACTTATACAACTTAGGAAGGTTTCATGAATAAACAAGGAAAGGTTGTAAAAGTTTATTTGACTTGAAAGTGGAGGCAAACATGAAAGATTTTTATATTTTGGAAAATTTGAGTTCAAAGTGGAGTTGAGGACAATGGAATCTAAAATGAAAGGGGGAAAGGATAGTTAAGGAAAGATGCTGAGCTGAGTTATGGTGGCTGTGTTGGGAAGGTGCCCTGAGACTAGATCTGTGCTGAGAGAATGTGTGAAAACTGAAACCACTATCCAGTCTTTGGCCCATAACTTCCACAGTCCCAGCGTGGGATTTGTTGGGAGGAGGGGTACCCCAAAGATGGGCTGTTGAATCCCTCTGGCAAGTTCCCAGGTAAGGGTTTGCATTGCAATTGCCCAGAAGTGCTAACTTCCTCTGGATAATTGCGCAGCTCTGGGAACCATTCGAAAATGTGATTTAAATCGCAAACTTTAATGGTTCCGCCAGGGCTATATCAATAGTTACCCAGAAAAGTTAAAACCTCTTCTAACTTCTGGGTAACCATTGTAAAGACCCAGGCTGACCCCATGGGACACCCCCGCACCCCCGACCTCTGACAACCCCACCTCCATCCCCTTCACCGACTGCGGCCCCCTCACCCAACCTTGATCTCCCCACCAACCTTGGAACCCCCCCCACCCCCCACCAAGAACTCGGATCCCCCCACTGACCTCGGACCCCCCCCCCCGTTGACCTCGGAGCCGCCTGAACTCTGACTCCCCTCTGGCCTTGGACACCCTGATCTCGGAGCCCCCGACCTCAGACTCTCCCTCCCGACCCACCTTCCCCCCCCGCCCACCTCAGACTCCTCTGCCCAGACCTTGGACCCCACCCCCCCCCCAAACATCTGAATGCCTCTACTCCCCCCCCACCACCCCACCAACGTCCAGCCCCATGACCTCTGGAATCCCTCGCCCCATCCACCCAGTCCTCCGAATGCCCCACCCAACCCCCAGACCTCGGACCCCCATGACCTCTGGACACATGCCCCCTGACCCACCCCCAACCAACCCCCCTCAAACCTTGACCCCCTCCCTGACCTTCAGACACACCCCACTCCCTTGACATCCTGACACGTTCCTCCTTCCCCAACCTCTGGACACACCTCCCACCCAGATCTCGGACCCCCTGACCTCTGGTCCTCTCCTGACCTTAGACCCTCCGACATCCGGCTGCTCTTAGGGACTCTTTGCAGGATTTAAAATTCCTTGATTGAATTGGAATTTGCGAATTTAAAGGATGTGAGTGCAAATAGAATACTGAACTCAGGAGTTTCATGTTGAGGGATTTTAAAATGGTTGAACTGTAAAATGGCTTTGGCAATTGCTAAGGCTTTTCTGGGAGTGGAAGATGTAACTGTGGAGCATTTGAAAACTTTGACTAAGGCTCAGCTGAGAGAGCTAACTGATGAAAAACAGATAGAGATAAAAGTGGAATTTCATAAGGCTGATATGGTTAAAGTACTTACTCGGCATTTAAGGTTACAGGAGGAGATACCTGGAAATAATATGTCACAGCTAGAGTTGCAGATGAAGCAGCTTGAAATCGAAAGAGCTAGACAAAGGCAGAAACTTGAATTGGATGAAAAAGAGAAAGAAAGGGAAATGGAAAAAAAAACTTGATGAAGAAAAGATTAACAGAAATAGAAATAAGAAAGCTTTAATGGGAAAAAGAGGAGCGAGAAAAAGAAAAGAAAAGATTGCAGGAAATATAAATGCGAAAGCTTGAACTTGAATTTCAGAGAGAGAATTTAGCAAGTGAGGAAAGGGGTAAAGAAAGAGATAGAGACCTTCAGAGAGAGAAAGAAGCTAGGCAGTATTAACTGTCTAAAGTGAAACTTAGAATAAAGTAGGAAAGGAGAGATGGTGATTCAATTGTTAGTTTGATTCCTTTGAGGAATTTGATTTAACTAAGAATCTTCAGTTATTGCCCAAAGTTACGGAGGATGGAGTCAGTAAGGAAATTGGAGGTATCGAAAATCTAGTGATGGTAAAAGTGTTAGTAACAAGGAGCAAGTTGAAGGATGCCAGTCTATTAAAGATTAAAAGATAGAAGGCAGAAGTGAAGGAAGAAAAGTAGTTTGTTAACATTGAAACAAAGCTGGACATACAAGATCAAATTGGTGGAAGTTATAAGGGAGACCGATTGTAATGATAGGAACTCAGAAGAATTCTGTAAGTAAAAGTGCTGTGGGCTCTGAATCCCAAGTGCAAGGCAGACCAGTAGCCTTTGTACATATGGAAAATGTAGAGTCTGTGTTAGTCAGAGAGTTGGGAACCTAAACCTACCCAAGGAAGTTCTGAAGGGCATATTAAAGAGATGCCTAATGATTTTATTTACAAAGGGAAAGTATATTCTTGTATTCTGTGAAGAGCTTGAAAGATTATCAAAATCCTAACAATACAGTTGCCAGCCAATGATTAATGTTATGGGGTAGTGCCATCTGCCACCCAGAAGGGTTATTGCAGGAAAACATGTTAGTTAGTGGAACTCGTAGAGGGTTTAAGCCTATTTCATCATATAAAATAAATTTTAAAAGTGATTTGAAAACAGGACAGGTAATTGTTGGTGTGGTGGAGAAATTATTCATTTCAGGGTCTCAATTTATTCTAGGAAATTACATAGTTGGATCACAAATATCGACAATTCCTGTTGTGTTAGAGGAACCTGTGGAGATACAATCAACAGAGGTTTTACAGAAAGAGCATCCTGGATTGTTTCTAGATTGTGTGGTGATGAAATCACAGGCACACAAAATTAATCAGGAAGAGGAAGAAATCTAAAAGACAGGGGGAGGATGCTGAACCTCAGTTGGCTGGATCTATTTTTGAAAAGATTACTCAGGAGGAGAATATTCGAGACAATGAGGCTGAGGTGCTTAGTTCCTTGAAGTTAGGAGAGTTACAGCAGCAGAATCCAGACTTAAAGCAGTTATACCAGGTAGCACATTCGGAAACAGGGGCAGAATACATTCCAGAATGCTATTACCCTAAAGGCAGGGTGTTAATGAGGGAAAGGAGACCACCTCAGGTCCCGGGAGATGAAAAGTGGGCAATAGAGCATCACCTGGGTACTGGAATAAAATTTTAAGAGTGGTTCATGAAATCCCAATGGCTGAACATTTGGGAATTAGGAAAACGCAAGCTAAGATACAAAAACATTTCTTTTGGCCTGGACTACATAAAGCTCTGAAGAAGGGTCACACAGACTTGAAATGTTAACTCTGTTTCTCTCTTCACAGATGCTGCTAGACCTGCTGATTTTATCCAGCACTTTCTATTTTTATTTCAGATTTCCAGCATCTGCAGTATTTTGCTTCTATATAAAGATGTAGTTAAATCATATAAAACAAGTCAAAAGTGTCAAATAATAGGAAAACCTCAAACAGTAATTAAACCTGCACCTTTAATTGCAATTCCAGCATTTGAGGAGCCCTTTAACAGGGTCTTGATTGATTGTGTAGGACCCCTTCTTAAGACTAAAAATAGAACTCAGTATTTACTGACAATCATGCATGTGTCCACGAGATTTCCAAAAGCAATACCTTTAAGGAAAATCACAGCAAAGATGGTTGTAGAAGAGTTGACCAAACTCTTCACAAGATATGGGTTATCAAAAGAAATAAAGTTGGACCGGGGTTCAAATTATATATTACAGCTGTTTAAAGAAGTCATGAGCAGCCGAGAAATAAAGCAATTTATGTCATCAGCCTATCACTCTGAATTACAAGGTGCTTTAGAAAGGTGGCATCAAGCTTTAAAGACTATGATTAGAGCATATAGTCAAGACTACCCACATGATTGGGATTGAAGGATTCCATTCTTGTTTGCTATTAGAGATGTCCCTAATGAGTCGACAGGGTTCAGTCGTTGAGTTAATTTATGGTCATGAAATAAGGGGACCACTCAAATTGATTCAGGAGAAATTACTGAGTCAAATTTCTGAAACTAGTTTCCTGGATATGTTATGAAATTCAGAGAAAGATTGAGTAGGTTATGTAAGTTAGCTAGGGAACATTTAAAGATACCTCAGCAAGTGATGAAGGCAAACACAGATAAAAGGGCAAAGACTCATTGTTTTGTGGCTAGGGAAAAAGTGTTGGTAATTTTGCCAGTGTCAGGATGAGCCATTAAAAGCAAGGTTTAGTAGACCTTACCAGATCGTAAAGAAACTGAGTGAGGTGAACTATGTAGTAAATACCCCAGATAGAAGAAAGAGTCTGTGAGTCTATCATGTAAACATGCTCAACAGGTACTTTGACAGACAGGATAAACAGAAGGAGATACTAATAGTTGCAAATAAGGAGGAGGAAACAAAAACTAAAGATTCTGAAATTGATCTTCCTCTGATTAAATTGGATAATGCGGAAGTACTTAAGAATCTAAATGTAATATTAAGTTATCTTCCAAAGAACTGTCAAAGTGATTTACAAGAGCTGTTGCAGTCACACAAAGCAATTTGTGGAAATAGGCTAGGGAAAAGAAATTTGGGGATTCAGTTTCAATAAGGCAGCACCCATATAGATTAAATTCAGTAAAATTGGTTCATGTGCAGAAAGAAATTGAATTTATGCTTCATAATGGCATCATAGAGCACATTCACAGTAACTGGAGTTCATCCATTGTAATGGTGCCAAAACCAGATGGATCACAAAGATTGTGTATTGATTATCGCGAAGTAAATGCAGTTAAAAAAACGGTCAGTTCATATCCTACTCCACGATTGGAGGATTGTATTGAGAGAGTGGGACAGACATCATTTATCACAAAAATTGACTTACTGCGATGATACTGGCAAGCATCCTTATCGGAAAGAGCAAAAGAGGTACCAGCTTTTGTGACTCTGGATGGTTTTTATCAATGCAAAGGTCCTTTGGTATGAAAATGCACCAATAGCATTTCAGATACTAACAAACAAAGTGATTGAAGGACTGAGCAATTGTGTTGTTTATATTGATGACTTAGTGTTATTCAGTCAAACCTGGGAGGAACAGCTACAACATTTAAAGGAACTGTTTGACCAGCTACAGGAAGACAATTTGGTTGTAAATTTGGCTAAAAGTGAATTTGCGAAAGCAGAAGTTACATATTTAGGCTACGCTGTTGGACATGGTCAAGTGGCCTCACGAGATGCAAAAGTAAAAGCTGTTATAGAGTTCCTAGTGCTTATAATGAAATGGGAAATTTTGAGATTTCTGGGGATCAGTGGATTTTATCAGAAATTCATTCAAATTTCAGCAGTGTAGTTGCTTCACTGACTGGATTTTAAAAAAAGAACAGAAGATTCCAATGGACACAGAAGCATCAGACTGCATTTGACAGCTTAAGAGCTGGACTAATAACTACACCGGTTCCAGCAGCACCTGATTATACAAAGCAATTTAAAATGGATAACAAAAACAAAAACAGAATTACCTGGAAAAACTCAGCAGGTCTGGCAGCATCGGCGGAGAAGAAAAGAGTTGATGTTTCGAGTCCTCATGACCCTTCGACAGAACGAAGGGTCATGAGGACTCGAAACGTCAACTCTTTTCTTCTCCGCCGATGCTGCCAGACCTGCTGAGTTTTTCCAGGTAATTCTGTTTTTGTTTTTGTTTTGGATTTCCAGCATCCGCAGTTTTTTTTGTTTTTAGTTTAAAATGGATGTTGACACCAGTGATGTGGTTGTTGGTGCTGTGTTGCCACAGGAAGATGAACTGGGACTTGAGAAACTAATAGGATATTTTTCACGAAAGTTGAATGTGCATCAGAAGAATTATTCAACTACAGAAAAAGAGACTTTAAGGTTGTTTTTAGCTTTGCAGCTGTATGTTGTATGTGTCTGTTGCAAACAACTCCTCAGAGACAGTTGTATATACGGACCACAATCCTTTGAAATTTCTGGAGAAGTTTTGACATAAAAACGCCAGACTGTTCTGGTGGAGTTTGTTATTGCAACCTTTCAATTTAAAAATTATACATGTGGCTGAACAAGAGAATTTAATTGCAGATGGGCTGTCAAGAGCTTAAATTCAAAAGGACTTGGATATTGGGAAATTGAGAATGGACTGGAATGAACTTCATTCTTGGAAAAGACTTGTATATTTCCATGAGTGATGCATGTACACCATAGTGTATTAGTATTTTTTTGTATAGATAAGTATGATAAGTAATATGAAGTGGGTTTGAGAAAATGAAAACTTCTTTTTGAAATATTTAAACATTTTTTGCGTTGAGGGAGGTGTGAAGATGGATGTTATTTTTAAAATATTTTGGGAATACAGTGATATTCTGTAAAGAAGTGTGTGCGTGTGTGTTTTCATGGTTAACTAAACTGGGGGAGAATTAAAAGAGACAGCCTATCTGTGAGAGTTGAGAGATTAAAGAATAATAAAGGACTAGATGCATGCATTTGTAATGAGAGGCTATGGTGAAATTGGATTTACAATTAAATAGGTTGGTTTTTAAAAAAAATTCCATTAGGCGATAAGTAGGGACTTGGCCTTTCAGCTGTTGAATTTCAAAGGAGAGTTTAAGGTTCTACAACATACAAAGTTTTCATCAATAAACAAGGGAAGGTTATTACATTTTATTTGACCTGAAATTAGAGGCAATAAGAAACCATAAAAGGTATTTATATTTTGGAGAAGTTGAGTTCAAAGAGGTGCGGAGGACAATGGAATCTAAGGTGAAGGGGGAAAAGGATGTTTGAGGAAAGATGGTGAGCTGAGTTGTGGTGGCTGTGTTGGCAAGATGTCTTGAGACCAGCTCCGTGTTAAGAGAAAGCAGTTTGTTTCCTGAATTTTCTTGGATTTCCACAGCAGAGTGGAAATGTTTAAGGAGTCGTGTAGTACACCTTTACTAAAGTAACAGCAGTCTTGCCTTGGAGTAATATTACTGGATTTTTACAGTTAAAAATTTATAAGCGATTTGTTGCCAAATAGTATACTTGTGTTTCTGACCAAGTGGGTTTTTTGAGGGGATGTTTTGTAAGATCGTTTCAACCATTTAAGTTTAATCTAATGTGCTTAGGTTTAATTTTCTTATTGTTAATAAATCTTTTAATGTTTTAAAATCCTAAAGCTGTTACTGGAGTTCTTCTGGGATCAATAGTTTTTCTTCCACATTTTCAAAATACAAAAAAGAAAAGGTTAGATCAATAAGGCAGATCAATAAGTGATCTGGCTTGCTCATCAAATAACATCAGCTGTGGTCGTAACAAATTTTAAATTCAAATGCCTCATTAGTCGTGTGACGAAAGTACTCAGCACACAGCTTTTGTATTTGAAAAGGAGGAGGAAAAGCTACTGATCCCAGAAGCAGAGAACTGCAGCAACACCTTTTGGATTTTAAAATGTTAAAAGGCTTATTAATAAGAATAAAAAAAAATGTAAGCATATAAGAGTAAAGTTACACTTTTGAAACATCCCCACCCCCAAAAAACCCACTTAGTCAGAACACACAAGTAAACTACTTGGTGACAACTGATCCAGGCAGCCATTGCTAAGAGTCTTCTTCAAGAAGTGCGCCATCCCCATTTTGAGGAACCCACTAAAACCGGCAAGTGTGGAAAATCCCTTTGCCTCAGAGTCAATGGCAACACCATCTTGAATGCCTGTAAGCTTTCAAAGCTGCTCATACAATTTAACATTTTTAAACATGGATCACAATTCAATGCTTCCAACTCAATTTGGACTAAGTCAAGACCCAGACCAGTCACAAAATTGGGGACTTTGTTTGAAAAGCTTCTTGACATACAGCATTGCTTCAGACTTAAACAAAAAGCCTGCAGACCTACTAATTAAAGAAGATCTAACCCTGGACAAGGCAATCCAGATAGTTAGACGGTCTGAACTCCGCGAGCAGCACAGGACAATCTTAAGGAGAGAGAATAAAACATGGGGCAGAAGCCAACTCTCAATCCAGTTTATCAGGCCACAAAGACACAGGGATAATCCAAGACAGGGAAAGCAATTCCCAAACTGGCCTGCAGAGTAACCTTGCTAGTGTTTCAGTGTGAAGCATGCTCACAGGAGAGACGCTGCTCCCATAAAAAGCAGGATAATGTTGTATTTCAAAACCACCGCTGGGAAGAGTGTCCTGCTGTCAACACCAAGGTGAAGCAATCACTTCAAAAAGTGAAGTCAGCACAAAGGTGAGAGCTGATTGGTGAATAGTGGGTAGGTGATTTTCTCCAGTTTTTTCTCCAGTTTTTCTCCAGTTTAAAATAGATTAGTCTAAGGAAAGGTAGGGTTCTAGTTTTTTATTTAAAGTACATAAATAATTTAACATTTATTGTAAATTAAGGGTTTTTTTTCAACTAGAGGCATGGCAGGGCAGCTCAGTCCTGAGGCATGTACCGCCTGCAACATGTGGGAAGTCCTAGACGCTCCTTGCGCTCTGGCTGACCACGTGTGCAGGAAGTACCAGCAGCTGCAGCTACTTGAGCTCCGAGTTTCGGAGCTTGAGCAGCAGCTGGAAGCGCTGAGGTGCATTCGCGAGGCTGAGAGTTTTGTGGACAGCGTGTTTTTTAGACGTGGTCACCACACAGTTTACGGAAGCAGACAGAGAAGGAATGTGTGACCATCAGTCAGAAGAAAGGTGTCAGGCAGGTAGTCAGGAAATCCCCAGGGTGCATCTTGCTTGAGAACCATTTTTCTGTGTTGGAAAATACTGAGAGTGATGGTTCCTCTGGGGAGTGCAGCCACGTTTGTGTCACTGTGAGTGGCTCAGCTGCACAAGGGTGGAGGATAAAGAGGGGAAGAGCAATAGTGGTAGGAGACTTGATAGTAAGGGGAATAGACAGGCTTTTCTGTGGCTGTAGACGTGACTCCAGGACGGTATGTTGCCTTCCTGTTGCAAGGATGTCACTGGCTGCAGGGCATCTTAAAGGGGGAGGGCAAACAGTCAGAGATCATGGTACATATTGGTAGAAAGAGGGATGAGGTCCTGCAAGCAGAATTTAGGGAGTTAGAAAACAGATTAAAAAAACAGAACCTCAAAGGTAGTAATCTCTGGATTACTTTCAGTGCCATGTGCTGGTGAGTATAGAAATAAGAGGTTAGTCCAGATGAATGCATGGCTGGAGAGATGGTGCAGGAGGGAGGGCTTTTGATTTCTGGGAAACTGGGATTGTTTTTGGTGGAGGTGGGGCCTGTACAAGGCATGCAGATTGCACTTGAACAGAATGGAATCAATATCCTCGCAGGGAGGTTTGCTAGTGCTGATGGGGAGGGTTCAAACTAACTTGGCAGGGGATGGGATCCTGAGAGGATGTTCAGCAGGGGGAGATGCACATCCAAAATTATAAGAGAGAGCAAGTGAGTCTGGAAGGCATAGAAATTATAGGCCAGTTAACGCACAAGGGTGTTTGGCAAGGTTGGATGGTATTTATTTAAGCCATATGGGTAGAACTTAAAAACAAAAAAGGAGCAATCACATTGCTGGGAGTGTACTATAGGCCCTCAAACAATCAGAGAGAAATAGAAGAGCAGATATGTAGGCAAATTTCAGAGAAGGATAAAAATAATAGGTAGTAATAGTGGGGGATTTCAACCTCCGCAACATTAACTGGGTTAGTCATAGTGTGATAGGTTTAGAGGGAGTGAAATTCTTAAAATGCATCCAGGAGAGGTTTTTAAGCCAGTACAGAGAATGTCCTATAAGACAGGGGATGGTCCTAAACTAAATTTTAGGGAATGAAGCTGGGCAAGTGGTAGAAGTATCAGTAGGGGAGCATTTTGCAGATAGTGATCATAACTCCATTAGTTTCAAGGTTGTTATGGAAAAAGACAAGGATGGGCCAGAAATCAGAGTTCTAAACTGGTGGAAGGCCGATTTTAATAAGATCAGATATGATTTGACCAGAGTGGACTGGGAGTGGATTTTTAGGTAAATCTGTGTCATAGCTGTGGGACTCATTCAAGAAGGAAATAGGGAGAGTACAGGGCCAACATATTCCAGTAAAGACAAAGGGTGGGACCAACAAATCCAGGGAAACCTGGATGTTGAGGGATGTACAGGATTGGTTTAAGAGAAAAAGGGAGGCTTATGACAATACCGAGGGCTCAAAACAGCGGAAGCTCTAGAGGAGCATAGAATTTGTAGAGGGGAACCTTAAAAGGAAATTAGGAGACCAAAAAGGGGGCATGAGAAAACATTGGCAGGTAAAATAAAGGAAAATCCAAAGTTATTTTGTAAGTACATTAAGAGTAAGAGGATAACTAGGGAAAGAGTAGGGCCCATTAAGGACCATAGTGGTAATTTGTGTGTGGAGCCGGAAGACTTAGGGAGGGTTCTAAATTAATACTTTGTGTCAGTGTTCACAAGTGAGAGAGACAATGCGGGTATGGAAATCAGGCAGAAGGACTTTGATATAATTAAAGAAATTAACATAGAAAGGGAGGAGGTTCTAAGTGGCCTGGCAGACTTAAAAGTAGATACATCTCCAGGCCTGGATGAAATGCTGTTGAGTGAGGCAAGGGAGGAGATAGCAGGGTGCTGGCAATAATTTTCAATACCTCTCTGACCACAGGAGAGGTGCCAGAGGACTGGAGGACAGTCAATGTGGTACCGTTATTGAAGAAGGGAGGAAGGGATAAACCAGAAAACTACAGGCCAGTCAGTCTAACCTCAGTGGTGGGGAAGTTATTAGAAGCAATTCTGAGGGACAGAATTAATCTATACTTGGAGAGGGAGGGATTAATCAAGGACAGTCAGCATGGTTTTGTTAAGAGGAGGTCATGTCTGACTAATTTGATTGAATTCTTTGAAGAGGTGTCCAGGCGTGTAGATAAGGGTAATGCATTTGATGTAGTCTACTTGGACTTCAGTAAGGCTTTCGATAAGGTCCCGCATGGGAGGCTGATAATGAAGGAAAGAGCCCATGGGATCCAAGGCAATTTGGCAAATTGGATCCAGAATTGGCTGAGTGGCAGGAAGCAGAGGGTGATGGTCGAGGGGTGTTTTTGTGACTGGATGCCTGTGTCCAGTGGGGTTCCACAGGGATCGGTTTTGGGTCCCTTGCTGTTTGTGGTATATATAAACAATTTAGACTTGAATGTAGGAGGTTTGTTCAGTAATTTCACGGATGACATGAAAATTGGTGGGGTGGTAAATAGGGAGGAGGATAGCCTTAGATTACAGGAGGATATAGACGGGCTGATCAGTGTCAAATGGAATTTAATCCGCATAAGTGTGAGGTGATGCACTTGGGCAGGACAAACAAGGCACGGGAATACACGATGAATGGTAAGACCCTGGGAAGTACCGAGGATCAGAGGGATCTTGGTGTACATGTCCACTGGCCCCTTAAGGTAGTGGGACAGGTAGATAAGGTGATTAAGAAGGCATATGGGATACTTGCCTTTATTAGCCGAGGCATAGGATATAAGAGCAGGGAGGTTATGCTGGAGCTGTATAAAACTCTGGTTAGGCCACAGCTAGAATATTGCATGCAGTTCTGGAAGCTGCAAAATAGGAAGGATGCGATTGCACAAGAGAGAGTGCAGAGGAGATTTACCAGGATGTTGCCTGGGCTGGAGAGTTTTAGTTATGAGGACAGATTGGATAGACTGGGGTTATTTTCCCTAGAGCAGAGGAGATTGAGGGGGGACATGATTGAGGTGTATAAAATTATGAGGGGCATGTATAGGGTAGACAGGAAGGAACTTTTCCCTTGGTCGAGGGATTAATAACCAGGGGGCATATATTTAAGGTAAGGGGCAGAAGGTTTAGAGGGGATGTGAGGAAGAATTTTTTCACCCAGAGGGTGGTGGGAATCTGGAACTCACTGCCTGAAAGGGTGGTAGAGGCAGATACCCTCATAACATTTAACAAGTATTTGGATGTGCACTTGCGATGCCATGGCATACAAGGCTATGGGCCTGGTGCTGGAAAATGGGAATAGAATAGTTAGGTACTTGTTTGACCGGCACAGACTCGATGGGCTGAAGGGCCTTTTTCTGTACTGTAGACCTCTATGACTCTATGACCCTATTAGTGTCCAATGAGTACAGTCCAATGCTTCCACTGTAACAGGATTGGACACTATGGCAAACTGTGCAAGTCAAAACCCCAGAAATGCACAGAAGGCTCAGAAGTAATCCATGAGGTCAAAACCAAAAACCGAGAAGACACACAGACATGCTTCTTGGGCGAGGTTAAGGATTGTGTTTTCTCATTCTGGAATGCAATCATCTTTGTCAATGTCTATCTAACAAATTTTAAATTAGATTCCAGTGCCGTGTAATCATCCTGTCGGACAAAGAACCATGGCTGGTGACCCAATGGCTAACAGCATCCACAAAGCCCCTGTATGCGGGCAGGAGGATTGAGAGTTCCAGTCAAAGGCCCTGCAGGTGACATTAAGATACAAGGACAAACAATCCAAATGACCCTGTTCATTGTCTACAACCAGGACAACTCCCTATTAAGACTTAATGCCTGTGTCAAACTGAACCTCCTGCAAAAGATTGATGAGGTCAACCAAAAAGAGCCTGGCTCCAAATAGTTTTCGAAGCTCTTTGATAGGACTGGGACTTCTGAAAAATTTGTATCGGATCACGCTGAGAGATGCTGCTAAACCAGTGTGCCTTTTCACTCTATGAAATGTCCCCCACCCCCTCATGACGAAAGAACAGCAGTAGCTGCTGAGATGGTGAACATGGGAGTCATCTCCCCGTCACACAACCGAACAGGTCCCTCTGCATTTGAGTCGACCTGACACAGCTTAACAAGGCCATAGCCAAGGTGATACAACCCATGTCCTCACTGGATGAGTGCCTGACTAAACTCTCAAAGATCACGGTATTTTCTAAACTAGACATTAACAGCAATATCTGGCAGCTCCCCCTTGACAAGAACCTCTGGCCCCTAACCACATTTATAACACACTTCAGCAGATTCTGCTTCAACTGCCTACGTATTGGGATCACGTCAGAGCCAGAGATATTCCAAAGCATGCTGTACATTCAGTTCTTGGGCCACATCATCAGTAAAGGTATCACACTGGACCCACAAAAAAAACTAAGGCGATCATTGAGTTCCCAACCCCTTTCTCACTCCCCGACCTCCAGCATCTCCTGGGGATGGTGAACCAGCTGACAAAGTTCTTACCTAATTTGGCATAGGTCACAGAATCCTTGAGACTCCTGCTCAAGAAAGATCAAGCAAGGTGCTGAGACTTGCAGCAAGAGCAAGCATTCACTCACATCAAGGCAATGCTGCTCTCCACTGACATTCTGGCCCACTACAGCCCAGCCCTGCCCACTAGCATAGCAACAGATGCTTTGTCCCCAGGCCTCAGAGTTGGCGGGGAGGGTTGGGGGTTGGGGTGGAAAGTCCTCTTTCAGGAGCAACTGGATGGAAATTGCTGACCAGCGTACTATGCTTCCAGAGGGCTGTTGGACATGGAGACAAGATACACAGTCATAGAAAAGGAAACTCCATGGTCACATGGGCATGTGAGAAGTTTTCTGACTACATCACTGGTGTCAAGGCCACAATCAACACAAACCATAAACCACTAGTCTCCTTACTGGACAAGAAGGAGCTAGCAAAGATGCCTCCCAGGATCCAGAGGTTTCACCTACACCTCATGCAATTTGCCTATGAGGCTGTCTATTATTAGGGACTAGAGATAGTTTTAAGTAAGTTATTTGTGTATTTGTGTGCGTTAGGAATAATGCGTACCTTTAAGCTTAATTTAATTTGTATTTCTGTATTTGTGTGTTAAGAAGGGGGGAACTTGAGCTTTGGTTTCACTTTGAAAGATGCCTGCATTCTCATGAGGTTTTATGCCTCTTGAAGGGAATTTAAAACAAACACAAGGTAGAAAAAAAAACTGTGCTGTTGCCTAATAACAGGGGTCCAAAGAGAGGAACCCACAGAGACAGAGAAAAACAGAGAACTATTTTCAGTTCAGTTGAAAGGAATTGCCAGGAGAAACAGCACAGGAGAGGGAGAGGTAGCAAATCACTAACTAAAGAAGAAGCCAAAAACAGGGAGTTGAACAGGAGAAAGGCCCCAAGACCTTGTAATTAAAGGAAAAGAACAGGAATGTGGAAAAGGTCCTAAGTGAAGTTAACAGTGAGGAGTAGAGGAAGGCTCCAAGCTTAAAGGGGTAAAGCTGCAGGACGCAGACTTAAAGAAAAAAAAAGGCTTGTGAGAAGCCAGCAGATTTGAGGAGACAGCCAAAGGCTGGTGAAGCAATGGTGTTCTGTTGGCACTGCTGAGTATCTGAGAGAGAGTGTGTGGAAGGCAAAGCTTGAATGCACGTGGCAATCCAGGGGAGAGGAATATCAGAAGAAGAGATCAACACCCTAGATGTGGACCCTCGTGGAAGGCATCCGAGAGAAAGCGTCATTTAGGAGAAGATTCCAAAGTGGCTTCTTTGAGAGTGGAGATTGGAAACCCTTGTGTGAGAAAGGGAGTACAGTGAGACTGGTTGGTGCACAGTGTGACTAGCATCTGGGTGGAGCTATTAGGGGATCCATTGCATCTGTTTGGTGTAACTATGTCACTTGGTTTCAGGGCGTGGTGTGCCTGACCACAGATCACCTATTGGTTTACATGTACTGTGTACATACAGTGAACATGAGAGTATAAGATAACTTGTGATATCCTTACGAACCTATATATATATCTGTAAATGTATAGTTGTGTGTGAAGGAGTATTGTAATATAGTTCATCTTTTCTTGCTTAATAAATGTTTTATTCTTTTGCTAAAAGTGCATCAGCTGACTCCTATGCCTCTGTTCAATAGCCACTCTCTGTATTTCTAAACAAAAATGAAAGTTAAGGATCTATCAAACTGGGTTCCACCCTGGGACCTAACTTGTCCAGTAGTAACATAGGTAGGATCGCTAAGCCCAAGCAAAAAAAATCAGATAACAGCAGACACACTTTCAAGGGCCTCCTGACAAAACTGGATGTCAACTTCATTGCGGCATTGAGGCCTATTCCTAAGCAACAAGCAGACACCTGCTTGCATCCACAACAAGACTCCAACAGAACCGCCAAGAGCAATTGAGAAATGAAGAGTGTGTCTGCATTCACAGATACTGTCAACAAGGATGACCTCGACAGAGACCTAATGGAGGTGCTGCAAAAATGTGGTTCAAGCAGCAAAAATATTATAGATGACCTCCTGGCCAGATGTACTTTAAAAAAATACATCAGGGTCACCTAGGCATCACTAAGTGCAGAGCTTGGGCCCATTCCACCATCTGATGGGTTGGCAACTCCAAGGCGATCGAAGAGACCATTGGGAATTGCCAGGTTGTGTGTTGCACCGGAGGGACCAGAGGGCACGTCTCATTCCCACATAACTCCCTACCAGGCCTTGGAAAGGCTAGGCGTTGACCTGTTTATCTACAACAGCAAATCCTTCCTGGTAGTGGCAGACTACTTCTCCAGATGGGTGAAAGTGAAGCAACTTTACACAGCTACCACAGAGACAGTCATCAGATTGTTAAAAGAGATGTTTGCGAGCCATGGCATCCCAAATGAGGTCATGTCCAATAATGGCCCATTATTCTTCAATGAATACTTCACACACTTTGCAGCCACTGCTGGTTTTGCCACCGCACCAGCTCCCCAAGATACCCACAGTCAAATAGAAAAGTGGAATGAGGGGTCCACACAGTGAAGGCCCTTCTGAAAAAGAATGGGGACTTTCTTATCACACTGCTCACATATATGTCCATGAGCTTAAAATGTGTCCCCATCCAAGTTTGTGATGTTGCTGAAAAAGCTAATGCCAGAGTAGGTACCTGAGGATTACCTGGGCATCCAAACAAAAGAGCAGTCATACAGACGGAAGCCAGAAGGTACCTCAACAGACACTTGCCACTGCTGCAGAAGAGTGACAAAGTCTGGATCACGGATCTTGAGAGAGGCTATATGATCCTCAGATGGAATGAGGACCAACCCTGGCACAGATTGGCACAGCAGAGGGCACAGTCAGTTGAAACAGGAGGAGTCTCGCCCTATCCCTAGACTGGCCTCTCCCATTGCACAGTAGAGAACTATCGAGGAAGACATCCAAATGCCAGTCCAACCTCCAAGCCAACAAGAAGAACCAGAAATAGTGAGACCACCACTCCTCCAACAGAATGACGAACGAAATATGGAAATAAGGCCTCCAGACCACCTGAACCTGTAAATTGAAGGACTTGAAGTATGGAGATGGGGTAGTGGGAATGTTGTAATAATGCTAATACAGTAATAGCAATAATGTAGTAATAGCGATAATGTAGTGACAAAAATGTAAGTGCATAAGACTGATAACAATGTAAGACATGAAGTAAACTTCCAGATACAGTGATAAAGACTTGGGGGGAGGTGTAGTATAAGGGCCTGGTGCATGCAGGGATAAACTGGGACTTAATACAGTACTGCCCACACAGTGATGTAAGAAGGCACATGACCCAGACCTAGGGGTCAGTGTGATGTTGAGCAAGAACTGATTAAGATCTAAGTACAGAGATAGCTCCTCCCCTCTACCCTTTAGTGTAGATGTGTAAATAGTTTTACATGTTAATAAAGCTTTACAGTTAACCTATTGAAAACTACAAGGCTCCTTTAAGAAACACCGTTATGTAACCAATACCATTCCAACTGAAGGTTGTATTCTCTGAACAGATGTAACGGAGAGGGAGAAACTAGGAGAATGGAATAGAACCCTTACAGTAATGGGGTGTGAGAAGTTTAGTCAAGTTAGCTATGGGAGTCTGTGGAACATTAATGAATATTAGCTGATAGTTTATCCACAGAAATGGAGACAAAGTAAACAAGGAAGGGAAGGGAAGAGGCAGAGGTGGACCAGGTGAAGGGAAAAAATTGGAAACAAAGGACGGAATCATCCCAGATTTGCACTAAAAACAATGTTTTACCCGCCAGCCACAATGGCGGCTTTTCGCAGCATAACGACCCAATCCTGCCTCATTAATCATGCATTCCCAGGAAACATGCTGTTTCTATGGAGGCCAGGCTCTCAGTTGCCTATCACATCATCACCTCGCCACTTCCTCACACAGAGTACTACATTTAAAGTGCAGCCACGCGCACACCTCTCAGTACTTCCAGCCTAGGACAGCTGCACAGAAGACATTTGCTGCAAAAGGGAAGAAGACTTCAGTCTTCCTGGAATGCCTTGTGGATGTTGTAGAGGCCCACTGTGATGTTCTCTACCCCCACCCTGGCCTCAGGAGTTCCAGCAGTCTCACCCCTACGGCTTGGTAGGTGATGGCAGTGATGACCAGTGCCAGTGCTGCACAGAGGAGATTGGCCATCCAATGCAGAAGGAGGATGAATAATCTCATCCATGCCAGCATAGTAAGGTAACCATCTCATCACTCTAAACTCACACACTCAAGCCCATCACACATTCACTGGCATCTCACTCACTGCCAGCTCAAGGGACATCACCACTCACTCTCTCACACACACCCTCACATCTCCATCTGGCCTGATCCTCTAAAGACAGCCTCCTCAGCCCTCACCATCTTGAGGCCACTTGCACAAATCAACGTGTACCCACACACAACAGGGGATACCCTCCCTTCCCCAGTAATGCTCTCACCCTGCAGACCCTTCCCTTGCCTGAGGCCACTTCTCCCCCTTCCTGAAGCAAGCTCTAGCCCTGCAGCTGTTGAAAAGCCATGCCTGCTGTACGGCTGGTCTGGTAGGTAGAGAAATGCCCGTGAGCCCCCCTAAAAGTGACGTGGTGCTGTCTGCAAAGCCTGGCGCTGATGACTGCGAGTGCTGCCCGAAGCAAGGTAGGCAAACAGACCTCAAAGTCTCAAAGGAAGTGCATCTCTCCAGGTGCATGTTGTTTATGTACGGTTGTGAAACACGTTAGTGTGCAGTCACGCCAATGTGGCCGAATGATTCAGCGTTGGGGGATGATACCTGTGAGCTGGGCTTATAATGATATGCAGATGTGTTACAACAAAGTTTCTGCCATCTGATGGCGGGAAACACGGCCCACCATTGACAGGCAGAGCGGACAATTGCAAACTGGTTTCACGATGCTGTGAAACTGATTTTTGTCCTACTTGCCATATTGTCCACTCACACCACCAAACACACCCGACACCAGCGGGCATAGAAATTTCCATCCAAATTCAATGAAACTTTCCAGTTCAGGGTGAGAGCAGGAAACAGTACTGATACAGTCATCAAGGTATCGGTAAAGGAGGTGGGGGTGGTGGGGGGGCCTGCTTAGGACTGAAATAAAGAATGTTCACATCACTCTGTGGGAAAAATCCCTTTTACATTTATACCTGAGAGGGCAGGTGGAGCCTAACATTCCATTCAAGATGAACAGTCATACTACTTTTTCAGTATCAGTATGTAAAGGAATTAACTAGGGAACGGGTTATTTTAAATCTTATATTGTGCAATCAGAGAAGGTTAATTGATAGCTTTGTAGTAAAGGACCCCTGGGAAAGAATGCTTATAATGTGATAGAACTTTTATTGAGTTTGAGTGTTACTTTTAATTCTTTCATGGGATGTGGGTGTCACTGGCTAGGCCTCAATTTATTGCCCATCCCTAAATGTCCTTGAGAAGGTGATGGTGAGCTGCCTTTTTGAACCACTGCAGCCCCATGTGGTGTATACATCCACAGTGCTGTTAGGAAGGGAATTCCGCAATTTTGATCCAGTGACAGTAAAGGAACAACAATATATTTCCAAGTCAGGATGGTGTGTGGCTTAGAAGGCAACTCACAGGAGCTTGGTGTTACCCTGTTCTTCTAGGCAGTAGAGTTCATGGGTTTGGAAGATGCTGTCAAAGGAGCCTTGGTGAACTCCTGCAGTGCATCTTGTAGATGGCACACACTGCTGCCACCATGCATTGGTGGTGGAGGGAGTGAATGTATGTGGATGAGGTGCCAATCAAGCAGGCTGCTATGTCCTAGATGGTATCAACCTTTCTGAGTGTTGGAGCTGCACTCATCCAAGCAAGTGGAGAATATCCCATCACACTCCTAGCTTGTGCCTTGGAGATGGTGGACAGGCTTTGGGGATTCAGGAGGTGAGTAACACATGCAGAATTCCCAACCTATAGCCTGCTCTTGTAGCCACAGTATTTATATGGTTTGTCCTGTTCAGTTTCTGGCCAATGGTAACCCCAGGATGTTGATTGTGGAGGATTCGCTGATGGTAATACCATTGAATGTCAAGGGGAGATGGTTGGATTTTCTCTTGTTGGAGATAGTAATTGCCTGACACTTGTGTGGCACAAATGCTACTTGCCACTTGTCAGTCCAAGCCTGAATGTTGTCCAGGTCTTGTTGCATATGGGCATGGAACGCTTCAGTATCTGAGGAGTCATGAATGGTGCTGAACATTGTGCGAACATCAGTGAACATCCCCATTTCTGACATGATGGAGGGAAGATCATTGATGAAGCAGCTGAAGGTGGTTGGGCCTTGAACACTCCCCTGAGGAACCCCTGCAAGTGATGTCCTGGAACTGAGATGACTGACCTCCAACAACCACAACCATCTTCCTTTGTGCTAGGTATGATTTCAACTAATGGAGTGTTTACCCCCTGATTGTTATTGACTTCAGTTTTGTTAGTGCTCCTTGAAGCTGCAATCGGTCTAATTCTGCCTTGATTTCAAGGGCAGTCACTCTCACCTTACCTCTTAAGTTCAGCTCTTTTGTCCATGTTTGCATTAAGGCTGTAATGAGGTCAGGAGCTGAGTGGCACAGACAGAACCCAAACTGAGTGTCAGTGAGCAGGTTATTGATGAGTAACTACCACTTGATAGCACTATTGATGACCCTTTCCATCACTTTACTGATCATCAAGAGTAGTTTGATGAGGTGGTAATTGGCCGGGTTAGATTTGTCCTGCTTTCTAGAATGGCCCACAAGGGGAAACATCTGCTCCACGTCTACTTTGTCTATCCCTTTTAGCATCCTTTGTACCTCAATTTGATCTCCTCTCATCCTTCTAAACTCTAGCGAGTTTCGGCCCAAACTGCTCAATCTCTCCTCATAAGACAAGCCCCGCATCTCTGGAATTAATTATGACTTAGTGCCATTCTCCTGCCTTTTCCCCATAACCCTACACATTTTTCTATTTAAATAATCATCCAATGTCCTTTTGAATGCTTCGATTGAACCTGCCTCTTCAAGGCAGTGCATTGCAGATCTGAACCACTCACTGTGTGAAAAAGTTTTTTCTGGCATCACATTTGCTTCTTTTGCAAATCACTTTAAGTCTGTGCCCTCTCGTTCTCAATCCTTTTATGAGCGGGAACAGTTTCTCCCTATCTATTGTCACCAGCCCCCTCATGAAATCTATCAAATTTCCTCTATCAAATCTCCTCTTAGCCTTCTCCTCTCCAAGGAGAACAATCGCAACCTCTCCAATGTATCTTTGTAACTCAAGTTTCTCATCCCTGGAATCATTCTTGTAAACCTCTTCTGTACTCTCTCCAATGTGTTCTCATCCTTCCTCTAGTAGGGTGCCCAGAACTGTTCATAATGCTCCAGTTGAGATCTAACTAGTGCCTTATATAAGCTCATCATAACCTCCCTGCTCTTGAGCCCTTTGCCCCTATTGATAAAGCCCAGTATACTGCATGCTTTATTAACTGCTTTCTCCACCTTCAATGATCTACGCACATATACACCCAGGTCCTTCTGCTCCTGCACACCCTTAAGAGTTGTACTCCTTACTTTATATTGCCTCTCCATGTTCTTCCTACCAAATACATCACCTCACACTTCTTCATATTGAACTTCATCTGCCACCCATCTGCCCACTCCACCAACTTGTCTATGTCCTTTTGAAGTCCTATACTGTCCACCTCACAGTTCACAATTCTTCCAAGTTTTGTATCATCCACAAACTTTGAAATTGTTCCCTGCACACCAAGATCTAGATCATTAATATTTATGAGGAAAAGCAAGTGTCCCAATGCTGATCCCTGGGGAACTCCATTACAAAATTTCCTCCAACCCAAAAAATATCCATTAACCATTACCCCCTGTTCCCTATTACTCAGCTAATTTTGTATCCACTTTTCTACTATTCCTTTCATTCCATGAGCTCTAAGTTTTCTCACAAGTTTGATGTGTGGCACTGTATCAAATGCCTTTTGAAAGTTCATGTACACCACATCAATAGCATTACCCTCATCTACCCTCTCTGTTACCCCTTCAAAAAACTCCAGCAAGTTAGTTAAACATGATTTCCCCTTTAGAAATCCATGCTGGCTCTTCCTAATTAAGCAATAGCTTTCCATGTGACTACCAATTCTATCCCAAATAATTATCTCTAGAAGCTTCCCCACTACCAAAGTTAAACTGACTGGTCTGTAATTGCTGGACTTATCCTCACAACCTTTTTTGAACAAGCACATGATTTTTGCAATTTTACAGTCCTCTAGCACTTCCCCTGAGTCTGGGGAAGACTGAAAGATTATGGTCAGTGCCCGTGCAATTTCCACTCTTACTTCCTTCAAAATCCTTGGATGCATCTCATCCGGCCGCTTGCCTTGTCACCTTTAAGTATTGACAGTTATCCCAACACTTCCTTCTTATCAGTTTTGAGCACAAATCTTCAGCACTGTTGCTGGGATGTTGTCAGGGCTCATAGCCATTGCAGTATCCTGTGTCTTCAGCTGTTTCTTGATACCACATAGAGTGAATCGAATTGGCTGAAGACTGGCATCTGTGATGCTGAGGACCTCAGGTGGAGGCACTTCTGGTTGAAGATTATTACAAATGCTTCAGCCTTGTCTTTTGTACTGATGTGCTGGGCTCCCCTCTTTTTGAGGATGGGATATTTGTGGAGCATTACCCTCCTGTTAGTTGTGTAATTGTCCACTATCTATCACAACTGGGTGTGGCAGGACTGCAGAGCCTAGATCTGATTCTTTGGTTGTGGGATTGCATAGGTCTGTCTATTACATGATGCTTTTGCAGCTTGTCACACAAGTAATCCTGTGCGGTAGCTTCACCAGGTTGATACCTCATTTTTAGGTATGCCTTGTGCTGCTCCTGCATAACCTCCTATACTCTTCATTGAACCAGGGTTGATCCCCAGCTTGATAGTAATCGTAGAGTGCAGTACATGTTGGGCCAAGAGGCTATAGATTGTGTTCGAGTACAATTCTGCTGTTGCTGATAGCCCTGAGCACCTCATGGATACTCAGTTTTGAGTTGCTAGATCTGCTTGAAATCTCTCCCATTTAGAACAGTGGTAGTACCACACAACACAGTGGTGGATATCTTCAATGTGAAGATGGGACTTTGTTCCCAAAATTAATAGGTGGTGGTCACTCCTACCAAAACCATTATGGACAGATGCATCTGTGACAGGTAGATTGGAGAGGATGAGATCAAGTAGGTTTTTCCCTCTTGTTGGTTCCCTCACCAATTGCTGCAGACCCAATCTAGCAGCTATGTCCTTTAGGACTTGGCCAGCTTGGTCAGCAGTGGTGATACCGAGCCACTCTTGGTGATGGACATTGAACCAGAGAACATTCTGTACTCTCGTCACCCTCAGTACTTCCTCCAAGAGGTGTTCAACATGGAGGAGCACTGATTCATCAACTGAGGCTGGGGGAGGTGGGGGGGGAATGCGTGGGGTGGGTGAGCGGGTGGTGTACGTGGTGGCATAGGTGATAATCAGCAGGAGGTTTCCTTGTCCACGTTTGACCTGATGCCATGAAACTTCATGGGGCGAGGAGCAGATGTTGAGAACCCTTGGGGCAACTCCCTCCTAACTGTATGCCACTGTGCTGACATGTCTGGTGGGTCTGACCTGTCGGTGGGACAGCACATACCCAGGGATGGCGATGTTGGTGTCTGGGACATTGTCTGTAAGGTATGATTCTGTGAGTAAGACTATGTCAGGCTGTTGCTTGACTAGTCTGTCAGACACCTCTCCCAATTTTGGCACAAGCACCCAGATGTTAGTAAGGAGGACCTTGCAGGGTCGACAGGGCTGTGTTTGCTGTTGTTGTTTCCGGTGCCTATGTGGATGTGGGTGATCTGTCTGGTTTCATTCATTTTTGTAGACTTTGTAGCAGTTTTGACACAACTGAGTGGCTTGCTAGGCCATTTCAGTGGACATTTAAGAGTCAACCACATTACAATGGTCTGGAGTCATATGTAGGCCAGAGTGGGTAAGGTCAGCAGATTTCCTTCCCTAGAGGGCAGCTGTGAACCAGGTGGGTTTTTTATGACAATTGACAATGGTTTCATGGTCACCGTTACTAAGACTAGCTTTCAATTTCAGATTTATTAACTGAAATTAAATTCGACCAGCTGCCATAGTGGTATTCAAACACATGTGTCCCCAGAGCATTAGCCTGGGCGTCAGGATTACTAGTTCACCGACATTACCAGTACGCCACCACCTCCATCCTTAAGTTACATTGGGGTTGGGGGAACAGTTGTTGGGGGGGGGGTGGGGTGCGGTGTGTGTAGTTGGGTCAGAGTTGGGTATTTCCTGGGGTGGGTAGTCAGCTCAGTGGGTGGGGAGTTGGGTGGTGGGTGATTGGGGATTGGGGATTGGGTAGTTATGTTGGTGATTGTGTAGGTGGGGGGTATAGTTGATTGGTGGGTAGTTGGGCCGGGGGGGGGTGGTGGATGGAATATCAGAGTGGTACTCTGGGGCTGGGTAGTCAGATGGGTGGTGGGGTGTGTGAGCCTGGGGAGGAGGGTATGGGTGGTTGTCTGTGGGAAGTGTGGTGGGGTGAGCCCGCTGTTAATCACTGACCTACATCAGAAATTAACAGGGGGACAGTACTTGGATAAAGTATCCAGTTAAGAATTGCGGAACAGGCCCCAGACTCCGATGCTGAGGTCAGCATTGGAGACAGTTTTGGAGGGGCTTGGGCAGCACAAATCTTCCCATTGGAAGTTCAAACTTTCTGGGAAATTATCGTACATGTGCAGGGATCAGGGCTTTCAAAGATTCTTGATGTGAAACAACAATGAATACCTCAACTGCTCTTGGCTTTGGAAGATCCAGGCCATAATATTAGCATGGATTGAGGATTGAGGATTGATTAACAGACAGAAAACAGAGAGTTGGAATAAACTGGTCATTTTTGGCTTGGCAGCCTATAATTAATGTGGTGCCATAAGGATCAGTGCTTGGACCTCAGCTATTTACAATATATATCAATGAGTTAGATGAGGGGACCAGTATAATTAATCCATGTTTGCTGATGATAGAAAATTAGGTGGGAAAGTAAGCTGTAATGAGGATGCAAAGAGGCTGCAAGAGCAGCAGACCACAATGATATGTGAGACCCATGCTGGGGAATATTGAAGGGCACCACTGCATCAATCTGGGCACCTGAATTGCATCTTCAGGAGACCAAGGCCTGTTCGATGGGTGCTTGGATTGCTCCATAGCAGGTGTTGTACCTCTTTTCTGTATCTGTGCATGGGTTCCTCACAGGTTTTAGTTGCCATGTCCATTGAGGGTATCCCTTGCCCTGAGTATCCATTTCCACAGGCACATCGAGGGGCCAAAAAAGCTGTGGCAGTTGGGACTGCCAAAGTATCTAGGTGTCATGGCTGCTCTCAGGGAACCGTGCCACACATCTGAAGAGTCCATGTGCAATGGTCGCAGATCAATTGGACATTCATAAAGAGAAGCCCTCCTTTTGTTGAAGGCTGCTGTCTGTCTAATGGGGTGCCTCAATGACCTTATGAGTGCAGTCAATGGTCCCCTGTACTTGGGGGAATCCAGCAATGGCCCTGAAACCAATGACACTCCACCTAACTGTCCAGGTTGGGTCACGAGCTTTCTTGGACAGGCCATTGGTCATCTTGATGCATGGGTGATCTGCAGAGCTACAGAGTCCCAAACATATCTCCAATGAATCCCTGGAAAGATCCAAAGGCATGGAGGTTCAGCACCATGGTGATTTTCAGCACCACGGGCATTGGGTGGCCACCACTTCCAATAGGGCTCAGTTTGTCCTCTATCACAACACACATATCAGTAACGGGCTCCCTGGGGATGAACAATCTTTGGTGACCTGTGCGGACCGTTGAAGATAGCTGAGCCTCTGATGGTACATCCTCTGTGGAGGGTAGCCTCTTCTATGCACAGGAGGATGCTCGCATATCCCACTGCTTCCTTCACCTGTGTCCCCACCCAGAGGCTGCATCGCCTATTGGCCCAAAGATTGCTATTCTCCTGTTGCCTGTGGCTGCATCTCTGTCCCTCTCTGCTGCTGCTCCTCCTGCTCCTCCTCACTGAAGGTCCCAAAGCCCGGGTGAATAAAACTCATGGCAGGTGGTCTCTTTCAGTTTCCAGGGCCTGTTATCTAATCAGCACTGATCTTCCACTTGGTTTACTGTTCCTTCTACCCTGGTAAGCCTCTGAAGCCCTGTGCTTCCTGTGCACCCATTGTAAAATTCAAGTTGCTTTCAATTGGCTAATTATATGACTGATTTACCTTCTTGCCAAGTTCTTCTCGCCATTTCAGTATCTGTTGGGAATATCCATAGCAGCAACATGATGATGTTAGACTTTCGTCCTGACTTCTTCTGCCCCAGTATTCTGTCCCCTCCCACCTTCCAGCCCATCCACAAAAGGCCCTGAAAATTCAGCATTGAAAAGGAAAATCTGCAGGGTTATATGGAAAGAGTAAGGAACAGAAACTATTTGTATAGCTCTTTCCAACAGCTGGTAAAACAGTGGGGCTATTTGCAGTTTAGGAATCTGTTCACAGCTCTAGTCGGTTTAACTGAGCTATTGCATTAACTTCCAACTTTTGGGTCCCCTGTCCAATCAGGAGGCCAGGTGGAATGACGTATTGTATCTGTCAAAGGAAGGATTTCTAATTAAAGGATTATAATATGGGTTACAAGGGATCACTAGCACTTGGACCTTTGATGCTGCAGCAACCACAGGAATGGAGAGCAGACCTGGAAAGGATGCTCCCTGGGTCTCTCAGTCTTACCCAGAGGTCCTGCAGTGAAATCTGCAGGAAGGTGAGCTCCACCAAGAATGAGAGGAAGAAGATAGCCTTTCCAACAGGTGTGGGTGGAGATGGCCAAAGAAGCCAGCAGAAGGAGTGTGGCTCCTCTGACCTAGAGACAGTACACCAAGAGAAGTCAGGGCGTTTGAGGGCTGGAAAAGCTGAGTGGCATAACACTTTCAGGTGCCAGACCCCACTGACTTTCTGAATTTCTCAGCATTCTCCTGCACTCCTCAGAACAACACATCTTGCAGCACCACTCACTCCTCATTGTAGGCACCTCACACGCCATAAGACCATAAGACATAGGAGCAGAAATTAGGCCATTCGGCCCATCAAGTCTGCTCCACCATTTAATCATGGCTGATAAGTTTCTCAACCCCATTATCCCCCCTTCTCCCCGTAACCTTTGATCACCTTATCAATTAAGAACCTATCTAACTCGATCTTAAATACACTCAATAACCTGGCCTCCACAGCCTTCTGTGGCAATGAATTCCATAGATTCACCACTCTCTGACTAAAGAAGTTTCTCTTCATCTCTATTCCAAAAGGTCTTCCCTTCACTCTGAGGCTATGCCCTCAGGTCCTAGTCTCTCCTACTAATGGAAACATCTTCCCCATGTCCACTCTATCCAGGCCTTTCAGTATTCTGCAAGTTTCAATCAGATCCCCCTCATCCTTCTAAACTCCATCGAGTATAGACCCAGAGTCCTCAAACATTCCTCATATGTTAAGCCTTACATTCCTGGGATCATTCTCGTGAACCTCCTCTGGACCCTCTCCAGGGCCAGAACATCCTTCCTGAGATACAGGGCCCAAAATTGCTCACAATATCCTAAATGTGGTCTGACCAGGGCCTTATAAAGCCTCAGCAGCACACCCCTGCTTTTATATTCTAGTCCTCTCGAAATAAATGCCAACATAGCATTTGCCTAGCTAACTATCGACTCAACCTGCAAGTTAACCTTAAGAGAATCCTGGACTAGGACTCCCAAGTCCCTTTGCATTCCAGATTTCTGAATTCTCTCTCCATTTAGAAAATAGTCTATGCCTCTATTCTTCCTACCAAAGTGCATGACTTGACACTTCCCCACGTTATATTCCATCTGTCACTTCTTTGCCCATTCTTCTAACCTGTCCAAATCCTTCTGCAGCCTCCCCGCCTCCTCATTACTCCCTGTCCCTCCACCTATCTTTGTATCATCTGCAAACTTAGCCAGGATGCCCTCAGTTCCTTCCTCTAGATCATTAATGTATAAAGTGAAAAGTTGTGGTCCTAACACTGACCGCTGTGGAACTCTACTAGTCACCAGCCGCCATCCTGAGAAGGACCCCCTTCTCTCTATTCTCTGCCCCCTGCCAGACAGCCAATCTTCTATCCATGCTAGTACCTTGCCTCTAACACCATGTGCTCTTATCTTACTGAGCAGCCTCCTGTGCGGCACATTGTCAAAGGTCTTCTGGAAGTCCAAGTAGATAACATCCATTGGCTCTCCTTTGTCTAACCTACTCGTTACCTCCTCAAAGAATTCCAACAGATTTGTCAGACATGAGCTCCCCTTGGTGAAACCATGCTGACTTTGCCCTATTTTACCATGCACTTCCAAGTATTCTGAAATCTCATCCTTAATAATGGACTCTAAAATCTTACCAATAACTGAAGTTAGGCTAATCGGCCTGTAATTTCCCGTCTTTTGCCCCGCTCCCTTCTTAAACGGGGGGGGGGGGGGGTTACATTAGTGATTTTCCAGTCCTCTGGGACCTTCCCTGACTCCAGTGATTCCTGAAAGATCACCACTAATGTCTCCACTATCGCTTCAGCTATCTCCTTTAGAACTCTGGGGTGTAATCCATCTGGTCCAGGTGATTTATCCACCTTCAGACCTTACAGTTTTCCTAGCACCTTCTCCTTGGTAATGGCCACCATACTCACCTATGCCCCCCGACTCTCTTGAACTTTGGGGATGTTATTCGTGTCTTCCACTGTAAAGTACCTATTCAGTTCCTCCGCCATTTCTTTGTTCCCCACTACTACTTCTCCAGCATCATTTTCCAGCGGCCCAATGTCCACCTTTGCCTCTCTCTTACCCTTTATATATCTAAAAATACTCTTACCACCTTTTTTTATATTACTGATTAGTTTATCCTCATATTTAATCTTCTCCCTCCTTATTTCTTTTTTAGTTGTCCTCTGTTGGTCTTTGTAGGCTTCCCAATCCCCTGGTTTCTCACTGCTCTTCGCCGCATTGTATGCTTTCTCTTTAGCTATTATGCTGTCCCTGACTTCCCTTGTCAGCCATGGTTGCCTCGCCCTCCCTTTAGTATGCTCCTTCTTCCTAGGGATGAATTTTTGCTGTGTCTCCCAAGTTACTCCCAGAAACTCCACCATTGCTGTTCCACTGTCTTTCCTGCTAGGCTCATCTCCCAGTCAATTCTGGCCAGCTCCTCCCTCATGCCTCTGTAGTTGCCTTTATTCAACTGTAATACCGTTACATCTGATTCCAGCTTTTTCCTCTCAAATTGCAGGGTAAATTCTATCATATTATGGTCACTTCCTCCTAAGGGTTCCTTCACCTTAAGCTCCCTTATCAAATCTGCCTCATTACACATCACTAAATCTAGAATTGCCTGTTCCCTAGTGGGCTCCACCACAAGCTGCTCCAAAAAGCCATCTCGTAGACATTCCACAAATTCCTTTTCTTGGGATCCACTACCAACCTGATTTTCCCAGTCTACCAGCGTATCGAAATCTCCCATGATCACTGTAAACTTGCCTTTCTTACACACCTTTTCTATCTCCTGGTGTATCTTGTGCCCCACATCCTGATTACTGTTCGGAGGCCTGTACATAACTCCCATTATGGTTTTTTACCTTTGCGATTCCTCAACTCTACCCACACAGATTCTATATCATCTGACCCTATGTCATTTCTTGCTAATGATTTAATTTCATTTCTTACTAACAAAGCAACCCCACCCCCTCTGCCAACCTGCCCATCTTTTTGATAGAATGTATGTCCTTGGATATTTAGCTCCCAGTCCTGATCCCCTTGCAGCCATGTCTCCATGATGCCCACCACATCATACCTGCCAATTTCAATCTGCGCCACAAGCTCATTTACCTTATTTCGTATACTGCGTGCATTCAGGTACAACAACTTCAGTCCTGTATTTCCCATCCCCTTTCTCATTGTTGTCCCTTTATCTGATGTGCTTGAAGTTAGATTCCTAGCCCTTTCCAAACACTCTGTCCTATTTTGTGTTCTGGGGACTTTAATAGCCTCTCCTGGGCTCTCCTTTCTTTTCAGTTTTTTCATAATTTTCCATGAAGTTGAATCCACTAACCCATATGCTAACCTGCTGCTTTGTTTCCCATTAGTCATACATTTTGGAGTTTTATCTTTCCCTCTCTCCAACACCCCCCCCCCCCAACCACCCCCACAACTTTCTAGTTTTAAGTCCTGTTGACCACCCTATTTACCCTTTTCGCTAGAATATTGATCCCAGATCGGTTCAGGTGGAGACCGTCCCAATGGTACAGATCCCCCCTGTTCCACTGTTCCAGTGCCCCACAAAATGGAACACCTCTTTCCTGCATCACTCCTTTAGCCACGTGTTTACTTCCCTTATTCTCGCATCCCTATGCCAATTTGCACGTGGCTCGGGTAGTAATCCGGAGATTATAACCCTTGAAGACCTGTTCTTTAATTTAGTTCCTAGTTCCTGATAATCCCCAAACAGGTCCTCTTTCCTAGTCTTACCTATGTTATTTGTCCCGATGTGGACCACAACAACTGGATCCTCCCCCTCCCTCTCCAATATCCTTTCAAGCTGGTCAGAGATGTCCTTCACTCTGGCACTGGGCAGGCAACATACCATGCGGGACTCTGCTTACAAAGGATGCTATCATTCCCCTAATTATAGAATCCTCTACAACTACCACTTGTCTTTTTGCTCCCCCCTCTTGAATGGCCTCCTGTGCCACGGCGCTGTGGTCAGCTGGTTCATCCTCCCTACAGCTCATCCACACAGGGAGCAAGTACCTCGTACCTGTTGGACAAAGTCAAGAGCTGAGGCTCCTTTGTTCCTGAACACAGGATCCCTCTACCTGCCTCACTTGCAGTCACATCCTGCTGACCCTGGCCGCTGACCGAACTTGAGGAACTTAAGTTATCGGGTTTGACCGTCTCCTGAAACAAAGCGTCCAGGTAACTCTCCCTCTCCCGGATGTGCCGCAGCTTCTGGAGCTCGGACTCCAGCTCATCAATTCTGAGCCAGAGTTCCTCCAGCAACCAACATTTGCTGCAGATGTGGTCACTGTGGCTCGCAATGGGATCTGTCAGCTCCCACATCACACAGCTACAGCACATCACCTGCCCAGCCATCTCATTTTAATTAATTAATTTATTAATTAGCTTTGCAGTGTTTTTTTTTCAAATTTGGTGCAGATTTCCTACCAACCAATCAGGTCACAGCTTTCCTGTGATGTCACTTTTTCAGTTTTGGCTTCAGTTACTCTGTGCCCTGATGTCATTGCTCCAGTGCTCCTTCCTCCAAGTCTCCTCACTGGAGACAAGGCCGTGAATCCCCGAGGTAAGTTAGATTTATACTCACCGCTCTGGTGTTCCTCGCTCCGAGTCTGCTCCCTGGAGACAAGGCCACGAATCCCCGAGGTAAGCTAAATTTATACTCACTGCTCTGGTGCTCCTTCCTCCGAGTCTGCTCCCAGGATTTACTCATCAATCAGCTGCTTATTCTTTAAAATCCATTTTCAGAAGAGTGTCCCTCGCAGGTCTGGTGCACTCCTGAAGGCACTCCTCTTCCTCTCTCTCTTTTTTTTTAGGTTTGAGGAGGAGGAGGAGGAGGAAACACTACAGCAATGCAATCCCATCTGAACAGCAAGTGCTCACACTCATCCTCAGCCTATTGCCCGCTCGCACCCATGCCTCATAGTCACTCTCCACAAATGTAGCCCTTCCCTCCTATCTATACAGCCATTGTGAACACTCATACCTTTCAGCTCTGTTTCCTTGCAAAAGATTCAGTGAGAGGCATAGACTGGGTATAGAGGGTGTGAAGGAATGCAGCAAGAAATGAAAAGTTATAAGAGAATCCAGCTATTCATCAGTGTTATGAGATTAAAAGACTGATTCTCCTAAAACTAAGGATTAAAACTTAAAATCAGGGTTTAAATTAAAAGCAGAGCTCATCTGCAGGACAAAAGGAAAAGTTTTCAAAAGTTTATAAACATGCCTAGGCATAATTGTGTACTCAAGGATAACAACATCCTGTTGCATAGAATATGGTATCTCCTTTAACACAAGGCAGTTCTCAAAACTCAGGGACAGGGCTTTACTTCATCTCAGCAAGGCATCAGTATATTGTAAGGTACTACAATCTAACAATGGATAACCTTAAGAATGACCATAAATAACTTGTTAACTGAATCCTGGAAACTAGGTGTTTCAAGGGAGTGACCACTTGCTGCACCTCTCATTATCCTGCTTGATTGATGGGCATTGACGAAAAACAAAGGATGTTGACCAGCATGCATACTCAGCATGCTTCCTGCTGGTTTAGCTCTTTTAAGGTATAAACATTGAATCACACAGTACGATTTTTAGATTCATTGGATTCACTCCAGAGTCTCTCAGGTAAAGGTGGCTGCTGTAGTGTCTTGATGATAGTTCTCCCCTTAACTGGGATAGAGGTGTCCTTGCTAGACTCAGTAGCTTTCTATTCAGGGATTTAATGTACATACTACTTTAACTATTGAAATCTTAAATATCTCTCTGTAACATTAGTAAGACTTCGGGCAGGATTTCCCGGTCAGCGTGCGGGAGGTGGGACCCACTTGCCAACGTGTAAAATGACGCAGGATGACGTTGGGCGGAATTCCCAACGTCACCCTGTGTCATTTCAATTTTCAGGTAGGCGGGGGCGCAGTGGAATCAGCTGTGCACCCGCCGACCTGTCAACGGCCAATTGAGTCCATTTATAAAGTAATTGCAGTAGTTAAAGGATCTGCCCGTCCAACCTTAAGGTTGGCGAGCAGGCCAGGAGCCCTGGCGGGCTTCAGAGAAAGCATGAAACCTCATCCATGGGCGGGATCAGGTTTCATGTAGGTTTTTAAAAATTTTATAAAAGTTTAACTAAAAGTGATGGACATGTCCCAACTCATGTGACATTGTCACATGAGGGGCCATGTCAGGGAAATTTTATTTTTCTATTTTTAACATTTTTGAAGTTAGTGCCGATCTTCCTGAGGCAGCACTTAGCCTCAGGGAGATGAGTGTGTTCTTTTGAGTGCATGTGCGTGAAAGAGTGCACTCTCGGCTTAAAGAACGCCCCTCCACACAGCGCTCCCTGGTGGACGTTACGCTAGGCGGGCTTTAATTGGCCACACCCATGTAAAATGGCGGTGCGCCCCAAATCAGGGGCGCTGATCGGAGGCACACCTGCACGCACCCGCTCCTGAGCTCCATCCCCTGGCAGGGGGAAAATTTTGCCCTTGGATTCTCTACTAGAAACAAGATTATACTTGCTTTTCCTAAAACTGTCAATGTTGCAACTGCATTACCATGAAAAGTGAATTGCATGTTTGGTTCTTTAACAAACTCTTATATAATTTAGAAAGTATATTATCTCATATAGTCTTCTGTATCCAACTCGAAAACCTATCTCCATGCACTTTTCAGTGGAGAGGTACATTGTTGAAGAGAGGTATCCAGACATTTTTAATATCCGGGTTGTTATAATCTAGCTAAAACTTGTTACACAGGCTATCTGTGTAATATTCCCTGTTGGTCCCTTTCCTTCTGGGAGAGTTAGATCAGGACTTCAGACCTATTAAAGTGTTTGTGAGGCCTGCCTTTCTCAAATTAAGTGAGAGTGATCATCCAATGAGTACACCTGATTTGAAATAGTTCCAAAAGGGACTAGGATGATAATCCACTTCAAGGAGATGGGACAGTGCCCCTCCAGTGAAAGGCACTTTGACAACCACTGGCAATGCATGCCCATCTGGTCCACTGGGAAAGGGGCCTTGTACCAGGAGGTTGCAGATATCAGCAATGACCTGCTATTACATCCTGAGTCTCCTGAGGAGCTGGTGTCCACACATGTTGAGGGAGCTGATATTCTGCCTGTAGACCCTGTGTTGAAGGTTTCCGTTACCTTGGGCTGGATCTCTGTGTCCACCCCTTGTGCCAGATGGAGGCATATGCAGCTGAGGAGAAGGAAGTTGGTGCTGCTGCTGTTGTTGTACTGCTGCTATTACTATTGGGATGCTGCTTCTGCACCAGCGGTGCAAAGTAGAGCTGCATAAACTACTCCCATGTTATGATGAAGGGTGGCAGCAGTGAAGGGCAGCTGGAGGTGAGTGAAGGGCTAGGCAAGTGAAGTGCCTTCCAAGAAGTTGGCAGTCATCTGTCAAGCAGTGACAGTGCTCTCTCAGAGAGCAAGTGCAATGAACAGCAGCCTCTCATTTGAGCATGCCTGGAGCTCTACAATTTCATTGATCAAGGGCTTCCAAGCTTACCAGTTTTACTGAAGAAGCACTCCAAGCTTGGTGACCCTGGCGAGTTCCACACAGCACAGGAAGTTGGTCTGCTGGCTGTTAAACACAGAATCTTTGGCTAAAACAATGATTAATGAGCTAATTGATTATTTTAATGACTCATGTGACGGCTGCACCGGGGAACCCATTCACTTCCAAACCCAACCAACTGAAATCTTGTTGAGAGTAGGATGACTTTGGGATCCCAGCCCATCACTTTTAGGGGATTCAACTACCTGCTCTAAAAATCACTTCCCCTTGACTGACCTCCTATTGTGGCTGAATGGCCTCCTTCTGTTTATATGATTCTTTAGTCACACTGTTGGCTCCTAGCATAGGAATAATTAATACGATAATCAAAAATTATTCTCACTAGTATTTTAACTGAACATTAATCCATTTAAAATAAATGAGTTAATAAGTTCACCAAAAGGCTAAGAATAATTTCAAAACAATCTATAATGTGTTTGAACACAAATACCCCATAAAGTAATTTCAAGGGCAATATTCTTCTTATTAGAATTTTATGCTGGTGCATTTTCAGAAAAATATCTTTAGCCTAGAAGATTCTTGAAATGATACATTTTAAGAAAAAAAAACATGTTTTAGTGAGTGGACCATTCAGTTTAAAACTTTCCTGATTCTGTGATATGTTCTGTCAGTTTGTTGACAAAAAACCCCCTCAAAAGTGGTTAAAATGACCATTGAACAATGTCAGAAAAAATGACCAAGGATAGTTACAAACAGAAGCGCTTGCCTGGGATCTGAGCCAAATAAAACATCAGAGATTGGAGGAAGGTTAAAGTGGGTTAAAGTGAGAAATATTTGTCAGCTGGTCTGTCCTGCAGTAGGTTTGGTGAGTGTGAATGTGGTTATGGGAGAAATAGAGCTCTGGGCAGCAAGGAGTATTGATGCATTCCATGCATCCTACTAAGACATTCTGACATACACATTATAGCCATCTGGAACCATTACATTTTCTAAATAACAGTTTGTAAAATGAAAAATAAATCTTGGCAAAGTCAAATGAGTTGCTCTTGCCAAACAGCAATATATTTTTTGAAAATATTTTTTGGCGCCTTTATTTGAGCCAGGGAGTGTTTAGTATGGTCAAGTATGGTCGTAATTCAACAATCTCTTGGAATGGACACTTTTCAATGATGGGAATGGACACTTTTTCCAGCTTTGCCACCCAGTGTCAGCATTTAATTCTCCAATGCCAGTTATAATAAAGTGTGATGCAAAGCAAAATTTTCAATCCTCTTCCCTAAGAAAGCACCACTAAGTCTACTCTTGGGAGTGTGGAATTTTTTCCCTTTTTGCAATTTGGCCATGCTCAGTCTGAACTAGCTTGACAATTTTTAAACCTTTTACTTAAAACTGGGACACTGTCAGAGAGAAGATAATTTTGTGCCATCAGTGTGGATTAAATTCCAAATTTCCTGTGTTCGAACCTGGGGTCCAGAGTGAAAGGACCTTATGCTGCAATAGCGTCATCCAATCCCTATCCAAGTAGGCATTCAAAGTTCAAAGGCAAAAACAAATGCCACTTGAAAAAAAATCAGCCCAAATCTTTTGTGAAGTGGCAACCACCATCAGATTGCCATTCCACACCTACTATTCTCTGCCATGACAGAGCTCCGCATTTCTGGCTTGGTCTTCCAACCCGGCTGCTTCAGAAATGTGGAACGGCTTTCTATCAAACTGCTTCCTCGTGGCGCTGGACCGTCAAGGGAAGACAAGCCATGCCCCTTTTTTACAGCACGAGCTGACGTTTTCTGGGAAGTGTTCACTAATAGACTGAAAAGATTTGGGACATTTAAATGGGTTTTCATTGTGTTAGTGAATGAGTGAATGGGTAAGTGAATGGGTGAATGAGTTAATGTGTGAGTATGTATGTAGGTGGGGTGGGTGAGGTAAGTGGGTAATTGAGTAGATTGGCAGCTGGGTAGGATGGTAGGTGGGTAGGATGGCAGCTGGGTAGGATGGTAGGTGAGTAGGATGGCAGTTGGGTAGGGTGGTAAGTGGATAGGCTGGCAGCTGGGTAGAGTGGCAGGAGGGTAGTGAGTAGGTGGGTAGGGTGGCAGGATGGCAGGTGGGTGAGGTGGTAGCATGGCAGCTGGGTCAGGTGGCATATGGGTAAGGTGGCAGGGTAGCAGGTGGATGAGGTGGTAGGGTGGAATGTGGGGAGGGTGGCAGCTGGGTGAGGTGGGGAGTGTGGTAGGTGGGTAGGGTGGTAAATGGGCAGGTTGGCAGGTGGGTAGGGTGGCAGCTGGTTAGGCTAGCAGGGTGGCAGGCAGGTGAGGTGGGAGAGTGGCAGGCAGATATAGTGGTAGGTGGATGAGTTGCAGGGTGGTGTTAGGGGAGTCAGGTGGTATGGGCTAATCAGTTTGGCTTGGGGTGAAATCAAGAGGGTCGGGGGAGTCAGTTGGTGGGGCCTAATCAAGTTGGGTTGGGGCATTTGGTGGGGAGTCAGGAATCAGGGGAGAGTCGGGGCATCAGGGGGTAGTTGGGTGGTGGAGCTAGTCAGGTCGGATCGGGGGAGTTGGGGGTTCAGGTGTAGTCAGGGATGTGAGGGTGGAGTTAGAGGGGTCAGTGTGAATGATTGAGGGGTCGGTTGTATGGTTATACCAGGATTTTTCTCTCTAACATTTCCTGGATAACTATCCAGGTAAGTAAGTTGGAACTATCCAAAGTCTCTGACTCTGACTCAGAGTTGAAGACTTTTTTAGAGGGCCTGGGGAGTACAAACTTCCCAGGCAATTCCCATAGAGTCAACGTGTCAGGACTTCTGCAGGGTTTTGACGTGCATCTTTGGGAATACGTCCAGTCTCCAACTATCCAGTGTCCAGAAGATCCGGGCTACTGAGTTAACTTCACTTTTTAAAATTATGTAAATACAATCTTGCATTAAAAAAGTACTTTCTGTTCTAACTATGTGATTTAATGACTCATAGGCTTTAGGAGTATAACTTTTAGTTTGTGGATTGAAATTTTAAAATGTAAGATAAATGAAAAGCTCTGGTGAGAAGTCGACAAAGAAAACCTAAAGTAATTTCAAATCAAAGGGTGGCTTATGTTTACTTAATTAGGTCAGAGATGGAATTTGAAAACACTAAACAATGAGTAAACTATCTGGGTTTTGTGACGGAGCCAGTGAGCCTGGTCGGATTGCAGTCATCCCCATTAGAGATATAAATTATTCATATAATTTCCCTAGATCAAAGAAAAACTTGGAAGCAATTGGTAAAAAATGCAAGGTCTTAAAGTATCCATATACTTTTCAGGTCAACGGACAATTTTGTGAACTGGAAATAATTGTTTTCAGTCTATAGTTGGGACATCCTAGTTGTGCTACACTGTCATGGAGATAGATTACATGGAGGCTTTTTTTGTTTTTGGTGTGTGATTTCTCATGCAAGTAGTTGGTTGGTGCCTGGGGGCTGAAAGAGAGAAAGTTGTGGCTTTGGAGGAGCTATAGACCAAGAGCAGAGGGCTATCAGAAATCAGGGTTACTTCTGAGTTGGAGTCACTAAGCAAGAATGCAGTGTCCACAATTGTGAGGTGCTTAAGGAGAGTTGGAGGGTTGCTTAGCTGGATGCTAGTGGAAGGACCCCAAGAAACACTGAGGAGAATCAAAGTCAATTCCTGTGAGATGTGGCACACCTTGGTTTGGTCCCAGGATAAGTGAAAGAGCCCTCAAGTTCTCGAAAAGTATAGGAGGACTCCTGGGTAGAAATAAAATTGGAATGGAGAGTATACCATTGAGATTCTTGGACTTATATAATAATTTTTAAATGAAATATAGCATTTTGTTAGTAGTACTTGCTTTGTTTAACTCTTGCATGGTAATTTTTAAATCTAAAATGTTAAATCCTGTGGTATAATTCTTTCAGATAATAACAGAATTTGCATTCCCTTTTAGTCATTAATGGTCTCCCTTGAGATCTTAACATTTACAATCCACGTCTGATATGCTAAGAACAGCTAGAGATTTGCACACATTGCTAGAAGTTAGTGATGAAGAACGAATGGGACAGTGTTATCTTCGGCCTTCCCTCTTAGATGACAAGATTAAGGTGAAAATCAGAGATTTGTAAAGCACAAACGAGATCATTTGGCCTACTGTGCCTGTACTGGCTCTTTGAAGATGCTGTTGATTCAGCCCTATTTCCCCAACCCTTTCCCCCATAGCCCTGCAATTTTATTTTCCCTTTTAAGTATAGATCCAATACCTCTTTGAAACTTACTAATGAATTACTACTAAGCAACAGGTTTAGATATTGAAAGTCTGTAGACTTAACTTGCATTACAGAAACACTGGGAACAAATTGGCGTACAGCCAAATTTTTTAAGTTGCCGTTTGTTAGTCAACCTCCTTCACTCTGATTTTGGCAACACACTAGTGCAGACATTATACACTATACGCTACTAGAATTTTATAAATCACTGCTGAGTCCTCAGCTGGAGTATTTTGGACAATTCTGGGCAGCACACTTCAGGAAAGATATAAATGCCTCAGGAAAGCAAGCTATATTAGGTACTATAATTTAACATTAATCATTCATGTTTGGTGTCCATTCAAGCCAGCAATTAAGTGGATATCTGGAGTGGAATCAAACCCTTTGATCATATACCATGTTTCATCTCTCCTAATGTGTCTAGTTAATCTGCTGATCTATCAACTAATTATGGTTATGGTAGTTCATTATGGTTAATAATGTTCTGTTTTCTTAATTACACTCAACTCTCAAATTTGTCCAATTGCATTAAGCTCAATTAATAGATAGAAACACCTTGCTGAGGCCAAGCAAAGTGTTATTCTGATGGGTGTGATAAACATTAGATTGAGCCTTTACTAGGCTAGTTCTAATTCATTTTCACTACAGCAATAACAACAAGTTGCACTTATAAGCACATTTAATATAGAAAAACATTCCAAGACACTTAACAGGAGTATTATCAGGCAAAATCTGTACCAATCCACACAAAGATAGGTGACCTAATGTTTGGTCCAAGAAGGAGGTTTTTAGGTTTTTAAAAGGAAGAAGGAGAGAGTTGGTAAGGCTAAGAAGTTTGAGGAGGAAATTCCAGACATTGGGCTTGAGACAGCTGAAGGAATGGCCACAAACTGGGTTGAAGGAAGTGGGAACATACTAAAGATCAGAGTTACAGGAACAGAGATCTAAGAGAGCAGATTTTAAAGAGAGGAAGGGTAAAGCCCTGAAGTGACTCAAACACAAGGATGAGAAGTTTAAAACTGAAGCACAACCATTGTATTTCAGCAAGCAGAGGAGTGAAGAGTGAATGGAACTTGGTGTGTGTTGGGATATGGGCAGCAGGACTATGGATGAGCTCAGGCATATGACGGCTAGAAAATAGGAGGCTAGACAAGGAACCATTGGAACAGTGGAGCCTGGAGGTAACTAAAGCATGAATGAGGTTTCAGCAGCAGAAGGGCAGAACAGTGATAGAGGCAGTTGATATTATGAAGATAGATGTAGGCCACCTTTCTGATGAAGAGAAGACAGGATCAGAATTTGAGCTTAGGTTCAAACAGGATGCTTGTTATGACTGATGCAGTTGGTAAAGTGGAGTTATTTAAAAATCCCAGAAGGAAACTTTAAACAACTGTCATAACCTTTAATTTTAAGTGTTATGTTTGAGATGCGACTCAAAATTCAGGAATCAGACCACCAGGTCTTGACGCTTTACATTAAACTAAATGAAACATTTTATTAATTTACACAGGTTAAAATACAAATTACTACTATCATAACTTTTAACAAATTCCCAAACTAATATCCATTAAGACAACAGCAATCCATGGACTTAACCAAACACCAGGCAAACCTTATGAATTCAAAATGAGGTTCCTTTCACTTTGGTTCCTGTGGAGAGAGTTGGAGGCTGACTGCTGCTTTTGACCTCACATTGCTTCTGCCTGCACACCTGAAAACTGCTGAAGTTATACCTACCAGCCCCATTGAATGTTAATTCTCATTGTATCAACAACCTCTGAATTAAACCTCTCTAACAATAAAACCCCTTTCATAATGCCAATTTTATTAGTAATATAAACATATTGCTTAGTGTCTGCTAGATAGGTGTCAATTTACACCCCACTTCTTGAACGCTCTATTCAAAAAATGCAAATGCATGCCATCTCTCTTACATATCAAAACTAGTACATATCAGAGCACCTAGACTATTTGGCTTTGATCCAATTAAGACACACCCACAGACTAAACCTCCATTTTAAAAGAAAAATCTTTTCCAATAATATTATATACACTAATAGCTTCATGACAATACCAGGGTTGCAAATTGTTTAGTTCAGTCAGATAATGAACAGGAAGGGGCTGGAATTAATGGCTAGAGTGACAGGAGCTGAAAAAATGGCTTTTGTCTTCTCGCTAAAACATAGGAGCATAAGAGTTAGGAACAGGAAAAGGCCATTCAGCCACTTGAACCTGCTCAGCCATTTGATAAAATCATGGCTGATCTAATTGTGGCCTCCACTCCACTTTTCTCCTGCGCCATAATCTGTGACTCCCTTGACAATCAAAAATCTATGTAACTCCACCTTGAATATATTCAGTGACCCAGCCTCTTCTGCTCTCTGGGGAAGAGAATTCCACAGATTAATCACTCTCTGAGAGAAAAAAAATTCTTCTCATCTTAGTCTTAAATGGGAGACCCCTAATTATTAAACTATGTCCCTGATCTCTGGACTCCCCCAACATGGGGAAACTTCCTTTCAGCATCCACCTTGTCAAGTCCCCTCAGGATCTTATGTGTTTTAATAAGATCACCTCTCATTCTTCCAAACTCGAATGAGAAAAGGCTTAACCTGCTGAAGCTTTCTTCATAAGATTAGCCCTTCATTCCAGGTATCAGTTGAACGAACCTCCCCGAACTGCTTCTAATGCAGTTATATTCTTTTTAGGTAAGGAGACCAAAATTGGACAGAGCCCTCCAGATGTGGTCTAACTGAGGTCTGTAAGCTGTAGCAAGATTCCTCATTTTTATACTGGATTTCCCTTGCAGTAAATGACAACATTCTATTTCACAGAATCACAGAATTGTTACAGCATAGAAGGAGGCCATTTAGGCCATCGTCTCTGCACCGGCTCACAAATGAGCATTATGACTCTGTGCTATTCTCCTGCCTTTCCCCTGTAACCCTGCATATTGCTTATATTCAACTAATCATCTAACACCTTCATGAATGCGATAGAACTTGCCTCAGCCATACTTCCAGGCAATGCATTCCAGACCCAAATACTCACTGTGTGAAAGTTTTTTCTCACATTGCACTTGCTTATTTTGGAAATCACGTTAAATCTGTGCCCTCTTGTTCTGGGTCCTTTTACGAGCAGGAACAGTTTCTCCCTATCTACTCTGTCTAGTCCCCTTATGATTTTGAACATCGCTATCAAATCTCCTCATAGCTTTCTCTTCTCCAAGGAGAACAGTCCCAACTTCTCCAATCTATCTTCACAACTGAAGTTTCTCATCCCTGGAACCATTCTTGTAAAACTCTTCTGCACTCCTTCCAATGCGTTCACATCTTTCCTAAAGTATGGTACTCAGAACCGTACACAATACTCCAGCTGAGGTCTAACTAATGTCTTACACAAGCTCAACATAGCCACCTTGCTCTTGTACTCTAAGCCACTCTTAATAAATCCGAGGAAAATGTATGCTTTGTTAACTGCTCTCTCCACCTGTCCTGCCACCTTTAATGGCTTGTGCACATATACACCCAAGTCCCTCTGTTCCTGCACATCCTTTAGAGTAGTACCCCATATTTTATATTGTCTCTTCATGTTCTTCCTATCAAAATGGATCACCTCACACTTCTTCGTATTGAACTACATCTGCCACCTATCTGTCCACTCCACCAACTTGTCTATGTCCTTTTGAAGTTCTGTACTGTCGTACTTACAGTTTTCAATGCTTTGAAAATTTTAAAACTCCCCCCTGTGCACCAAGGAGAGATTTTTCTCCCCGTCCGGCAGGTGGTTCGGGAGCGGGCACAGGTGGCCGCGTAGCTAATCATCACCCACGATTGGGTGGGCACCACCATTTTACGTGGGTGGGCCAATTAAGGACTACCTATGCGGGCGGAAGTGGAGGGACAGTCGGGGCTTGTGATCTTTCACGCATGTGCATGAAAGAGTGCAGAAATCTCCTTGAGGCACAGAGCTGCCTCAGGGAGATTAGTTTAATAATAAAACATCGCAAAAAAGAAACAATAAAATTATTCAGACATGTCCCCTCATGTGAGCTGGGATATGTTTATGAATTTTCAGAACACATTTTATTTAATTAATAAACACTTCATGAAACCTCATCGCGCCCGTGGATGAGGTTTCATGAAAAATGTGAAGGCCGCCTGAGCTCTTCACCTGCCTGCCAACTTAAAGTTGGACGGGCAGCCCTGAGAATCAGTTTAATTAGTTAATTAATTGCTTTAACAGACCTTTGACAGTTTGACGGGCGCGCAGCCAGCTCTGATACGCTCCCGCCAAACTGAAGATCGGAATGACGTACGGTGATGTCGGGGCGCATCATTTTACGCATCGGCATGAGAACGGAAGACTCTGGCCTAAGTTCTAGATAATTAATTTATATCAGGAAAATGAAGGGCTCCTGGGGAATTCCACTACAAACCTTCCCCCAGCCCCCGAAAAATGTCCATAAACCATTACTTGCTATTTCCTATTACTCAGCCAGTTTTGTATCCATGTTGCTACTGTCCCTTTTATTCCATGAGCTATAACTTTCCTCAAAAGTCTGTTGTACGGCACTGTATTGAATGTCTTACGTAAGTCCACATACACCACATCAACAGTATTAGCCTCATCAACCCACTCTGTTACCATTTCAAAAAACTCCAGCAAGTTAGTTAAACACAATTTTCCCTTCAGAAATCCATGCTGGGTCTTCCTTATCAACCCACATTTTTCCATATGACTATTAATTCTATCCTGACTAATTGTTTCTAGAAGTTTCCCCACCACTGAAGTGGGCTGGGCTTATCCATACAACCTTTTTTGAACAAGTGCATATGTTTGCAATTTTCCAGTCCTCTGGCACCTCCCTTGAGTCTCAGGAAGACTTTAAGTACCAACAGTTTATCCAATATCTCCTCCTTATCAATTTTGAACCCTTCTAGTGACAGGGTTTCCTCATCTGTCACTATGGCCTGAGTAGCTGCTGCTTCCTTGGCAAAGACAGATGGTCCTTAATCAGCCCTTCTCCTCCTTTTACACCCCCCTTTTGCTATTAATGTACCTATAGAAGATTTTGAATTCCCCTTTACGTTTGTGCCAGACTTTTCTCATAATCCCTCTTCGATTCTCTTGCTTTACCTTCTGAACCTTCTGTATTCAGCCTGGCTCTCAATTGTATTTTCTACCTGACACTTGTCATAAGCACAATTTTCCTTCTTTACCTTAGTTTTTATCTCCTTTTTCATCCAGGGAGCTCTGGATTTGTTTTCTCTACCTTTCCCTCTTGAGAGAATATACCTTGAATCTGCCTGAACCATTTCTTTTTTGAAGGTAGCCCATTGCTCAGCTATAGTTTTTCCCGCCAACCTTTGGTTTCAGTCTATCTGGCCCAGCTCTGTTCTTGCCCAATTGAAGTCAGCTCTCCCCCAGCTCTTGCTTGCCCTTTTCCTGTTCTACCATCATCTACCTTTATGATACAATGATAACTGTCTCCTAAATATTCCCCCACTGACACTTGATCTGCTTGGCTCACCTCATTTCCAAGAACCAGATCTAGCAGTGCCTCCTTCTTGTTGGATTGGACACATACTGCTGTAGAAAATTCTCCTAAATACAATCTAGGAAAGCTTGCCCCTCTCTGCCCTTTAAACTATCTCTATCCCAATCTATATTTGGTTAATTAAAGTCCCCCATTATAACTACTCTATAATGTTTGCCTCTCTCTGTAATTTCCCTGAAGATTTATTCCTCTACATCCTTCCCACTAGTTGGTGGTCTACAAACTACACCAAGCAATGTAATTGCACCCTTTTGTTCCTTAGCTCTAGCCAAATTGATTCTATCCTTGAACCCTCTGGGACATCCTCTTTCCCCAGCACTGCAATGCTCTCCTTAACCAATGCTGCTATCCCTCCTCCATTCTATCGTTTCCTATCATTTTGTACCCAGGAATATTTAACACCCAGTCCTGCCCTTCCTTGAGTCAGGTCTCTGTTATCGGCACAATGTCATATTTCCACATGGCAGTCTGTGCCTGTAACACCCCAATCTTATTAACTATACTCCATGCATTCACTACATGCAGCAAAACCCTGATTTAGACTTTGTTACTTTCTCCCTTTCTTCAACTCAACCTATTAACTTACTATTCCCTGTTCTAGTGCTATCTGTCTCTCCTAGTATTTTGTGCACCTTGGTATTACTCACTAATATTCTCTCCTGGTTCCCACACCCCTGACAAGCTAGTTTAAACCCTCCCCAACAGCAGTAACAAAATGCGAAGGAACTCAGTCCTGGCTCTGTTCAGGTGCAACCAGCATGGCTTGTACAGGTGCCTTCTCCCCTGAGCCAATCCCAGTGTCCCAAGAATCTGAAGCCCTCCCTCCTGTACCACCTTACCAGCCATGCATTCATCTAGCTAATCCTCTTATTTCTGTACTCACTTGCACATGGCACTGGGAGTAATCGGGAGATTACTACTTTTGAGGTCCTGCTTGCTAATTTTCTACCTACCTCCCTAAATTCTGACTCCAGGACCACATCCCCCTTCCTACCAAATCATTGGTACTGATGTGGACCATGATCACTGTCTATTCACCCTCCCCCAGATGAATGTCCTGCAGCCACTCTGTGACATCCTTGACCCTGGCACCAGGGAGGCAACATACCATCCTGGAGTCACACTTACCGCCACAGAGAAACCTATTTGTTCCCTAACCAATGAACCCCCTACCACTATCACTCTTCCTTTCTTCTTCCTCCCCTCATGTACAGCTGATCCATTCATGGTTCCACAAACTTGGCTCTGACTGTACTCCTCTGAGGAACCAGTGTCCTCACGGCATCCAAAATGGAAAACCAATTAGTGAACGGGACCTCAGGGGACTGCTGAACTACCTGCCTGGTTCACTTGGACTGCCTGGTGGTTACCTATTCCCTTTCTTGTTATGATGTGGCAGATGATGTGTGCTAGGCAGACCAAATCTATGAGGGAAACTTGGTTGTGCGATCACAATGGTTTTGCAATTCATATTTATTACGAGATGTTTATACTGAATTCCGAAGTAATAAGTTCACCAAGACCTTAAGAGATTTAAAAAATTAAATTAAAATATTTATTAACAATCTAAAAGATGTCAAGCACATACATAAGACTAGAATTACTTCCATAATAACTTTTAAAATTCTAATTAAATTGAATCCCAGTTATACCCCCTTTAAGGCAACGGCCTACAATAGATTTTTGATTTAAAACAAACTCAGCAAGTTAAAACAATACCCCGGGCAGTGGAATTCCAACTAACTTTTCTCTGGCTTCAGCTTTGTTGTTTGCAGACTTATGCACAAATTCTGGAGTCTATGATGTCTATTTCACACACTCCTAATAGATCTTAAATGATCTTCTGATACATATCCTTTCATTCTCCTTTATATATGTCTCTCTCCTTTTTATATGTAAATTCTATTGTTCCATTTGTTTCTGAAACTGTGTCTTCCTCATGATATAAAACTTTCATATTGCCACTATATTTTGTCAGTAACCTTTGGGAAAAAATAAACACATTCCTTAGCCTTGCTTATTTGGCTAGTTGTAAACAGACTAAGATCCCTTTGAAATCCAAACATCCCTTCATTTATCTAAAAATGAACTTCCCTTCACACCTTCCATGCTAAGCCAGTATCCATGTTTACTCATTAGCATGTCAAGCACCTAGCTTCTTTTGATGATTTAAAACTTTCAGTCTGCTTGAATACAAAATGTACTTAAATCATACATAGACCCAGCTATACTTATTCCCATAAATCCACTTTACATTAAACCAGAAAAAGATTATGAAAAAAATGTTAGTTTCATGATATTCAGCCTCCAGGCTCCTGTACCGCAGTGTGACTACCTCTCTGAATGTGCTATCCATGTAGTTCTCAGCCTCAGAGATGTGCCATAGTGACCCCAGCCACTGCTTGAGCTCTGAAACCTGGAATTCAAGTTGCTGCAGCTGGTGACACTATTTGCCCATGTGTTCATCTAGGACAATGGTAGCACCCATGACTTCCCAAATATTACAGGACACACATTCTACATGGAACTGAGCTGCCCTGCCATGGCTTACTTTACTTCCCTTATGTTAACTTTATTTTACTTTGGTGTACTTATATTACTGTATTTTATTGGACCTGTCTTCCGCTTATTCCTAGTGTTTCTTATTTAAGTTCAAACAGTTACTTCTTTATAAATAATATGCTTTTCTAATTTACAGCTATTTAATGACACTCCCTAACAGTTTCTTACCAACCAATGAACTTATGGTTTTCCTGTGATGTCACTCTTCAGTGTTTTTTCACACTCAGCCACTTTTGAAGGTAAGGTTTCCACCCTGGTCCATTTTTGCTCAGCTACTCTTGTTCCTGACTACGGGTGAGTGAAGGCCTTGAGCCTTGGTGTGGATATAGCTCCTCTCTGATCAGCTCAGTTTCTGCTCAACTGTTCTTAGTCCCGACTGCAGGTGAGTCATTTGCCTTTGTAATCTCTGAATACTAACTTTTTGTGATTCATGTACCAGGACACCCTGATCCATCTGTGCTGTGAAGTTCTGCAGCCTCTCTCCATTCAAACACATACTGCTTTTCTATTCTTCCTGACAAAGTGCACACGTTCACATTTTCCCACCTTATACTCAATCTGCCAATTTTTGCCCACTCACTTGACCTATCTAAGTCCATTTGTAGACTTTTGATGTCCTTTTGACATCTTATTTTCCTACCTATCTTTGTGTCATCAGCAAATTTAACTACCATACATTCAGCCCTTCATCCAAGTCTTTGATACTTTGTAAATAGTTGAGGGCTCTACACTGATCTTTATGGCACTCTACTAATAATAGCTAGCCAACCCAAAAGTGACCCATTTATTCCTACTTTCTGTTTCCTATTAACTAATCAGTCCTCTTACCATGCTATTATATTACCCCCTACACCATGAGCACTTATTTTGTGAAGTAGCCTTTGATATGGCACCTTGTCGAATGCCTTTTGGAAATCTAAGTGCACCATGGGCAGAATTTTCCGGTTGGCGTACGGAGGTGGGCCCGACACGCCAATGTGTAAAATGACAAGTGATGACGTCGGGTGTGCATCCCAACATCATTGTGTGCCATCGCGATATTTTGTTCGGTGGGCATACACCGGAGTCGGCTGCACACCTGCCAAAATGTACATGTCCTATTGAGGCTATAATGAAACTAACTGAGACACTTGTGAATGCTGTCCGTCCAACCTTAGGTTTGTGGGCAGCTGAAAAGCCCAAGCAGCCTTTGCGTTTTTCAGGAAACCTCATCCATGAACAAGATGAGGTTTCCTGAAGCTTTTATTAAGTAAATAAATAAATTTCCATAAATATAAAAACATGTCCCCACTCATGTGACACAGTCACATGAGAAGACATGTTTAAATACATTTTTATATCATTTCTTTAGTTATCTTAATATACATTCAATTTCCCTGAGGCAGCTCTGTGCCTCAGGGAGATTGCTGCGCTCTTTCGTGTGCCGACACTCAGGTAGCATTGAGTGTTACCGGTCATGTATTATGCTGGGTGGGTCTTAATTGGTCACCCACGTAAAATGGCAGTGTGGAGCCGATTGCGGGCGGCGATCAGCTCTGCACCCGCCCCCGCCCGCTCCCGCTCAGCCCACCCGCCATAGGAAAAATCCAGCCCCATATCTCTAGGTTCCCCTTTATCATCCTTGCTTGTAAATTCCTGAAAGAACTCTGATAAATTAGTCAAACATGTCTTCCCTTTCACAAAACCATGCTTAATTGTGTTATGGTTTTCTAAATGTCCTGCTATTACCATCTTAGTAATAGATTCCAGCATTTTCCCAAAACAGATGTTAGGCTAATTGACCTATTGTTAACTGCTTTCTGTCTCCCTCCTTTCATGAAAAGTGGTGTTACGTTAGTGATTTTCCACCTCACCAGCATATTTCCAGAATAGAGAAAATTTTGGAGGATCACGACCAATGCATCTACCATCTCTGCAGCCACTTCTTTTAAGACCCTAGGATGCAAGTCATCAGGTCCAATGAACTTGTCAGTCTTTAGTTCTAATGGTTTTCCCTGTACCTTTTTCCTAGTGATTGTGATTGTTTTAAGTTCCTCCATCCCTTTTACCTCTTGATTTTCAAGTATTCCTGGAATGTTTTTGTGATATCTATGATGAAGACAGACAGAAATTACCTGTTCAATTCCTCCACAATTTCCTTGTTTCCATTATTAATTTCTCAGTCTCAGCCTCTAAGGGACAAGTACTCACTTTGTTTTCCCTTTTCCTTTTTAAACACTTGTAGAAACTCTTAATATCTGTTTTTTATATTTCTAACGAGCTTTCTCACATGCTCTAATTTCTCCCTCCTTATTTTTTTCAGTCATTCTTTACTGGTTTCTAAAATCTGTCCAATCTTCTGACCTAGTACTAATCTTCACAGTATTTTATGCCTTTTCTTTCAGTTTGATTCAATGCTAATCTTCCTTAATTATCCATTGGTACATGCTTCTCATAGAGTCTTTCCTTCTCAATGGAATGTATCTTTGCTGAGAATTATGAAATATCTCCTTAAATGTCTGCCACTGCTTCACTAATGCATTACCTTTGAACCTATTTCCCCAGTTCACTTTAATCAAGTTTATGCTCATATCCTTGTAATTGCCTTTATTTAATTTAAGACACTAGTCTTAGACTCACACTTCTCACCCTCAAACTAGATGTGAAATTCTATCGTGTTTTGATCACTGTTGCCTAGGGACTCCCTTACTATGAGGTCATTAATCAACCCTCCCTTATTGTACATTACAAGGTCTAACATAACCTACAAGTGACTTTGCTATTTCTTATCTCTACCCAAACTGATTCTACATCTTGATCTTCTGAACTAAGATCAGCTTAGTACTGCACTAATGTCATCTCTAATTAACAGAACTACCCATCATATTTTCCTAGTTTCCTGTCCTTCCAAAATGTCAAATACCTTTGAATACTTAGGTGCCAGCCTTGGTCAATTTGCAATCACATCTCTGAAATGGCTATCAGATATATTTATTTCTATTTGTGCTATCAAATGTCCATTTTATTACCAATGCTATGCACATTCAGATTCAGAGCCTTTAATTCTGTCTTTTTACTATTCTTGCTAACTCTGCGCTTATCTGCTAGTGTACTCTTAAGTTTATATGCTCTGTCCCTTCCTGTCACATTCTGGTTGTCATTATCACACTCTGTTGCCTTGTCCTTTCTCTTGAATTTACCACATCTCCGCTCACATGATCCATCCCCCTCTCACTATTTAGTTTAAAGCCCTTGCTATTGCCTAGGTTATATGATTCACCAGAACACTGGTTCCAGCGTGATTCAGGTGAAGACCCTCCCAACGGTACAGCTCCCACTTTCCCCAGTACTGATGCCAGTGCCCCATGAATTGAAACCAATTTCTCACACACCAATCTTTGAGCCACGGAGCAAACTCTGCAATATTTGACTGGAGAGAATTTCTCTTCATCCAGCAATGTTAGACAAAAGCATGACAAATCAAAAGCAGTGGAGGGATTGAGAGATGTGGTGGTAAGGTGGAACTGTGTCTTATCAGCCCACAAGTGAAATCAGATTGTTTCCCCAAAGGGCAGCATGTAAAAGAGGAATTGGTTTGGGCCATAAACTGCAGAGATACAGGGTGGGCAGGAAGACAGGCTTTTGAAGGAGCTTCGCTGGCTGTGAATAGATAGCTAAGAGTGGATCCAAAAGAGGGTAATCCCACTCAACTGGACGATGGAGGATCAGTGTTGAAGGAATATAGTGTGATCATATGTATCAAAGGCTACTGGTAACAACAACCTGTATTTATTTAACATCTTTAATGGAGTAAAATGACCTAAGGTGCTTCATGGCAGTTATCAAGCAACATTTAACATTAAGCACTGAAGGAGATTTTGGGGAAGATGGTCAAAAGACTGGTCAAAGAGGTAGGCTTTAAGGAGTATCTTAAAGGATGGAAGAAAGTGTTAGGAGGCAGAGAGGATGGGGCAGCAAAGTTTTGGATGACCTTAAGTTTATGGAGGATAACAGATAGGAGGCCAATCAGGTTTGCATTGGAACACTTAGATCTAGAGGCATCAGAGGCACGTGTGAGGATTTTGCAGGGCAAAGTCAGATAATGGTAGGTTGTCTTAGTGGTGTGAGAGGGGTGCGAGGTAGCTTGATCTCACTCTAGCTACTCTTTCTCCTCAAGGAGTCAATAAGGGGCCCTCAGGCCTGTACAACCCTGGATCTTTCACCCAGGTGACTGCGGGGGTGTCCGGCCCATCCGAATCCCCTCTTTCTGTGACCTCAGCAGCTGCAGCTCCACAGGCCGAGGAGGGTGCCACTGCCACATAGCAGGACCCTGAAAGCAGGCAGGGGTTCTCCTGGTCTCAGCCCTCCAGAGGAAGCCCACCGAGGTCATCACAGGCATGGCATAGCAGTTAGCAGGCTGTCTCCACCTCTGCTGTGGATGGTCAGGGAGCACCAAGACATAGTGGCAGGGTTAGGGAAGTTGAGAGGATGTAACTGCACAGCCTGGGCACGGGTGTTAATCACTTGTACATAATGTTCACTATTGTAAATAAACTCCCAAGAATGTCTCCCAGCCTATGGTTCCTTGTTCTGATGAGCAGTGTTTGTGTCACTCAGATATGAAACCTTGGTTCCTTCACAGGATAAAGGCAGGTGTCTCAGTCCAGGGCTTCTTCCCTGTGCTTTGTGCAGCCTTCAGACCAAAGTAATGGTCCAGCCTCACACTCCCAGGAAACATTACTGATTCCTGCATCTTGACGGTGCTTGTCATTGCTGCCAGAATGTGGTGGGCAGGCGCTACAGAGTTCCGTCATTCTCTCTGTCTGTTCTCAGCACCTTTAAGGCGGGACTGGCCCCCATCACATCAGCATCTGTAATGGGTGATGCCTTTCTCCTGAAGGGGTCAGGTGCTGAAGGCTGACAAAGCATCAGATGTATTTTAAAATTTCATGGCTGTGTCTCCATGATATGACCCTGATCACAGAGCGCAAGTGAGCTGCCCTCAGCCAGACAGGAGTCAGACATTCACAGAGGTTTTGTGAAGACTTATGGAGTATCCTCACTGTATGTCGTCATCATCCTCCTGGTATCGAATGACTATTAGGGCCTCCACTGCATTTCCATGGCAGAAGCCTAATTACAGAGAGTACTTGCGTTGCCATCAGCCCGACTGGAGTCAAACATTCATAGGTGCAATGTGAGGATCTATGGTGTCTCCTCACTGCATGTCATCATCATCCTCCACAATTCTAGCAGCTTTGAGGGCCTGCTGAGTGTGCCTGCCTTGTCTGGCCAATGTGATGGCCTCATCACCATCAAGCTTGCCTTCGAGGACCTCCTCACTCTCATCCCCGTCAACGTGCTCCTCATCAGAGGAGACGTGCAGATTCTCCATCTCCTCCTCAGCCAGCTCCTCTCCCCGTTGCAGCACCAGGCTGTGAAGAACTCAGCAGGTGATGACAATACATGATCCCCTCTGTGGACTATATTGCAGGGCTCCACTAGACCGGTTCAGGCACCAGAACCTAATTTTCAGCATCCTGATGGTTTACTCCACCACGGTGTGAGTTGCAGCAAGAACCTCATTATACATTCACTCTGCTGCAGTCTGAGGCTGCCGAAGGTTGTCATCAGCCATGTCCTCTGCAAGTAGCCCTTGTCCCCAATAAGTCATCCCTGCAGCTTCTCTGAACCCTGGAAGACATGAAGGTTCTATGACTGGCTGAGAATGTAGGACTCATGGACACTCCCTGGAAACCGTGCACAGGCCTCCAGCATGCATCTCTGGTTGGTCGTACACCAGCTGAACATTCAGCGAGTTTTTAATTTTTTTTTTTAACTCATTCATGGGATCTGGGCTTCACCGGCTGGACCATAATTTATTGCCCATCCCTAATTGCCCTTGAGAAGGTGGTGGTGACCTGCCTTCTTGAATTGAGGCTCCCATGAAATGTAGGTACACTATCAGTGCTGTTAGGAAGGAAGTTCCAGGATTTTGACCCAGCTGCAGTGAAAGAACGACGATATATTTCCAAGTCAGGATGGTGAGTGACTTGGAGGGGAACTTCCCGGTGGTGGTGTTCCCATCTATCTGCTGCTCTTGTCCTTCTAGGTGGATTTGGAAGGTGCTGGTGAAGGAGCCTTGGTGAATTCCTCCAGTGCATCTTGTAGATGGTACACACTGCTGCTACTTTGTGTTGGTGGTGGAGGGAGTGAATGTTTGTGGAAGGGTTGCCAATCAAGTGGGCTGCTTCATCCTGGACAGTGTCCAGCTTCTTCAGTGTTGTGGGAGCTGCACTCATCCAGGCAAGTGGGGAGTACTCCATCACACTCCTGACTTGTGCCTTGTAGATGGTGGACAGGCTTTGGGGAGTCAGGAGGTGGGTTATTCATCTCACGATTCCTAGCCTCTGACCTGCTCTTGTGGCCACAGTTTTTATATGACTAGTTCAGTTCAGTTTCTGGTCAATGGTAACCCTCAAGATATTGATAGCGGGGAATTCAGTGATGGTGATGCCATTGAACATCAAGGGGCGATGATTGGATTCTCTCTTGTTGGAGATGATCATTGCCTGATGCTTGTGTGGTGCGAATGTTACTTGCCACTTGTCAGCCCAAGCCTAGATATTGTCCAGGTCTTGCTGCATTTGGACATGGACTGCTTCAGTATCTAAGGAATTGCGAATGGTGCTGAACATTGTGCAATCATCAGCGAACATCTCCACTTCTGACCTTATGATGGAAGGAAGGTCATTGATGAAGCAGCTGAAGATGGTTGGGCCGAGGGCCATACCCTGAGGAACTCCTGTGCTGATGTCCTGGAGCTGAGATGACTGACTTATAATAACCACAACTATCTTCCTTTGTGCTATGTATAACTCCAGTTTTGCTCGGACTCCTTTGTACCACACACTGTCAAATGCTCTTGCGGTTGATATAGTGGACTGCATGTTGCGACGGAGATCTGAGCACCACGTGAGTGCAACTGATGGCACCCTGCACCTGTGGGAAACCTGAGCTCTGGGAAAATCCAATTGCTCTTGCATCCTGGCTTTCCTAGTCCCAAGTGAAATGCACAAAGTTGTGTGCCCTCGTGAAGACGGCATCCGTGACTTCATGGATGCATTTGTGGGTGGAGCCTTGTGATATCCCACAGAGGTCACCTGTGGAGCCCTGAAAGGAGCCACTGGCATAAAAATTGAGCTGTCAGTTTCACAGCCATGGGCAGTGGATGCCCTCCATGTCCTCGTGGTACCAAATCCTGCAGTAACTGTCAGATGATCTCACCAGTTCCCTGGACATGTGCAGTCTTTGGCAACACTGGTTCTCAGTCATCTGCAGGAATGAAAGGCGGCATCTTAGACCCTGGCACTGACCAGCAATGGCTTGCTGTGGCTCTTCAGCAGTGTGCGCAGGATCCCCAGATGCCCTTTCTTCCTGAGAGTACTGCTCCTCCCTCTGCACAGGCAGGCACCTCTGTCGCTCTCTTCTCCTTCGTTTCCACTCTCTGTAAACCATGAGGCATACAGCTAGTTCACCAGGCCCCATGATCCTGATGTAACTCTCCTACAGGGTGAAAGCAAGAGATGCGAAGGTTATGGCTATTCTAAGAACCTCTCCTGGTTAAGTCTGAAGGCCCCTTAATACATCCCAGAGAGTGCTGGCCAAAACTTGGATGTGCAGAGTTTGGTGCGCTGCATGGCTGCCCGAAACCCGACCCTTCTCCACCCCACTCCATCTGACTGATTGGCAGCAGCTTTGCCCATTGCACTGCATGCTATGCTCTCAGCTCAGGCATCCTCTTAACCCGCACTGCAAGGCTGCGCTGTTAGCTTAAACCATGGGGAAGAGAACCAGGCTGCTGACATTGCAAGGGATTGTGAGTGACTCCACCAGTGACTGCTCCACGGCCAGCTTTAGCAAGGAGATTGTACAATGTGTGCAGTCATCCAACTGCTTTGCTGTCCACTGAAATGCTCATTAGTTTTCAGCCTGTGCCCGAGGTGTAAAGATCTCTGGAGCACTTGGTAGCAATTTCATGCCTCTGTGTTGCTTGAGTGGGCAGATAAACTAGCATATTACTTCAAGCATATCAATGTAGCTGCATATGAACTGTCTCAGCTGCGAAGGAATGGTCACTTTATACAAGGTTTCCCTAATGAGGACCGCTTCCCTCCCCCAAACCCCACACATGCTTGTGCATCGCCATCAAATGCAGTACAGCCTTTGCCCCTGCAACTCACCACAACTGCAGTGTAGCTTTTGTCCAACCCCCAAGTTGCCCCAACCTTGAAGTTCAACAGGCAACCCTCACAAGTACTGCACAACGTTACTGTGCACTCAGCTCTGAGTTCCCCTCGGAAGTGCAGCCTGCCAAGTACACACCTTATATATGTTGTTGTGAAACACCAACGTGCTCAGCTGATTCGGCTTGAGGGTATGATTCTGGTGGGACGGGCTTATAATGATATTTAGATGTATTACAATGAGGTTTCTGATATCTGATGGCAGAAAACGTGGTCCACCACTGACGGGCAGAGCGGGCAATTGTAAACTGGTTTCACATCTCATGAAACCGATTTTTGGTTTTCTCGCCGTATTGTCTGCTCATGCCACCGAATATGCCCGATGCAAATGGCATCCAATGGGTTTGGTCTTCCAAATATTTAGTTGCAGGAAATTTCTGCTCATCTAGCACTGGATATTGGGCAAGTGGTCTGACAATTCAGAGACAGTGGAGGGGTTAAGGCAAGGTGTTGGTGAGATAGAGCTGGGTGTCATCAAAGTACATATGGAAAGCGACATTGTGTTTTAGGATGATCTTGGCAAGAGTCAGTATGTAGATGAGAAAAACAAGGGGGTCAAAGATATATCCTTGATAGATACCAGATGTTATGGTGTGTGTGTGTGTGTGTGTGTGTGTGTGTGTGAAGAGAAACTATTGCAGGTGATTCTTTGTTTATAATTGCAGAGATAAGAATAGAAGCAGGAGACTCAAGTCCCACCCAGCTGGATACCAGTGGAGAGGCATTGGAGGAGCATAATATGTTCAACTGTGTCAACAGTTGCAGAAAGGTCAGGAGGTGAGGTGGAATAGGTTACCATGGTCACAATCAAATAGATTGTCATTTGTGACCTTGATAAGAGCTGTTGAAAAGGATGGTCTGCATTGTAGGGTCTTAAAAGAAATGGCTTCAGAGATAGTGGCTGCATTGGTTATAATCTTCCAAAATACCCTGTATTCTGGAGAGGTCCCAGTGGAAACTGTAAAATTTAAGACCTCTGTTCAAGAAAGGAGGGAGACAAAAAGCAGAACACTCTAGATCCTAAGCCTAACGTCTGTCATTGGGACATTTAGAAAATCATAATTCTATCATCCAGAACCAACATTATTTTTGAAAGGAAAATCGTGTTTGACAAATGTATTAGTATTCTTTGAGGATGCAACAAGCAGGCTGGATAAAGGGGAATACAGTAGATGTAGGCAAAAATTTTCCATTTGGTGGGTGGGCGGAGCAGGTGTTGATGCAGACTGTACCGCTATTTTGTGTGGGTGGGCCAATTAAGGACTACCCAGCGAATTTCCGACTCCCATGGAGAGCGGGAGTCTGAAGTTTGTGGCAGGTGCGTACAGACCGCTGGGTCCAATGGTGACCTGGCAGGCTGTTTAATAAAAGGCCTGGCAACCTCCTTTAGGTGTTTGCACTGGTACCGCAGTGGGTCTGCACAGCTGGCCAATGTAGAGGTAAGGCCAGAGGAGGAGGTCAGCCTGCAGGGTAGACCAGTGGGGGGGGCAATGTACCCCTCATTTTTCTGATGATTGCCTTGCTGCCCTTGTCGAGGAGATGGCAGCATGGCCAGAGATGCTGTTTCCCCCTGATGGGAGGAGGAAGCCCTCCCATATGATGAAGCGTGCCTGGGACGAAGTGGCGGAGGTGGTGAGCTCCCGCAACGGCGCACCTAGGTCCAATGTCACAAGCGCTTCAACGATTTGTTGCACTCTGGAAGGGTGAGTACCATGTTGGTGTTGGGCATTTAATCCAGCAGGTAGCCTTAGCATTTAAGGGACCTCCTGCAAATCTTACTGTCGTGACTGCATTGACTCATGCTGGGCATTTTTCGCATGCAGGGTGGGCAAGCAGATAGTGATCATGCTTACATCAGCCTTAGTGGTTCATGAGGAGGTGAGTTCTCCCCCACACCATGTGTTGGTCTTAGTAGCACATGACTAGTCTGGGGGCAACCTGCAGGAGATGTAGCTAGGCGCATACTCAGAACTCCAGCACATGTCCTATTCACGGTGATGAGATTGTGGAAAGGGAGCCTCAAGATCTCATCACCAAGAGCCATCTGGTGCCCTCGCGTTGCACCTAGTTGCATCTCCTTGCTGTGGGAGCTAAGACCATGTGTTTCTGAAAGTGATGGACACAGAATGTGTCCAAGGTGGTCGTTGGGGGGCGGGGGTCGGGTGGGGGTGGGGAGCGCGGGTTGGGAGCAGCCATTCTATATTTTTGTGACCAATCAGCAGTAACGTGGAGAAGAGAGGAAGCACTGGAGGTCACTGTGGTTGGGCTGTGGCGTGCGCGTTCAGGGTACATGTGCGATTAACTGTAATGAATGGTCTTCTCTGTTTTGCAGGAGAAAAATGCACACAATGCTTATGAGTTTTTGTGCACTGGAGGCGGCCAGGCCCAGTTGGTGAAATTGAGTAATTTTGAGCAGGAGGCCCTGGAGTGTGAATTGCGCCACGCGCCCAGGTCCACAGGTGTAGGTGAGGCTGGGATGGAGTGGCCAGGTGTTTGAGGTCCACAGTCACATCCACTGTCATCCCACCATCCAAAGCACTGATGGTCATTGGAATCGTTAATGTAGCAACAGTGCTCATTCACAGACTGATAGCGTCAGATATGTGGGTTATAGACAAAGGTCTCTCAGTTCTTCAAAGATACGCATGTCCAGCACCCTCCAAAGTCACCTTATCCCAGTGCTGACCACGATCACCATGGCTTTGTATGTCATGGCATCACAACTGCACATCCAAATACTTATTACATGTTAGCAGGGTTTCCGCGTCTACACTTTCAGCCAGTGCGTCCCACATTACTGTGTGCAAGAGTTCCTGATCACCTCACATATCAACCTCATGCCCCTTCCCTTAAATAAATGCCATCAGGTTAGTCATCCCTCCACCAAGGGGAAAAGTTGCTTTCTGTCCACCCTATCTATGTCCCTCTTAATGTTATGACGCTCAATAATGTCACCCCTCAATCTCCTGTGCTCCACGGCAAATATCCCCAGTCTATGCTACGTGTCCTCATAACTCCAATTCTCCAGCCCAGGGTGCATCCTGGTCAGCGACCTCTGTACTCTCTCCACTCCAATCACATCCCTCCAATGAAGTGCTGATCACAACTGCATGCAAAAGTATAGCACTTGAAATATTCTTGTTTCAAGTGCTGTTTCTACATTCCATTCCTCAGCTAATAAAGACATTTACTTTCTTACAAACCTTTTGCACCTGTCCTGCTACCTTAACTGGCCTGTCGACATGCCCAGCAAGGTCCCTCTGATCCTCCTTACTTTCCACTATCATTCCTCGTGTATTCCCATACCTTGTTTGTCCTGCCCAAGTGCATCACCTCACAGTTATCATTCCATTTGGCATTCCTTAGGCCAGCTGACCAGCCCGTCTGTATCTGCCTGTAATGCTTGGGCCTCCTCCTGACTATTTGCCATCCCACCAATGTTCATCTCCTTAGGTTCCGAAAGTGCATAATGAGCCTGGGGGAAAGGGATGAAGTGTGTCACGGTGTGGACGCTACTGAGCCACTGTCCTTGTTATTTTCAGCATCATCAGAGGCTGGCAACCAGGGTCCATTACAGAGGCCCCTTCTCACACCTGAGGGCCACAAACTGTCACCAGCGTCACACTATTTCTGCCAGGCAGGCACCAGCGCAGATACTAGCACCTCGGTGGGAATTGCAACATCGGCTAGTGTCCCGGGGCACATTGGAAAGGGTACTTCACAATCGCTGGAGGAACTGGCAGAGACAGAGAGTGCCGATGACACCAGCATGTCAGAGGACTGTAGGGGACCAGGCACATGCTCAGTTGATGCGTGATGGTGTGCCTCTGGAGTCGTCTGTGACACAGCAGCTGCAGGGCAAGCGGCCGGGTGCGCGGGAGCATCTGACAGTGTTGCATGAGAGTATGCTTTGCTTAGTGTCCGTGGTGGAGGAGTACATGAGGAGCATGAGTGATGCCATGAGCCTCATGTCAAAGCGTCATGATTCCTCCATGGAGAGAGTGGTGACTCTTCTGGAGAAGGGCTTCCAGGAGAAGAAGCAGCTTCTCCTGGAGATATGCTCGGACCTGCAAGCCCTCACAGCACCAGTGGCCACCGCTGGTCATTGTCAATGTGGGTGATGATCTAGGCATCAAGTTTCCCAGCTCGGTGCCCATCCATCTACGGTGAGCAGGGAGGTATGAAGCGACCTTACATCGGTGCAGCAGCTGCCTGTCATCTCTGGGCGTTCTGGATGAGGGCAGCAGCTCCTCCGCCCCTCTGCCAGTGACCGTTGCATCCGTTGTGGCTGCAACAACTGGGGAGATGCCAGCTGTGGAACTGTCCACTCCCTCCCAGGTGGGGCCAGCACAGGCTGCACAGGCCAGAGGACATCCGCCAAGGTCATCAAGGCCAACAGGACAGCGGAGTCAGCAGGCTGTCTCAGATGCCACTCTGACCGAGGGGGCAGCACCAAGACGTAGCACCTGTAAATGTAAACATAAGGCACCTTAGGCACAGCACGGATTTCTCACTGGTGCTTTTGTGTTGGCCCTAGATTAGGGAATTATTATTTATTGCTGTTCCATTTTGTTGCACCATATCACGGTTGAAATTAAATCCAGATGTGTTACTATGGCTGAGGGTGGCTCCTTTGTGCTGCATTTGTATGTTTTACAGACATGTCATGAGTGTTTGAGTGGACATTGAGGTTTATGTCCAAAGCCCTTAGTTGCAACTGATGAAGTGGCAGATGTAGCACTGATGTGCCGCATATGGAAGTGCCAGGCAAGGCTAGTCCTCTTGATCCATTTGTGTGGAACTAGCTGAAGGTTTGTTGGATTAAAGTCTCCTGGGTGTCCCTGTACCTTGCTGTAGTGCCATGTCAGCTTTGAGCCCCTCATCATTGCCCTGTGCTTCCTCACCCTCCGAATCAGTGCTGGACTCATGGTGTGCAGCTGCATCCACTGTGTCAACATCTTCATCATCCACTGCACCCCCCTTTCCAGCGCAAGATTGTGCAGAGCGCAGCATGCTACCACTGTCACTGAGACTCGATCTGGGGGGTATGGGAGTGCGCCCCCTGAGCGGTCCAGGCATCGGAAGTGCATCCTGAGAAGACCAATGGCTCTCTCCACCACAGCCCTTGTGGAGGCGTGGCTCCTATTGTACCATTGCTCAGCTTCTTGGATGGTGGAGAGGCGTCATGAGCCACCTTCTGAGGGGATAGCCCTGGTCACCCAGCAGCCATCCATCCAGCCGGGCTGGAGCACTGAAGACCTGGGAGTGTCTGAGGATGTAGGTGTCATGGGAGCTGCCTGGGTACCTTGCACAACCTTGCAGAATCAGCATCCTGTAGTCACACACTATCTGCATGTTCATGGAGTGGAAGCCCTTCCTGTTGACGAAGGCACCGGGCTCACCTGCTGGCACCTTGATGGCCACATGTGTACAGTCTATTGCACCCTGGACGCGGGGAAAGCCAGCAATCACTGCAAAGCCTCTGGCTCGCTCTGTCTGACTTAGCTGGTCGCAGCAGAAATGGATGAAGGTCAATGCCCCTCTGAACAGAGCGTCTCTGACCTGCTTGATACAAGTATGGACGGCTGATTGGGAGACATCGCAAAGATCACCCACCGAGCCCTGGAAGGAGCCAGAGGCATAGAAGTTGAGGGCAACTGTGACCTTCACAGCCCCTGGCATGGGGTGCCCACCCACATAGTTAGAAGAGATCTCAGGGCCAATCATCTGACAGATGTAGTTGACTGTCTCCCTTGAGAGTGGGAGCCTCCTTCAGCACTGCACCTCAGTCATATTGAGGTAGCTGCTTCTCCACCTTTATACCCTGGCAGCAGGATAGTGACATCTTCTGCGACCCCTTCCACCTTTGACTACCTCTTGGCCCTGCGCCCCTTGTGCCTGCACCTGGCCTCCCAAACGTGACTCCCCTGGAGGCTGAATGTGCACTCTGAGCCTCCTCCTCAATCTAGCCCTCCCTTCCTCCTCAGAGGAGCTGCCTTCAGTGGAGATGTCAGAACCCATACCCAGGCTAAAGGGAGGCCCATGGAAAGCAGCAGGCTCGATAAAGTTTCCTGACTGAAGAGTGCTGAACTGAAGGTTAAAAGTACACTGAAAGCTGCTGGGATGAATTCTGAACTGCTACAGATCACACAGGCAAGTTTTAAAAACTTTCTTCAATAAATACTTCACAGACCAGTGAGCCCTCTTATCCCGCACGTTGATGAGTTTTATTAAAAAGTCTCTTACCCGCCTGTCCGTGTGCCGAGCCGAAGATCACACAGGCGCCTGAAAATCGCCATCGACTGCCGAATTAAGGGCCTTAACTAGCCCATTAATTAATGGCGGGTGCGCGTTGCACTTCATTGCACGACCGCCCAACGAAATATTGCAATGGTGGGCGGTGATGTCAGGACGCTCGCCCCCCCGGATGTCACCCTGAAAATTCTGCCCATAGGATTTTTGGATTTCCAAAAGGCATTCAATAAGGTGCTACATAAAGGGTTAGTGCACAATATGAGCTTATGATGTTAGGGGTGATACATTAGCAAGAATAGAGGACTGGCTAACTAACAGGAAGCAAAGAGTCAGGATAATTGGGTCATTTTCAGGTTGGCAAACTATAACTGGTAGAGTGCCACAGGGATCAGTGTTGAGGGCTTATTTATGATCTATATTAATGACTTGGATGAAGGGACCAACTGTACTGTAGCCAAATTTGCTGATGATATGCAGCTAGGAATGAAAGCAAGTAGCAAGGAGAATTCAAAGGGCTGGGATTTTGCTACTGAGATGGGTACCAATAGTTTGAGCCAGGAAATATTGTGACTTGGCAGACCCGCCATGGTATAAAGAGCCAATTTTTACTTCAGGGAGACAAGGGCGGGATAGAGTTGGGCCTGTCATCCCCGGTAGCAGATCAGATCAGAGGCAGCTACAGGGGTGGCCAAGTCCCAAGGCAGGCTGGTTCAAAGGCCTGCTGCAGTTCTCCTGGACTTTGTCTCAGTTATTTGCTTATGTTTAGGTCCTCCAGTCCTCACCCTTCACATCTGCGCACCCCCCACTCACTCCCCATACCACTTCCAGCCTCCATGCCAACTTACTGCCAACTTTTGCCAACCCATCCACCAGCTTGGCCATTACATCCTCCATGCCAACTCACTATTCACCATGAGCAACCTTTACGAGCCATGTTGAAATGAAATAAAATAAGGGTCTAATTCTCTGGTACAGCCTTCATTACATTAAAAAAAACACTCACATTCACGAAAGCCCATTCATAACTTTTAAATCTCCTCAGGCACTTAATTTCTTATAAAAACTAACAAACTTTGATTCATAACACCACATCAAAAACAACTAATCTTTTGATGACCTCTTTGAGTTGTCAATAAAACTATGAATGTAGGACCCCTGCTGAAATAATTATAGCTTTTGGAGAGCTGCCAAGCATTCATAATGACATAATGATAACCCTTGGGGAAATTTCAGCAAACAACCATTTAACTGCTCAATCAAAGTTTTTTTTCAGCTCTCACTGACAAGACAACCTGTCTTTTTTAATTTTTAAAAGGCTGGGGATTTAAATGACTTCACATTATGACAGTTCTACAGACCTTACCCATCTTTCAAGAGTATTTATGACTAAAAAATCATGACTCCCACACTGAGAAATAAGGCCCATGCTGCAGCACAAATGGGGTGCGGGTCTCCCTCGTGTGAGTCACGTACTGCTCCCTTTTCCCTAACATTCAAAATAGTACCTGTTGGAAATGTGGGTAGTGCTTCCACAACCCAGTCCCACTCACCATATTTAAAGGTCTGCAAAGTCCCCACAACTTGGTGAAAATCCAGGCCAAAGGGTCTATAAAGAGACATAGACAGATTAAGCGAGTGGGCAAAAATTTGGCAGATTGAGTATAACGTGGGGAAATGAGAGCTTGTCCACTTTGGTAGGAAGAATATAAAAGAGAATAGTATTTAAATGGAGAGAGACTACAAACTGCTGCAGCAGGATTTTTAGTTTGGTGGGCGCGTGTGATCGGTGGGTCGGGGAGAGCCCAGGGAACAGACCACAGACTGCGATTGGCCCCCAGCTGTGATTTCATGCTGTCCAGCCAATTCATGGCCAGCCAGCGTGAAAGGCGCACTTAAGTGCTGGGGTGGGGGCGGGCAGAGGCCGGGTGCTGACATAAGCACGGGCGCGGGGGAGCATGGAATGAAAGCTCCCTGAAGGCAGACCGCTGCCTCAGGGAACCGAAGAATTTAAAAGCAATGAATAAAGATTTCAAAATGCAGGAAAAATGTCCACACATCAGAAATAGTCACTTGAACATACAGATGATGAAAATTATGTCCAAATATTTTTATTTTTTAAAAAATTAATATTGGAAACCTTATCCTGCCCTTGGATGAGATTTCAAGAAAAATGCAAAGTCAGCCTGGCCGATTGCCCATCCACCAATCATAAGGTTGGACGGACCACAAAAAATCGGAGTTAATTACAACTTTAATGGGCTTAATAGGCCTTTTAATTGTCAGTGGATGTGCTTCCAACTTTCGTGTGCAACCGCTGACTGAAATAACATGCGAGTGCGGGATGATGTTGGGACACTTGCCTGATGTCATCACGCACTATTTTATGTTGGAGCACGCTGAGCTAAAAATTTTGCCCCTGGAGTACAAAGGGATCTGGGCGTCCTTGTACATGAATCACAAAAGTCAGCATACATGTACAGCAAGTAATTAAGAAGGCAAAGGGAATATTGGTGTTTATTGTAAGGGGGACGGAGTATAAAAGAAGGGAAGTCTTGCTACAACTCTACAGGGCATTGGTAAGACTGTACCTAGAGTACCGTGTACAGTTTTTGCTGCTTTACTTAAGGGGGGATATATTTGCACTGGAAACAGTTCAGAGAAGATTCACTAATCTGATTCCTAGGATGATGAGGTTGTCATATGAGGGGAATATAGAACTAGGGGGGAACAGTTTAAGAATAAGAGGTCTTCCATTTAAGACAGTGATGAGGAGGAATTTCTTCTCTCAGAGGGTCATTAGTCTTTGGAGTTTTCTTTCCCAACAAGCAGTGTAGGCAGGGCCATTGATTATATCAAGGCTGAGTTAAACAGATTTTTGATTGATAAGGGAGTCAGAGGTTTCGATCTTATTGAATGATGGAATAGGCTTGAGGGGTCGAATGCCTACTCCTGATCCTATCTCTTATATTCTTATGTTCAAACAAGGAGAGATAGTTGCCACAGTCATAGTTGCAGAAGATGTCATTTGTGGATTTTGTTAGGGCTGTTTCAATTCTGTGGCAGAGGCATCAATCAGATTGGAAAGGTTCAAAGGTGCAGTTGAGGGATTTTACTGATAGGATATTACAATGGAAAGCAGAACATCAACAGCTCCAAAGGGACTAAAATATATTGTAGTTTCATATAATGCCTCTCATGTTTGAGGTTGATGAATGAAGCTTTAATTATATTCTATAGACTCCAAACCCCCTAGAGTTTGATACTATTCAATATATTGCATGTCAATGTAGAAATCTTTAGTTGAGGCCAATGGGATAAACAGTATCATTGATTTTTAGATGGACAGTATCATTGATTTTTATTGTACCTTTGTTTCAAAAATATTTATACTTAACAGGAAGTCAGTTTCATATAATTGGTTTATTTTCAAAAGAAATGCACCTCAATCTATCACTCTACTGTACACAATGTACAGCTTCATTTTTACATTTGATAGCCACTGCTGTACCTGTACCCATTGGTGCTGGGGTTCCACAATCACATTAATTGCAGCACCCACTGGTGTCTATTCACAGTGATGTGATTCCACAGTTATTTTCTCATTCAAAAAGTTATTATTAATATCAATCACCACTACAATTGTCAGAGAATTAATTCTCTTGTCATGTTTTATCATCAGAATTTCATTCATACTTACCAGCCTACATTTCAGATTTTCTCTTGCCAAGTACAAGTGGCATGAGAATGCGACATGAGTATTTGTCTATGAATGCATTACTGCAAGAGTTATTGCCTTCAGTTAAATAGTGGGCTGAGAAATTTGGTATGAACATGTTAGGGTACTCATCTGTAAATATCACACACAATTTCACCTCAGTTTTCTGTTAAATTGAATACATTTCATCTGACATGATGGTTAATGATGAGAAAATATAGATGTATATAGCCAATCACTAATGTTGAAACGGGAGTTACTGATTAATTTTAGATTTTTTCCCAGTCTTCTTCCATGCTCTCCTATAGATTTTAACTCTTTTGACTCTTTATTGGGACAATTTATTATTGGAATTATTTGTTGGGATATGGTTCCAAGGCTGCCCTTTGGGTACCTTGCACAAATCATCACTGCCCCTTGACAGTAAGTATCAACAGGCTATTCAACTAAGATTATGGGGCTTTACAGCTGAGTGCGTCCTGTTCCCTCCTTACATTTACACACTTACAGTCGAGATCATTAGATAGCATTTAGAGGTAGAAATAGAAGCAAATCTCACAGTGTCAATTTAGACAGCTTAATTCAGCACAGCTAGGGATTAAATTCAGAACCTTCATGGTCTGAATCACTCAGGTTCTCATTGGACAAACTGACAGAATTGTCAGAATGTCCATTTTGTCTGCAAAATGTTAAATTATCTTATCTTACTATTGATGTGTTCAGTTATTGACAATTATTGATACTAAATAGAAGGCCTGAATTTTCATATCTCACATCATAAGAAGTAACAGCCTGTCACCTGTCATTTTAACTCTTGCTCGCACTCCCACTCCGATCTCTGTGTCCTCAGCTTCCACCACTGCCCCAATGAAACTTAATGTAAGCTCAAGGAACAGCAACTCGTCCTTTGATTAGGCACTTTACAGCCATCCTGACCCAGTGTTGAGTTCAACAATTTCAGACAATAACCTCTGCTCCCTTTTTTTGTTCATTCTTGGATGGCAGCTGTTGGGAAGAGTTCTACATTTTTATATTTAAACTTTCTCTAGACACATTGGGCAGAATTTCCTGTTCTGGAGACTAAGTGCGGTGTTGGGCATGTCTCACATTGCATTTCCAGTTGGGCCGCGGGATGGAAAATGGCGCCCAACTTCACGCTCGGAAGCTCATTAATTAGACATCAATGTGTAACTCTCTGTATCACATGGCGGGATGAACACTGATTTGTCTGCCCCGCTGTTACCAAATGGGGCCGAAGGTCCAGGTACCATATTTAAATGCCACACGGACACATACATGACTCTCAGCTGGCCGGCTTTGTGCAGGAAACTTCTTGATATGGCTCCACTGAAGAAAATGGCTGTCCCCAGGTTCAGCAAAGACTCCCTTGAGGCTCTCTTCTGTTGACCCGCCAACACCGGGATGTCCTCTACACGAGGGATGGCTCTAGAAAGCCTACCCTCTTCACCTCGCTGGCCTAGGATCCCATAGATCTAGAATAGGCTTGGGGTCACATTCTGGGGAACACCTCACTGGCATTTCTCCACAGCAGTCGGAGGCATTGACAGACCAGGTTTTTGGTACACGGAGGACTGCTGGAGGTCAGGCATCTGCTGAGTCTGAGTCAGATGATGAGCCTTTGCAAGCAACTGTCTCTAACAGGCTGGAATTGCAACAACAGGTGGCAATGGAAAATCAGGTAGTGTCATGAGCACCAGTCAACAGACTAGCGCAAAGGATGGAGGAGTCCGTCCGTGTTCTGACTGATGTCCTAGCTCCGACATGTGAGAGCTTCATGGTTGCTTTGGAGACCTTAGTCAAGCAGATCCTGCCAGATTTGCACTCAGACCTGCACTCAATTGCTATGTGGTGGTGGGTTCCATCAGTGGCTAGGAGGGAGGTGGGTGGGGCACCTTGACCTCCCTTCAGGAGCGCCTTCACCTCAAAGAGTCAGACAGCAACCCTCAGGCACTCAGAGAGGTGGACCAGTAGCTGGAGACATGGGACCATTCACCCAGGTTACTTCAATAGTGTCAAACCAATCCCAATCCCTTCTGCTTATGACCCCAACACCTCCAGCTGCACAGGCTGAGGAGGGTGCACCTGCCTCACAGCAGGAGACACAAAGCAGATCGGGGCCCTCCAGGTCTCAGCCCTCTAGAGGATGCCCGCCAAAGTCATCAAAGACAACAGGATGTAGCAGTCAGCAGGCTGCCTCCACCTCTGTTGCAGTTGTTAGGGGATGCACCAAGACGTAGCAGTAGGGTTAGAAAAATTACAAAATTCTGATATCACGTCTGGGTCATGGGTATTCAATCACTTTTATTATAATTCACCTTTTGTAGTCATTATAGTTTTGATAAGCGTAGGACTATAGCTTTAAGACTAATCTTGTGTTGTAAGATCACATGATCTATGTAAACCAATGCGTTAACAGTGCAGGAACCTCTAGGGGAGAGTCCGTCTTTAGTTATAGAGTTAGATTGCTGCTGCTGTCTTGTAAATAAAGTTAAATGTTTCCGCGAAGAAATGTTACCTGAAAAATCAACTCTGTCCACCTTTGTAGACACATTTGCTGTTAATGAGAATGATCTCATCATTTGAAAGAGTCATGTCTATGCATCTATGTGCCCTCTTATTGTGAGGGTGAGCTGTGCTCCCACTCAGTGATTGCCTCCCTTTGTGAGCCTCACATTCATGTGATGTGTAGCTGAATTATGACAGTTATTCAACCCTTGTGTTATGTCAGGGTGATGTGTCATACCCTTTACTGGAAATGTTTGCAAAATCTGTTAGTAACCTCTACTCCTTACAAGACAACATCAAGTTAGGCATGTTCAATAGCCTTGAAGGGGAGAGGGGGTGTGGTTAGCTGTCATTGTTTCTCTAAATGAGATGGCTGTCTTCATTGGTGCGCCAAAGCACAAGACCTGCAACCATGATGGTCTCTCCAACCATGCACACATCTCAGTGTCCGCTAAATGTTTCTCATTAAGGTGACAACAACTGCATCAAGCCCTTTGAAGCAGTGTTTGCACTGTTGTGCGGACTTTCCCTTCCCAGAGCTCTCAGGTACAGAGTTCACCACTGACCTTTCCAAAGATTAGGGCCTGGTGAATCATGAGGGTTGAAGGTACAAGTCCAAATGCTGAACTTGCTCTCGATGTTACTGATTGTAAAGGCCTTTCAATGTACTGGCATGGCACAAAGGGACAGTGTCATGAAGCGATATTAATGTATATAATATCATTGGAATTTTTTTTATACATAGGGGTTTAGTCTGTGTCTATGTCAGTGAGTGTGTGTGTTAATTGGATTAAAATCAGCTAGCCTGGGTGCTTTTATGTAAAGTGGGTTTGAGATGTAAACAGTAAGGTAAATGGTGCATTTGCATCAGCTGCATTTTGTTGAATAAACCATTCAAAGACTGGGGGTGAAATCTTGCACCTAGCTAGGAGACACAAACAATTTTGATACCATGAAAGGGTTCAAAGGACCTGCTGATACAATGAGAATTTACATTCAAAGGGGAAGGCAGGGTTTAACAGAAAGGAGTTTTGTGTGCAGGTCAGAGGCATGTAAGATCTAAGCCTGTAAGCCTACCACTGTGTCTGCGAAGGAATCAAATTGAAAGGAATCTAATTTTGAATTTGTGAGGTGAAAAATGCTTTGCCTGGTGTCTGTTGAAGTCTATTGGTTATTATTGCCTTAGTAGAGGTTAATTTGTGAATTTGTTAAAAAGTTATGATAGTAGTAATTTGTAGCCCTGTGCATGTGTTTAATGTATTATAAATTAATAAATGATTCACTTAGTTTGATATAAAACCTCTTGAGAACTGCTGGTCTTATTCTTGAATTTAGAGCTGCAACTCAAAACATACCAATTGAAAATATAGGTTATGACAGTTGTTTAAAGTTTCCCTCTGGGTTTTTAAATAACTCAGCCTTTACAAACTGCTGTGTCATAATAGGCAGAAAGAATGTGGCTATGTCCTGTGGCTTGCACCTTACTCTTCCTGGAACCTTGTGGCTATCAGTGTGGCATGGGCACATCTTCCATGTTGTGCTTCTTCAATGGCATCCTCAGGTGGCATCCTCATCTCCCTTTTAAGTTTTCTGCCCTCCTGCACTTCATCATCTGAAGAGCCCTCAGCCTCCCCCATATCTCCCTCTGGCAAAGAATCCTCTCTTTGAAGTGCCAGGTTGTGAAGGGCACAACAGACCATGATGATACGGGGTACCCTCTGTGGGATTCACTGGATGTGGGCTTTGCTAATTGGCCAGCATTTATTGTCATCCCTTGCTGGCCTTGAGAAGGTGGCGGTGAGCTGCCTTCTTGAACTGCTACAGTCCATGTGGTGTAAGTACACCCAGAGTGCTGTTAGGAAGGGAGTTCCAGGATTTTGACCTAGGAACAGTGGAGGAATGGTGATACATTACCAGTCAGGATGGTGGGTGACTTGGAGGTGAACTTCCAAGTGATAGTGTGCTGCCCTTGGCCTTCTGGATGGCAATGGTCATGGGTTTGGAAGTGCTATTGAAGGAATTTTGGTGAATTCCTGCAGTGCATCTTGGTGATGGTACACACCGCTGCTACTGTGAGCCGGTGATCGAGGGAGTGAACATTTGTGGATGTGGTGCCAATCAAGTGGGCCGCTTTGTCCTGGACAGTTTCAAGCTTCTTGTGTGCTGTGGGAGCTGCACTCATCTAGGCAAGTGGGGAGTATTCCATCACAATCCTGACCTGTGCCTTGTAGATGATGGACAGGCTTTGGGGAATTAGGAGGTGAGTTACACATCGCACGATTCCTAGCCTCTGACTTGCTCTTGTAGCCAAGTATTTACATGGCTAGTCCAGTTCAGTTTCTGGTCAATGGTAACCCCCAGGATGTTGATAGTGGGGGATTCATTGATGGTAATGCCATTGAACATCAACGGGCGATGGTTGGATTCTCTCTTGTTGGAGACGGTCATTGCCTGGCGCTTCTGTGACGCAAATGTTATTTGCCACTTGTCAGCCCAGACTTGGATATTGTCCAAGTCTTGCTACTTTAGTCCACCTGAGCAGTCTGAACATGGGAAGCACACCTTCAGGATGCCAATGGTCTGCTCGACGATGGATCATGTCGAACTATGCACCATGTTGTATTTCAGCTCTGAGTGACTCAGATAACTATGCACGGGTGTCATGAGCCATTGTTTGAGCAGGTTCCCCTTATCACCAAGCTGCCAGCCCTGTAATCGTTGGGGCCCTTCTAATATGAGAGGCACCTGGGAGTGACTCAGGATGTATGATTCCGGGGTAGCTGGCACAAATGTGCATGATGTGCTTCTGATGTTCACACACCAGTTGAATGTTGAGGGAGTGGAACCCTTTCCTGTTAATGAACATCAGGGGCTGGTAACATGGAATTCTTAAAGCAGCATGTGTGCAATTGATTGCACCCTGCACCCTAGGGAGGCCTGAGATAGCTGCAAACCCCAGAAATCTAGCAGCCTTGCTCGCTTCATCGATGATGAGCCTTATTGTAGAGGGCATCCATCGCCCCCTTGATAAATTTACATGCTGAAGACTGTGAGATGCTGCATAAGGTCCCCTGTGGATCACTGAAAAGATCCACAGGCAAAAAAAATGAGTTTTGCAGTGACCTTCAGGGGCACTGGCAGGGGTTGTTCTCCCAGCCCATGGGGCATTGGATTCTTCTGCAGAATGCAGCAGATGTGATCCACCACATCTCTTGACAAGTGCAGACATGCGTGGCATTGTCTTTCGCTCATCTCCAGGCAGGAGAGTCTTCTTCAGTAGACTCTTGGTCGTGTGAGTCGCCTCCGTGGGATGGGTCTAACTTCCTTATTCTCTGGGTCTGCTGGGGCTCCCCTGGCCCATGGACCCCAGGCCAGGTCTCCTCTCAAGGCTGGGTTAAATGGCGCTGAGCCCTTCTCCTCCTCAATTGGATCACTGCCATCAAGAAGGGAGCATTGAGGCAAGCAACATCAGTCAACCCTCCTTCTCTATGGACAGATAAATGCAACAGATTAATGAATACTGAGCAAATGTAGTAGATTTCTCACTTGCAAACAGAAAGCCATTGTCATGCCCAAGAACTGCACTGCTAGTTTTTTGCTGATACAGCCTTGCAGCTGAGGCACAAACTCACAGATCTAGGTGACCAAGATGCCAACCCTGATACTTGACATTTCAATCCCACAGAGGCCGGGAGAGGTTTGGACACATTCATGAAATGTGCCATCTTACCAAAGGCACTTCTGCAACCTCTGATCTGGTTAACTGATTAAGCTCAACTTGCACTTCAGCAATGACTGGATGCACATTGGCCTGTGATCCATGCCGATTGGAGAAAGCACATTAGAGGCTTTCACTGATGATCTGGTAGATATGCAGTAGCTGTGCTTCCTTAACAGTTGTCTGCATTTTCCATTCTCACATACTTCTCTATTAAAGCTCAAACAGAGCAACTGTATTGTGAACCTAATAACTCCTGCAGTCTCTTGTTAAAGCATACCAAAAGGCAGTGGCTCCAGTTGCACCTTCTCAAGGAACTTTCCTCTTTTCCCTCATCTCTGACTCTATTTCAATGTTGTGACTTTAAGCAGTTTGAGGGTACCCCCTGAAAGGGCCCCTTAGTCCAGCTGTGGGCTTCTCCCATACTGCCTCAGACCCCTCCCATGCAGATTCTTTTCCAGTTTTGATTCTAAATTGCGCAATAACTTAGGGGTTTTAAGAGAGTGGGTGCTGCATTTCTACTTCATGAGCAGCTTTGACCCTCCCACTGTCAGTGTTCGGGTCCCTCAATCTTCCTAGAACCTCACAATGTACAGATAGACCTCCCTCTGGTTATTCTGCAGACTCCACCAGTAACCCTGGATCCCCTTGCCATTGTGGTGGGCATCCCTGCTTCCCCCGCTGAACCCATTGCAGTTGATGTGCCCAAGCCCCATGTGGACCTCACCCATCCCCACCTCGAGGCTGTGTGCACAGTCACATACAGAGGATAACTCCCTGGGAGAGTTTCGAGTAGCCCTGCCCTCTTTATTATCTTTTCCTCATTTACAGGCTGCAGATGCCTCTCCAAACCATGACCATCCCATCTGCAGCCCAGTATCGAACCAGACAATGCTATCGCCACTGACAATGAACATGCCCTGCACACCAAGCTGTGCCTTATCCCAATTGAACATACAGGCCTTGCCCCTCTCTGGAGTGGGAGTACGATGTGCATGCCATACATAGCCCTATAGCATGGCCCTCAATGCCTCAGGACTGCCTTTAACCTCTCACACTGACTATGAGATGTGCAAAGATCCAGGACTGTCTTTAGTCTCTCACCCTATGAGGCATGAAAAGCCCCAGGACTGCCTTTAACCTGTCCCTCCGACCTCTTGGCCCCAGAACAGGGACTATGACTGTCTTTCAATGAGATCTCCCATTCCTTTATGACTGATCATAAAATGGTCTCCCTCCCCATCCCTCCATGAGTCTCTGTGCAACCTGTCCCTCGTGTGCAAGCTCTTCCCCTCCCCCACCTCATGAGTGTCTGTGCAACCCTTCCTTCTTGTGCCACACCAACACAATCCTCCCTCCTATCCCAGAGTCTGTGTGTATCCCCTACCATTCATACAGTTTGATTCCCATCCACCCCTTCCTGTGTCTGCATTCTATTCTTCCATGTCAGGCTCCAGCTTCCCACCCTTGGTCTCCCCTCTGTCTGCTATCATTATGCCCCCCAGCCCCATTATACCCCACTGTCCCTCATGTCTCTGTCATCCTTTACTTCCCCCCCGCCCACCCACCACCACCACCACCATGGTGCAATGCTGGTCTCTGTTTCAGAGTGCAGCCCTGCCTGAGACCCGTAGCACACCATGAGGGTTGTCCTCCTGGAGTACAGGGGCACCCACCGTGAGCAGACCAACCCTACACCCCCACCAGTGTGGCATAATACTGGCATTGCTGAGAGACCAGGGTATTGCAGTTGCAGGTAGGCTTTGACTATTTCACTCACCTTGAATTCACGAGCCAAGTGAAGACAGACAGCTGCGTGCCTCTTACACCCGGTCATGATTTAGACCAGTCTAATTTCCCGCTGGCATGGCACATAATTGAGAAGGGGAATGTGATTCCAGTGAGTAGAATTTTAAATGAGTATTCGTGACATGATAATGCATGCAAATAGCGTTCCCAACATGGATCAGTGGGAAACCTGACCTGCCATCAGCCTGCCAAGAAAATGGTGAGGGGAAAATTCTGAGTTGATTTCCCGCCAGCGGGATTCCGACTTTTGGTCTTTCTCTGAATTTTCCACTCCTGCCTGCCACAAAACCCACTGCTGGTGGGACCAGAACATTTCTGCCTAGCATTTCTTTCCTTGTCCCATTGCCAGCCCTATTTTGCCTTGCACCATCATCTCTTGCCATTTAATCTCTCCTGTCTTCGACCTTCCCTTTTGCCCATTCACCCTTTCCCATTTCCCTATCTGTGTACTTGCTTCAAACTTGTTACATTAAAGGTCATCAACCTGAAACATTAACTCCACAGATATTATCAGACCTGTTGAGTATTTCCATCATTTCCTGTTTATATTTCAGATTTCCGGAGTCAGCTGAATTTTGCTTTTAAGTTATTAAAACGTTGTTGAGCTCATGCTTCATTAAGTCATTAAAAGAACACCTATAGAGGGCCAGGAGCTGCAATTTGTTCCATCGTTTCCTCAAACGTTTCTTCAGGTATTTCAGAATTGTACTATTTGTGTCACTGTCATACTTTGTAAAAAATTTATACAATTTATATAGGGCTTTTTGAGGCCACCAGATGTCTCAAAGTACTTAATAGCTCATTAAGTACTTTTGAAGTTGTAATGTTGAAAATGTTGTAATGGAGGAAATGCAGAAACCAATTTGCACACAGCAAGCTCCCACAAATAGAAATGCGAAAATGACCAGATAATCTGTTTGTATTAGGTTGATCCAGGGATAAAAATTGGTCACCAGGCATAACTCCCCTACTCTTCTTCAAAATAGTGTCATGGGATCTTTCATATCCATCCAAGCAGGCAGATGAGGCCTTGGCTTGTCATCTCACCTGAAAGAAAACAGCTCTAATAGTATAGTACTTCCTCAGCACTACACTGGAGTGTCAGCCTTGATTTTTGTGCTTAAGCTCTGGAGTTAGATTTGAACCCAGAACCTTGTGATTTAAAGGTGAGAGTGCTACCAACTGAACCACATTTCAGTAGTACAGTATGAATTGTATCTGTTGACTGATTACTTTAGCCCTCTATATAAATTCAATGGCCTTGCAGCAGATGCAGAACTGGCCCTCATTCTTTCTTTCCTTTGTTGTTGTTCAATTGCTGCTACCTGAACTTGCTTCTCCTCAGCTGAGATGTTTGCCTCACCAGGTATTGCCTCCTAACATCCTTCTCAGATTCTCCTGAGGCGGAGGCACGTGAGTTGGTGCTTGCAAGCTCTTGAGTGCTTGCTAAGCAGTTGTGAGTTGCTAGCTTCATACTAGTATTAGTTGGAAGAAACATTGTGTCAGAACATCTGAGGAGTGGCAATCACAGTCGGATTGCCATTCCGCTCCTATTTATTCAGACAGGAATGCAGCTGTACCTTTCTCACCCAACCTCCCGACTTGGGCCAGGTGAGGAAAATGCAGCGCAGCCAGTTGTTGAGGCCTTCAGTCAAGTGCAGCAGTCAGAATAAGTGACGACACACCCGACCTTTTTTTTCAGCACTAGCTGTCGTGAAGTAGGTAAATTAAAAAGGTCCCATCCACTTTGAGAAGCCAGGGAGAAGTTAAACGTGGAAGGTAAGTGGTTAGAATGGGAGTGGTGGTGGTGTGGGTCAATGGAGGGGGGAAATGTGGGGAGTAGAATGGGTAGACAGGGTCAGGTGGTCAGTGGGGTGAGTCAGGAGGGCAGTCGGGGGTGTCGGGGAGTAGTCAGGGGCATAGGGGTTAGTCGGGGGATTGAGAGGGTCGTCGGGGGTGGTGCTGGTAGTCTGGAGGTCATGGGGATAGGCAGGTAGTTGGGGTGGGGTGGTAGTCTGGGATTAGGGAGGGTAGTCAGGGGGTTGGGTGGTATGGGTGGTGGTTGGGGAGGTCAGGAACATAGTTGGGGATGTGGGGTAGTTGGGAGTGGGGGGGGGGGAGGGGTTAGGTGGGATGGGCAGTCAGGTGGTCCCATGGGGGTTGGGCACTTTAGTACTATAGTGACCCTAGAGTTAGAAGTGGCTTTGCTCCTCCTAACTTTTCCCAGGTAGCTATTCTGCTAAGACAGTTCAAAGTCTTTGATTTAAGTCAGAGTTTCGATTGGTTCCCAGTGCAGGGTAATTGCCCATCAGAAGTTTGAACTTCCTGGGCAATTCCTGTGCAGTCCTTGTGTGGGGGCTTCCATTCGGGGTATGGGGGTCCATGGTGGGGAGGTCCCCCTGTGCATCTTCTGTGGTACGTTCCTTGTAGAACCCTCCAGCAATAGGGAGTTAGGGACCGTTGTCTTTGGAAGCATGTCCATTTTTGGGACTGGTTTCCTGCTTTATTTCATTTTGTTACTTAGAACATCAGAATACATAACCATCCGTTACAACAACTACAGAATCAGGTCAGTTCAAGTTGGATGCTCCAACATAAGTAGCCAGTCAAATTACACACACAATTTCATTATGATTACATTATTATTTATTATGACTGAGTCACGATTCACAATAAGAACTCAGGTACATCATACTTCACAATTCCAGCATGACTTTATCCTACAATGGTTTACTCAAAACTCGTATACCAATTCTACCTTTAATGGCTATATTCCATGCATTCTACCACAAAATCACCATACATCAAAAGACATACAATGCAGACATCAGATTAACATGGAGCCAAGAGGATACACGTATGCCCTCTCAATCTCTCTCAGTGAATCCATCACCATGGTTATATAGCTCAGTTAAGCTCCTCAATCATTTCATTATTGTAAACAGGTGACTAGAATAACATCCGAAGGCTCTCAGGACGTGGATAAATGACCTTCACATATTTCTTCAATCTTGCCTTAGGCCTGTTTCACAAAACATCCCAACTGAAAGCTGTTTTGACTCACAACAATTCAAGACATTGAGGTTTATGGGAAGTATGAAACTACATTCCCACATACACCAAGATAAAATGAGCATGGGGTATGTGGAGAAAGGTTCTGTCTATGATAACAAGGCTGTTACTGGCTATGTTACTGAATGAGTAATTTTGACAAGTAAGCAAATAACGGTTGTGACGGCATAAAACTAGTGAGCTCTCCTCTGCCCACGCCCTCCAACCCTATAATTTATAATGTGGCAGTTGAGGGGCATATGATGACTGCCACCACTGTAGATTCTCTTTCAGAGTTTGTGGACAGCTTTCACCATTAAAAACAGATGCTGTTAGGATTAAGCAGTAAGATGCTGAGTAATATCCAATCTACATTTCACTCTGTTTAGAGTATCTAAGTAGTTTGAAGTGCCGGCTTGGGGCCAAGGCATACAACAGTTTCCTGAGGCAAAAAAAATGTGGGGAGCTATGTTAATGCTTGCCATACATTTCATTGTTTGCTGCTTCTTACAACAGACTGTCATTTAATTTGAGATGGAAAACTATAGGTCAGAAAACCTTCCTCATTGTATCCCATGCCCTATAGACATGGCAGACTATATTGCCTTTTGAGGCTACCTCCCACGATGCTTATGTACTCATTGATTCTGAGAAGAGAATTTTCTTCTTCTCCAAGATGACGAGCTTCCTCCATCTCTTTTAGTGAGTAATATGTAGCAACCCCTCATCAAACAGGGCATTTCCCATACTTGGACTTTGATGACACTCCGTGTTCTTCCTTTCAGTCAGCAAAAGCAGTCTCTCACAAATGAAAGGAGTTACAGCCCATTAAGAACTGTTGGAGGCACTTTTACCTCCGCACTTACAGCTATGTGCAGGTGGAAAACGCATAGGGTGCATATTAAAAATAATTTGATTCATTGGTCAACTATTGGTGAGGTCATATTCCCAGTACTATTCCCATTGCAAGAAAAATGACAGGGAGAGTATAACGTGGGGCGAATTTCCTTAGGATCACAAAATAAATCCTAGAAGAAAAATTGGTAATGTGAAAGGTTCTGGAAGAAGAAAGAAAAAAATTAAGAGAAAGGGTTGTATCATGATAAAACAATTGATGAGCAAGATATATCATGGATGGCCAGGACAGGTTTAAGAATGTAAGCTAAATGAAAGGGGAGTGAGAAGAAACTGGTAATTGAGTGACAAATAACAGGTATTATGCATTTATGTTTAAACAAAGGAGTACTGGATCAAACACAGGAGGGTAAAAAAAGGTAAAAAGATGCACAGGAAACATGAAGGTTCCAGTCAGTGATCCTTTATTCCACTGGCACCAAATAGATAACATTCATGGAAAAGCTTTTCCTAAAGAAACAAGCCCCTTACTGTGGATGACTGTTGCTCGACACTATGAAACACAGAAGAAACACTGCGAGCTCAACTCCCTGCCGTGAATCAGCAATGTTGCAGACTTGATTGTTAAACAATGGGAGCTGGGGTGCCTTGAGTTCAACAGGGGCACCATGTTGTGATCCTGATCTTTTTCCTTTTATCCCCTAACCAACTCTTCGCAAACTGGTCTTGGGTTTAAAACTGAACTCGAAGCACAGCAGGGAAACAAAGCTAGAGCTGGCGTGCTCATAGCACTCCTTTTGATGATTCCCCTTGAATACGTGAGCCAGGTTACCTCACCATCGCACAGAGGCTGAACAATTCCTCCTAACAGTGCTCTGCCCTGCCATCACACCTGCTGGTGGGGCCTGGCCAACAGCTGCCACAGCAACTGCAGGGCCTAGTGTGCGTTGGGGAGAGAGGGCAACCTCCCTGTTACATTTAAATTAGAACTAGGCTATTTTGGAGTGAAATCAGGAATCAATTTTTGCACATAAATGATAGTGAAAGTCTGAAACACTCACCCGTCCCCTGCTCCTAAAAGGCTTGTTAGGTAAGCAATCAAAGGTGTAAATGAATTGAGGGACAGGTCTGCCATGATTTGAATAGTGGAACAAACTTAAGAGGCTGACTGGAGTAATATTGTTCTTATGTTTCTTATGTTACAGCTTGTAAGGCAGCTGACAAGTTACAAGTGGGACAATATGTAGAGAAGGCAAAAAGATGGGTGGAAAGTTAGCTGGATGAGGAAAATAAGAATAAATGGAAGAAGGTCCATTATGAGGTTAATTAGAAACAACATCTAATGATAAGGAAGGCAAAATAGTGGCATTTTGAAGACAGAATGAACAGCAGCCTCAGTAACACAAAACATGCAGATGCAAGAATGAGGGTTTAATTAACCTGGAGGAACACTAATTAGGTATAAGGAAAAGTGATTTATTTAATCATTTATTGACTCAAAGTCAAGGTGACAATGGAGATTTATTTAATTATTGGCTCTGAGGTGATCCATGAACCAAACTAATTCACCAGTAAACAACTGACCCTAATTGTTCCATACTGCAATATTGTATATTACATCTCTATTATCCTCTGTCTCTGTCTTTCTACATTCTCACCCTTTCTGAAACAATGTGCAAGAGTTGCAAAGTATGAGATCTATCCATGTCCAAGCCATTGTGTGTTATTTATGGCAATGTTTATAGGGAAAGAGGGCTCTAATCTACACTAGTCAGTCTATCAACAGCCTGGAGAATACATCAGATGTGGGCATATCTCTTTAGTAGATCCCCTTACATGAGGACCTGGTTTAAGCATAAGCCTGGTGCATGCATTGGATTTAGAAATTTTGCACATCAAGGTAGCTATCTTGTTGGAAGCTGTCCACATGCATCCTTTCTCTGTGCTTAGGCAGATGTATGTCAAATAGCTTCTGTGGAAACACAAAAACTTGGGACAATGGTTATTCTTCTCCATTATCTAGAGGCAAGATATGCAAACATGGCCTCATAGATTTAGTTTTACATTGGCATTCACCATGTTTGGGTTGCAAAGAAGCATAGAGTTGTTCCTCCACACTTGTTACTGAGGAATACTATGTGTTTGTATTATGAGATTAGGACAGAATGGAAGACATAGCATTATAGAAATTGCAGCACATAAGGTGACCGTTTGCCTTTTTGCACCTGTGAGATGTTATTATTTTTAATATTAATCTTTATTTATGTAGCTATCTAAGTCCCCTTTAAAAGTATTTTAGGCCTTTGCTTTAATAACAATGTGTGTCAAGACATTCTATAAAGTAGCCATTTTCTATGTAAAGAAATTTTTTCCAACCTCCCCTTATAATTCTTTTAGTGATTATCTTGAATTTGTGTCCTTGACCTTGAAGCACCAAAAACCATCTCTCTTGCAAATGCATAAATACACAGCATTGTACCTGGTAAATATATATGAAACCATCAATGAGTGATATTCTTTCTTGCTCAGATTGGTCATTAGGAATCTTCACATCTCCACATTCTTACTGGTTATTCAATTTTTCTGTGATCCTGTGCCATTCATGCCCTCTTCCAGCATGTCTTCACCTTGTCCAGTCTCTTCCCTTTCTTGTTCATTCTGTTAGTTTCAAATCCCTGTAATCATTTTTATCTTTCTGCACAATGCTGTTACCATTCTCAGAAAGCCATGCTGTCATACAAACATACGAATTAGGAGCAGGAGTAGGCCTTTTGGCCCCTTGAGCCTACTCCGCCATTCAATAAGATCATGGCTGATCTGATTGTGGCCTCAACCCCACATTCTGCCTACTCCCATAACCTTTGATGTTTTAAGGTGTTGGGGTAATTTGGTTCATCTTGTTAAGGTTTTAGCAGTCTTAGGTAGCTCAACAGTAAGTATTTATTAACTTTGAGAACCTATATACATAGATACAGTAAAGGTTCAAATTAGGAGCTGTCTACATGCTTGTTTCTACACATGGCTCTGTCCATCATTGCACTAACCCCTAGGTGTGGGCCATGAGTTCTCTTACATCACTGTGTGGGCTGTACTCAGTCCCACATTACCTCTTTACATGCCAGGCCCTTATACTACACCTCCGCCCAAGTCTTTATCCCAATTTACCCCATTATCCACATCGTTATTACTACCCCATTTCCCTCCTTCAAGTCTCTGAGTCCAGGCAGCCTGGAGGCCTTATAAACCTCACTGTCTCCTCACTCCGGGTGCCATACCTAAACTGTAGCTGTGCACACTGTTCTCAATGCTTGCAGCCCAGGACTGCTCCAATTAAGACGTAGCCCTGAAAACCAAGATGAGTTCAGTGACCCATCACTGGAATGCCTTTCAGAGGCCCACTGCGATGTCCTCCACTCTGTTCTGGCTGCAGGAGGTCCAGCTAAGTCACCACTCTGGTTTGGGAGGTGGTGGCAGAGGTGGTCAGTGCCAATACTGCAAAGAAGAGGTTGACCATCCACTGTAGAAAGAGGATGAATGATCTCATCCATGCCACCAGGGTAAGGCAACCACTTCATCACTCTAAACTCTCAGACTCACAAGCACATCACACATTCACTGGCATCTCACTTACTGCCAGCTGTGGGGATATTACCACTCACTCTCTCTCACACACCCTCACATCTCTATCAGGACTCATCTCCTCTGGAGACTGTACCCTCAGCCCTCACCATCTTGAGGCCACTTGTGCAGATCAACATGTGCCTCCCCACCAATCCTGGAATACCGCCTTCCCTAGTACATCCCTCACTCTGCAGCCTCTTCCCTTGCTTGAGGCCACTCCTCCCCCTTCCCTAAGCAAGCCCTTGCCCTGAAGCCATTGAAAAGCCACCCCTGCCTTACAGCTGGTTTGGTAGGTAAAGACCTGCTCATGAGCATCCCTAAAATTGATGTGGTGCTGCCTGTGAAGCCTGGCGCTGATGATCCAAGTGCTGACTAAAGCAGGGTAGACAAACAAACTTCGAAGTCCCAAGTGAAGTGCAGCTCACCAGGTGCAGATTGCTTATGTACAGTTGTGAAACACTTCAACATGCAATCACGCCAATGTGCCTGGATGATCCAGCATGGGGGGATGATTCCCGTGAGCAGGGCTTATAATGAGGTGCTAAAGTATTGAAATTAGGCTCCTGATGTGCGGCAGTGGGAAACATGGCCCACCATTGACGGGTGGAGCAGACGATTGCAAATTGGTTTTATGATGACGTGAAACCGATTTTTGTGTTATCCCGATATATTCCGAACCTGCTGCTATGACGCCTGCCGCAAATGAGAACGGACAATTCCACCCATTGTTTCACATGGGTTCCAGATTCCAGAATCAAAGTCCAATGAGGTATTCCTTCACAGAGGTTGGTGGGCTGAAAACCAATGTGGCATAACTCAATTTACCGATGGTGTTAACTTTACATGTTGGGATAGGCACACAGAGATGTTCCAGTCTTGGAGGCAATGGTACAGAATTTTTAGCAGAAGCTATGTAGATGGCGCCAAGTGTTCAACCTGGGCAGAGCTCCTTCTCTGTGAGACTGCCAGTTAGATGGTAAACAGCAGACTGAACTATTTGGCCCAGCAAGACAATATTACTTGTTCCACAAGCCAGAGGCCTAGGTCATGTGAATTTACCTCTCCACAATATCTTCAACAAAAGATGTTTATCAAGTGATTGGAAAATGGCTTTGTGCTCCAGGCTGATAATGTCTCAGCCATTTTCAGCTAAAAAGAATGTTTGGGAGGCAATTGTCTTAGTAGACGGTCCAACTCCACTGGCCAGTCTGGGTTATCAAATACAAATGGCCTTCATGCTGCTTCCTTTGAAGTTGGCTTTGAAGTCCCCAGTTGATTGTTAGGAGCTCCTCAGTGATAACGGGGTGTGAGATTTCAGAAACTGAAAAATGTCTTTTTTTGTTCTGGGGCAAGAATGTTCCTTGGGCATTTCCATTAGGAGATAAACTAAAATAAAAATAAAGATCTGAGGACAGCACTTTTATGAGGTATGCTTTTAGGTGCTTGATTGTGATGCAAGGACATTTTTTGCAGATTTTTACAGCTTTATTTCATAGTTTGCAGGCCTGCAGCTCCCTGAAGCAGGTGTCTGCCTTCAGGAAGCTTTCTCGTAGTGCTCACCCACGCCTGTGGTGACTTCAATGCCCGCCCTCTTCCTGCCCCCACCCCGGCAGCACTGAACTTTTCAGCTGCTGTTAATTGGTCAGCCAACATGCAATTGGGACCGGGGGTCCATTTCCCAGTCGCTCCTAGGCCTGTTGATTGTGCACGCCCAACAACTGAAAAATTCAAGCCCTGGTGTCACAGCCAGACCCAGTTTTAGCCATTTTAGGGAACTTTGTTCAGTTTTTAAAAATAGCCATGAGGATATTTCTATATATTTTATAAAAATATACAGGGTGAGGTCTTAGTCCCCATAATTTGTTTGTCTCCATCCCTTACTGGTTCCAGAATCATGCATATGACTAGAAGTTGAATTCCTCCAGGCCCATAAAGTGGTGTGCCTGTTGTTCATAGCCAGAGGTCTCTTAGCCATGGTTCTTTGTCCAATAAGACCATAACAGTCCAAAACAAAAACCTAGGATCTTTGACCTCATCCAAGAAGCATGATTGTGTGTCTTTTTGATGTCATGTCTCAACCTTGTGAATCCTCTTGGAATCTTCTGCATGTTTTGGTGTTTTGGCTTGCATGGCTTACTGAAGTCTCCTATTTGGTTCCATTGACACATTGGGCTGAAATTGACATTGATCATGCCGGTGGGGGTAATTTGTTCCTCAGCACTGTTATGGTTGCTCTACTGGTTAGTTAGAGTATTGCTTCCCTTGGCCTGGAGTGTCCCTGTTTCTGTGTTGTTTCACTAACTGGATAATGAGATTTACCATGGTTTGTCCTCTTAATATGAATCTGTGCTGCAAGTGGACTTCGGATTGCCTGAAAATCTGGATGGCTATCTCAAAAGTTAGATCTTCTTTCGCTTGAAGCATGCCTGGGAGTGCATTGTCCACCACTCCTACAACTATTCAATCCCTGATTAGCTTAGATTTTGGGTCACTGTAATCACATGGTTCAGCCATTCTGTACAGCTCATTAATGAAGGAGCTGACAGGTTCTCCTGGCTGCTGGTCACGTATTAAATTTAGCACTTTTGAGGATTTTGTTACTTCTGAGGTTAAAATAAGCATTGAATGATTTTAAAACTTCATCAGATTTTACAGATGATTCATTGATTCCTTGTCTGGCTACTATATTGTCGGCTATCGGGTCTGCCGAATAAAGCGATGTGTTAACTTGTCCAGCTTAGGTCTTTTTATCCTGTCCTGAAGCAATCACATATCTAAGTGTGGTAATTTGAGGTACAATACACCTTTAAGAGAATGTGAGCAGATTGACCGTGTGCTTGTGTTACCCAATTGCTGCATAGCGTGAGCTACAATGTTAATCAGTAGTTTTAGAATGAGGTTTGGTTTGAGAAGCACATATGTGTCAGTGCTCTGTTACTTATGTTAATAAACAGAATGTTACAATGGTCTCTTCATCTGAATCACCTAGATTACCATTCACTCATCAGTAGATAGGCGTGCAACCAAATTCGCTGAGCAAAGAACAGAAGGAACATAACACTAAGGAATCTCTTTCTCCAGAACGCCCAATTTTGTGATTGATCTGGGCCTTGGATAAGTCCAAATTGATCTGGAAGAGTGGATTTCTGATCATGGTTAAAATTATGAAATTACAGGTTCAGCTTTAAGAGGTTTTTGAAAACCCAAGATGGTGCTGCCATACACAAAAGGTCTTCTTGCGCTTTCTGGTTTTGGCATACTCTTGCAGTAATGAGTTTGCAATCTCAGCATTTCAATTTTTTCAACAATGGCTGTCTGGATTGACTGGTTAGAGTCTTGCCCACTTTAGAGCAACATTCCAGGTCTTGGAAGCATCAAATCCCGGCTTTTGCTGGGTTTTTAAAGCTATCTACTTAGTCAAGATTAATTTTTAATTATTATTCTTTTCTTTGTTCGAAGCGAGCTCAGCCACCATGTGTTCAGATGCCAACTTGGGAAACTGGTTTCTCGGACTGCGATTTAAATAGCAAATCTGGACATTTATTTAACTTTTTTCCAGGACTTGTGTTATTCAGGAATTTAAAATTGTAAGCTCACCCATGTTAGGTCTGCTGACTGTGCACGCTCTGGGTATTGACTTCGATGGGATTCAGTGGAGTTTTCCGTTGCAGTGAGAAATTTAATTTCTGCCTTCAGCTTTCAAGCCTTTCTTTGGAGCTTTTCTCTGGGGATTTCCTTCAGTACCTTTGCTTCTTGAGCTTTTCTTCAGGTTAGACTGCTTCTTTAATTTTTTCTTCAGTTTTCCAGGATTTTAATTTTCTTCTGCTGTCTCTGTGAGGTTTTGAGTTGTTCCATTTGCTGCCACTACATTGCAAGGTGTTGGGCATAGTTCGGTATGTCTTATGAAGGTATTCACAGTCTTAGGTGGTTCAGCAGTAAGTACTTATTAACTATTAGAAAACTATATACATAGATACAGTAAAGGTCCAATCTAGGAACTGTTTCTGTGCTTGCTATGATACATGACTCTGTCCAACACTGCACTGACCCTAGGTGAAGAGCATGTGTTCTCTTACATCACTGTATGGGCAGTACTGTACTCAGTCCCCTGTTAACTCTTTATGTGCCAGACCCTTATACTACATTTGACTCCCTTGTTCGTCAAGAGCCTATCTACCTCTGCCTTAAAAATATTAATTGACCCTGCCTCCACTGCTCTCCAGGGAAGAGTTCCAAAGATTCATAACCCTTCAAGAGAAAAAAAATTCTTCTCATCTCCGTTCTAAATGCGACACCCCTTATTTTTAAACTAGTTCTAGTCTCTGCCACAAGGGGAAACATCCTTTCAGCATCAACCATAACAAGTCTCTTCAGGATCTTATATGTTTCAATAAGATCACCTCTCATTCTTCTAAATTCTAATGGATATACGCTCATAAAAATACAGAAAATACTGCAATGCTGATGCTACCTCAGTCTAGGACCACGATGAAAGTGATCCAATAAATTATTCATTCAGAACTGGGGAAATTATTGTCTATTTTGAAAGTTATTGGTGTCATGCCAGAAGGACGTGTCTGGTTAATGTCAGAAGAATTGAGTTCAAAATCCAATAGGAAAAATTGCATTGGGACATAACATTTACATCTGAAGTTTTATAGGGAACGCTATTTGTCTTAGCTGTCATACCACATAGGATGCCTCACTTAAAGAACCTGTGGTTAACCTGAATATAATATAGTACTTCAATAATTTCCTATTAACTCTTAACAGGCTAGAAAATTTCAAAATTGTGAGATAAAATTGATTTACCACTAACAATTTTTAACTAAGTCTGTAACACTATATCTGTCATATATAATAACTTATCTTGTAATGTAGTAAGGTTCCATATCAATGATCACAGTAAAAGTTCCAGAATCTAAACCATGCAGTGTCACATCATTATCTAAGTTTAAACCAATACTTATGTTAATAGCCAGTTTACAAGATTACAGCATATACGTGACTGAATTCAAAGTATGAAAAAAACTTATATGCTTTCAGGCTCAGCTTTAACAATGGATTTTGTTTAACTATAAAATATATGGGTTACAAAATTTGACTCCAAATCTTCACTGAAAAATACGGAAGTTTGGAACTTCAAAAATGTATGCTAACCTTGACCACTCGTGAGGTCATTGAACATTTTGTGGCACTGCAGCCAGGTCCTTGGTGCCAAGCTCCAGGAACTGACCACCATACCCACCTGCTCTCATTTTCTCCAGAGGGTCTCCTGGGCCCTGCGGCTATATCACTTTTCTCCTCCTTTCCACCTCTATCAGTAAGGTCTCCAGTGCCACATCTGAGAATTTAAGAGTGTGCACTCTGGCTTTCTAGCTCCTTTACTAGCCTTTTTCCATCCTTTCAAGCCTTCCTGAGATTGTTCCTTGCAGCTGCTGTAGCATAAGGAGAGATGGTGGCAAAATGGTAATGCCACTGGACTAGTAATCCACAGGCCCAGGCTAATGCACTAGGGACATGGGTTCAAATCCCCCTTGTCCGGTGGAATTTAAATTCAATTAATAAATATGGAATATAAAGTTAGTCTCAGTGATGGTGACCATGGAATTATCATTGGCTGTTGTAAAAACCCATCTGGTTCACTAATGTCCTTTAGAGAAGGAAATCTGCCATCCTTGGCCTACATGTGATTCCTGACCCACAGCACAGCCCTCTGAAATGACCTAGCAAGCAATTCAGTTCAAAGACAATTTGGGGATGGACACTAAATACTGGCTCTGCAACACCCATATCCCATAAAAGAATAAGTGCACCTCACATTTAAGAGTGGCAGGCTGCCTTTAAGTATAACAGGTTAGCTTTAACTTGTGCTAGCCATGCATGCTGCTTGGCCTTAGAAAGCTTGCAGCTAGTCAGCAGTGTGTTTCATGCTGGGCTGCAGGCTACACCATGTAAATGTGTAGGCAACATGATTGCTACCTGCCTCAAAGGGACCGGGCATTATGGTCCCTGCATCCAAAAACCGGCCTTATCAATTTTTCTTCCCATCATTTTTATAGGTAATAACAGATTAGTTGAAGTGTTGAATAATTCAGTCTGTTTGATAATGTGCTGATTCTGATTTCCACTGTTCATTTTTCATGTACCTTGTTGGCAATCTGCTTTCTCTCCTCAAAATCTTCTAAAACCTACTTCTGATTTTAAAATCCTCTGTAAAAAAATACTAACAAAAGTCTTTCCACTTATGTTTGAACTTAAAAAGATTAAGCAACTACAGTTTCACATCACGGCAGGCAATTGGACCAATCAGAGCAAATAAATCCATGTTCATCAATAATTTTAACAAAGGTTGCTCTGTTAAGAAAAACTTACCTGCAAAGTTAAATAAATAGTTTCATGATTATTTTGTTTACGATCATTTTTTGTTGCATTGTACTACCTACTGGTCAGGTCAGGAAGAAGGAGAATAAACACATTTGTTTGCTTTCATTGAACTATAGATGAACCATAAACGTATTTGTCAAACTCAGCTCCATCTAATTAAGATTTAATTGTACTAGGCACAAGACCAAAGAGAATGAATCCCTTCATTAATATAAAAGCAAAAAACTGCGGATGCTGGAAATCCAAAACAAAAACAGAATTACCTGGACAAACTCAGCAGGTCTGGCAGCATCGGCAGAGAAGAAAAGAGTTGACGTTTCGAGTCCTCATGACCCTTCAACAGAGCAGAACAAGGAAATTTGAGGAGGACTCCAAAAGCGTGTTGGAAGCCAGTGCCTCTGCATAAACAGGTTTCTGGTGCAATTCAGAGAAGTAGCAGTGGCAGAGTGGGAGCAACAGTGGAAATTTAACCTCACTGTGTATCAATGTGAGGATACTGTGTGCACTTACTTCTGCAAAAGCAGCCTTTGTGTTCTAGAAAAAGCAGAGGCATTTATGGAATAAAAGCAGAAAATGCTGGAAAAACTCAGCAAATCTGGCAGCGGCCATGAGAGAGAAGCAAACTTTTCAAAAGGTCACTGACCTGATACATTCACCAACCTGAAATGTTAACTGTGCTTCTTTTTCTACAGATGCTGACAGACCTGTCAAGCATTTCTTGCATTTTCTATTTTTATTTCAGATTTCCAGCATCCACGGTGTTTTGCTTAAATTTTAAAGTTTAATTTGCCCTTAAAACATTCCCTGCTTTTGGGTGTTTTATCATAGTACTTAACTTCAACATATCAAAATTAGTATCTGGTATAATCTGAGTGCTCAACCAGTTCAGCTGACCATTCAAATTTCACAATTTCTCGGTCTCTTCTTTAGACGCAGCAGTATCTCTTTGTGATCACCTGATAAGGCATAGAATGATTACAGCACCGAATGATGCCATTTGGCCTGTCATGTCTGCACTAGACCTCTGAAGGAATAATTCACCTAAGTGTCAGACTCCTGCCTTTTCTCCACAGTCCTGCAATGTTTTCCTTTCCAGATAATAATGCAATTTCCTTTAAAAAGCATCAAGTGATCCTGCCTTCACCATGCTTGTGGACAGTGCATTCCAGATCCTAACCAGCCACTGCTTGAAAAAGTTTCTCCTTATGTCACAATTGCTTCTTCTGCCAATTACCTTAAATCTACACCCTCTGGTACGGGGGAGGGGGGGTGGGTGGGGGGTTGGGTGGTGGGTGGGTGGGTGGGGGGTGGTGGTGAATCCTGTTCCCCAGCATAAAAGTCAGGGGCAAGCTGGCCTGCACTTGGCTGCGGGCCTCTGATGGGCTTGAGGCAGGACTTCGGAGACGAAGTCCAGCCTCTGAGAGCTGTCAGCCAATCAAATAATGTAACAATCCACCACTCCACGTGCTTCAGATGCCCGCACAGCATGCCCAAGCTAGTGCCTGGTCAGTCAGGCCATGGCAGAGGTGACCAGAAACATCTTGGCTGGCACCTTTGCAGTTTCAAGCTTCTGTAGCGCCGACACCAGTGACACTACATAGCCCAATTTTGTTGCTTAAGCGTGATGTGAAGAGAATTCTTAGCTTGGCAATCCTGGTGGAAACAATGCCCAAGATTTTGAGGCAGTAAAGACATCTGACATGTTAGGCTTCACCATCGTTACTCCTCTGAAACTGATAGCAACATCTGGAGTCCACACATATACAGAAATCTAGAATTTGCTATCAATGGTTTTATTCTTCTCCATAAGTTGTGATGTTAAAGTTCCCCCAGATTGCAATCAATGAGAAATTACTGAATTGATGAGAACTTGCCCTTTCATGCAACAATTCATAATGTAGAAACCGTTAAAGAAATTACATCCTGTTGAATGAGATGTAACTGGAGTTTTAATTGAGGACTAAGTTTATTAATGCTGCTAAACAGCCTCACTGGCTCTGAGAAAATATTTTTACAGTTGTGGATATATGAACATACGGACTAGGAGCAGGGGAAGGCAACTCAGCCCCTCAAGTCTGCTGTGCCATTCAATAAGATCATGGCTGATCTGAATTTAACCTTCCAACTAACCCCCATAACCTTTCAACCCCTTGTTAATCAAGAATCTATCTAGCTCTGCCTGAAAAGTATTCAGTGGCCCTGCTTCCACTGCCTTTTGAGGAAGAGAGCTCCAAAGACTCACGACACTCTAAGAGAAAAAAAATCTCTTCATCTCTGTCTTAAATGAGTGACTCCTTATTTTTAAAATGTGACACCTGGTTCCAGGTTCTGCCACAAGAGGAAACATCCTCTCCAAACCCACTGTGTCAAGACCCCTTAGGATCTTAAAAGTTTCAATCAAGTCACCTTTTACTCTTCTAAACTCCAGTGGATACAAGTCTAACCTATCCAACCTTTCTTCATAGGACAATCCATTCCTGGTATTAGCCTAGTAAACCTTCCCTGAACTGCTTCTAATGCATTTACATCTTTCCTTAAATAAGGAGACCAATACTGTACACAGTACTCCAGATGTGGTCTCACAGTACCCCATACAACTGAAACATAACCTTCCTACTTTTGTATTCAATTCCCCTTGCAATAAACGATAACATTCTATTAGCCTTTAATGTCAAATTTCTTCATTATAATAAAATATTCCACAAATATTTTTCAAATAATTTTTTCAAAGTTTGTCTATAATGTTTGTTCCTACCTTAATCCAACATGTGCATCCCAATAATTTATTTCTCTCCTTAATTAAAACTGAAGGTTAACCAATATATTTTACTTCCAGCTTCCCTGTCTGTGAGAATTCTCCAATCTGATTGACTGCTTAACCTGCTTGATATCACTATTGCTGGATGCTTTGAAAGCCCCTTGACTTGGTGACAGATTCAAACTGATGTGAGGAAGAGGAAATCCCACATCAGAGATTGCTAGATCTATGTGGGCATCTTTCTTCAAGTCTAGCAGTGGCACTGTTCCTTCATCGCTGACTGCGGAATCTGGCCCATTAGATTTCTTCCCATTCTGCCATCAGCCAACTCTCCTAAGGTCTGCTAACTGAATTTGATGGATCATCCGTTGTCTACCTGAAATCAAGAAAACCTCCTTCTTCTTGGTCACTTGTTTGAGAGCATGTCTGTAGCTACATCACAAAATCTGTGGCTTCCTTTAAATAGAGGCCATTCCACTAGATTCCCCATGCTTCTAATTGGCAAGCTGTATGCCAGAAACTGATCAGGACTGGCATCTTGCGGGATGTTTTACCCACCGGCCACAATGACAGCTTTTTACGCCGTATTGTCCCATTCTCGTCTTATTAATAACACATTCCAAGAAAACACATAATTTCTTTGGCAGGCAGCCTGCAATTCACCCACCACACCGTCACCTCGCTGCTTCCTCACATTGGACACCATGTTTAAAGTACAGTCGCGTGTACACCTCTCAGTGTTTTCAGCCCAGGACTGCTGCACAGAAGACATGGCCCCGAAAGACAAGAAAACTGCAGTCCCCCAATTCAGTAATGCATCCCTGGAATGCCTTTTAGGCTCTGTGGAGGCCCGCTGTGATGTCCTTTACCCTTGCTCTGGCCACAGGGGCATCAACATCACCAATCTGGTTTGGGAGGCAGTGGAAGCGATGGTCAGTGCCAATGCTGCCCACAAGAGGTCGTCCATCCAGTGTAGAAAGAGGGTGAATGATCTCATCTGTGCTGCCAGGGTAAGCCAACCATCTCATCATTCAAAACTCACACACTCACAAGCTCATCACATATTCACTGGCATCTCACTCACTGTCAGCTTAAGTGACATCACCACTTGCTCTCTCACATCTCCATCTGGCCTCATCTCCTCTGGAGAGTGTCTCCTCATCCAGTTCATGGCTCCACTCAGCAACAATGCACAGCTGGCCTCTTTCTCATTTGGCTGGGCACACGCCTTGCTAACACTCTCTCCATCTGTCTTTATGCAGGATAAGATCACACACAATAAAAGGGAGAGGTCCCAGAATGGGAGTGGAGTTCCGAACATCAAGATCCTCACTCCCTTTGAAGACTGTGCGTTAGAGCTGGCTGGAGAGGATATGGACTGTTCCTACGGCAATAGCGAGATCAGTGCTAAGCATCCAAGTAAGGACCATACACCACATCATCCCTCTGGCAACTCAACTATGAGTCCACTGCTCTGTATATTGCAAAGGACATGTACTAATGATCTCCAATTTCTCTCATAGGCACAGCTGTCACGTTGCCCTAAGGCAAACTTGGCCCTGACTCCAGCGTCGGCAGCACCTTGGATAAGTACCCTGAGGACAGAACCCTCGAAGACCTGTCACAGCGCTCACCCACACCCTCCACCAGAACAGAGACACACACTCTGGAGGGACCTACATGTGCAGCAGGCTCGGGTTCACTATCTGGTGAGCACAGCACACAATCTGTTCCACAGCAAGCGGAGGTGGGGACACCTGAGGTCACCAGCATTCAGAGGACAGCTGGAGGCAAGGGATCTGCTGCGTCTGAATCAGATGATGAGCCTCTGAGTTCGGTCCTCAATCAGTTAGTGGAGCTGCAGCAACAATCACAGGAACAGCAAGAAGGGATGACAGCTGTACTCAGATTGCAAAGCATGAAGAAGGAGTCCGTCCGCCTTCAGTCAGAGGTGATCGCACCATCATGCTAATGGACCTAGATTAACACTGGTAGGGTGGCAGCCGCCACGGAGACTTTGGTCTAGGATGTTGCTCCTGCGCAGCTGTGTGGGCTGAAATCCATTGCTGACGGCATAGTTAGCCCTAACAGTGTCAACGCGAGAGGGGTGCGGGGCAGCTCAATCTCACCCCAGCTTCTCCTTCTCTTCAAGGAGTCAGCCAGGGGTCATTGGGCACCCAGAGAGAGGAGGATCAGCAGGTGCATCCCAGGGCCATCCACACAGGTGATGCCAGGAGTGTCCAACCCATCTAAATCCTCTCTTCCTGTGACCCCAGCAGCTCCAGATCCACAAGCCAAGGAGGGTGCCACTGTCACACAGCAGAATCCCGAAAGTAGGCCGGGGCCCTCCAGGTCTTGGCCCTCCAGATGACATCCACCGAGGTCATCACAGAGAAGGTGTAGAAGTCAGCAGGCTGCCTCCACCTCTGCTGTGGATGTTGAGGGAGCACCAAGATGTAGTGGCGGGGATAGGAAGGTTAAGAAGATGTAGTTGCCCAGCCTAGTCACGGGTGTTAGTCACTTGTTCTTAATGTTCACTATTGTAAATAAACTCCCAAGAATGTCTCCTTGCTTATGGCTTCATGTTCTGATGAGCAGTGTTCATGTCATTCAGATGTGAAACCTTTCGGCACAAGATAAAGGCAGGTGTCTCAGTCCAGAGCCCCCTTCCTGTTGAAGGGTTCTCAAAATTCCCACAGTTTTCATATCATCAACAAGGATATGACTTTTGGACTTTTATGGCAGATGACCCAACTGCTGAGTTAAGTGTAGAACCCTACAGACAGGAGGCCAGGCCCATGAAGGCCTGGGACTGGACATGCCTGGGCTTGTTGAGTGCAGTGTGGATTGTTGCCTGGAACCAGACAACGAGAGGAGACAGAATACGCATTCTTCCCTTTAAAACAATCAACCCAGAGAAAGACTTCATCTTACTTGAAACTAAAGCCCATCAAAAGCTTGCATAAATAATCGCTACTAACTACTAAGGCAGGTAGGCAGCAATCAGTGCAATTATGTGACCCCATCAATACTCCACATATACAATGGCTTTCAGTTCAAGACTAGTTACGGGGACAGGAAGACAAAGATAAACATCATGTGAGCCCAATAAAAATAATGAGGAGACAATCACCTGAAGAAGCCCAAATCAGACAAAGAACTAACCTTGATTTGGTTTCAGATAAGAAATTCGAAAAAAACAGTATAACTGGGCCATCAGTTATGAAAGAGGAGGGTGAGCAGTTTTGGAGCAGTTGTAGCTGAGCCAAGGGGAGGGAGGAGATCTGGAGTTCGCAGGCCCGCAGGCAACATCATGGTGAGGGGAATGGGTGGCAGGCTCGACCGGAGACAACAAGGCCGCAACCGCAGCCCTCCATGAAGATCGACCACCCACAACTGCGCCCTCCACCCAACTAAAGAGCCTTTGCAGATTCCACAGACCAGGACCACGTGGGGATGGCAGGCCCCAGAGGACACAAAGAGTGTATTCCAAAACTGCAACCGGCTTACCTGGCTGGATTTTGAACTGTCAAGGAACCTGGTTGGTGATCCCTGACCTCTCCTTGTTCAATTTAATTAAGTTTTGGTGGTGGGACAAGGGTAAGGGAATTAGTAGAGTGATTTTCCCTTGTTATGCCGTGTGTTCCCCATTCTTAACTAAGTGTAATTTATAGGTCTGTATAACCTCAGTGTAATTCTAATGTTATAAGTTCATTTGAGACTTCAATAAATCCAGTTGTTTTTTCTTGCACTAAAACCAGTTGTCTGCTGCACTTTGTCACAACCCCCAAGTAAGTCCGAGGTCTAGAACCCAGGGAGTGGGAGCGATTCGGACCGCTCAGAGGTCAGAGGTGAAGCTAACACACACCACAACCCCCTACACTGCTCTGTGCAACCTTCCCAGCACACTGATGGTGCGCCTTCACAGTCACTGGACACATCAGTAATGCCTGCTCCTCGATAGGGCTTGTCATTGCTGCCAGAATGTCCTGGTCCGGCATCACAGAGTTCCATCATTCTCTCTGTGTACTCCCAGCACCTTTGAAGTGACATCCCATTTCACAGATTGCAAGTGATTTTCCATCAGCCAGACAGCAGCGAGACATTCACATAAGCTGTGTGAGGGTTTATCCAGTTCACCACTGCATGTTGTCAACATCCTTCTGGAATGTACGGATTATGGGCATCCGCAGCGTTCCAATGGCAGGAGCCTTATCACAGATGGTCTGTGCGCTGCCATCATCCAATATCCACAGATGTAATGTGAAGATTTATGGTGTCTCCTCACTGTATGTCGTCATCATCCGCCTCAAATCTAGCAGCTGTGAGGGCCTCCCATGTGCACCTGACTTGTATGGCCAGGGCGATGACCTCATTGCCACCTTGCAAGCCTTTGAGGACCTCCTCAACCTCCTCAGCCAGCTCCTCTGCTTGTTGCAGCACCAGTTTGTGAAGGGTGCGATGCAGGCGATGATGATGCTTGACACCTCTGTGGATTATCTTGCAGGGGTACACCAGACTGGTCCAGGCACCAGAACCTTATTTTCAACATTCTGATGGTTTGCTCCACCAAAGTGCAAGTAGCAGTATGAGCCTAGTTATACCTTCACTCTGCTGCAGTCCGAGGTCACCGCACAGGTGTCATCAGCCACGTCCTCTGTGGGTAGCCATTGTCCCCAAGGAGCCAACCCTGCAGCTTCTGTGGACCCTGGAAGACATCAGGGGTCTGATACCGACTGAGAATGTAGGACTCGTGGACACTCCCTGGGAATCATGTGCAGACCTGCAGGATGTGTTTGTTGTGGTCACACACCAGCTGCACATTCAGCAACTGGAAGTCCTTGCGGTTGACATAGTTGACCACTTGTTGCCACAGAGATTTGAGTGCCATGTGAGTGCAGTCAATGGCACCCTGCACCTATGGGAAACCTGAGATCTGGGCAAATCCCAGCGCTCTTGCTTCCAGGCTTTCCTGATCCCTGGAAAAATGTACAAAGTTTTGTGCCCTCACAAAGATGGCATCCATGACCTCATGGATACATTTGTGTGTGGAGGCTTTGTGTATCCCACAGTGGCCACCTGTGGAGCTCTGAAAGGATCCACTGGCGTAAAAATTGAGTGCCACGGTCATTTTCATGGCCACTGGCAGTAGATGCCCTCCATGTCTCCGTGGCACCAAATCCTGCAGCAGGTGGCAGATGTGACTAGTCAGTTCCCTAGACATGCGCAGTCTTCGGCAACACTGGATCTCAGTCATCTGCAGGAATGACAAGCATCAAATATAAATCCTGGGCATAGCCAGGTGCTGACCAGCGACAGCTCACTGCGGCTCTTCAGTGGCATATGCAGGAGCCCCAGCTGCCCCTTCTTTCTGAGGGCACTGCTCCTTCCTCTATCCAGCAGGCACTTCTGCCGCTCTCTTCCCCTTCATCTCCACTCCCTGTAAGCCATGAGGCATACAGCTAAGTCACCAGGCTCCATGCTTCTGATGTACTCCTGCAGGATGAAAGAGAGAGATGGGTGGATTAGCCTGGGTGTACTAAGAACCTCTCTTGGTTAAGCTGAAAGCCTCCTAATGCATCCCAGAGAGTGCTGGCCCCCACTTGGATGACCAGAGTTTAGTGAGCTGCATGGCTGCCCGAAATCACATCCACCTCCACCCCACTGCACCTGACTGATTAGCGGCAGCTTTGCCCATTGGACTGCATGCTCTGCTCTCAGCTCAGGTGCAAGTATTCTCCTAACCTGCACTGCAAGGCTGCACTGTTAGCTTGAACCATGGCGGAGACTAATCCAAACCGGAATGATGACATTGCAAGGGGCTGTGAGCACCTCCACCAGTGACTGCCCCAAGACCAGCTTCAGCAAGGTTATTGTACAACTTGACCAGTCATCCAACACTTCTGCAGTCCACTGAAATGCTCATTACTTTGCAGTCTGTGCCTGAGGGGTGAAAAGCTCTGGAGCATTTGCTGGCATTTTCAGGCCTCTGCGTTGCTTGAGTGAGCAGATAAGCTAGAGGCCCGACTCCATGCATATCAAAGTGGCTGTGCCTGAACTATCTCAGCTGCAGAGGAATGGTCACTTTATACAAGCTTTCCCTAATTCATGCCCGCTTTCTTCCCCCTCACCACCACCACCACCCATCCCTGCACACACCCCCCCCCCACCGCCCCACCGCCCCACCTGCGGCATGTGCTGTGCACTACCATCAGACTGTGCTGCCATGACCCCTCCAACTGGGAAAAAGTGACTTGCCTGTGCCCTTGCCTGAATGCTCGGCCCCTCAATCCTGAAGTTGAATGGGCGACCCTCGCGAATGCTGCATGATGTTGGTGAGCACTGACCTCTGAGTTCTCCTCGAAGTGCAGCTCGCCAGGCACACGCCTTATAAATGCTGTTATAAATGCAATCTAGCTGACGTACCCAGATGATCCAGCATCCGGGGTGGGAGGGAGGGGCGGTGGGGTGGTATGATTCCGGCAAGCAGGGCTTATAATGATATGCTGATGTATTAAAATGATGTTCCCGACGTCTGAAAGAGGGAAACGCGATCCGTCATTGATGGGCCGAGTGGACGATCGCAAACTGGTTTCAGGAAGGTGTGAAACCAATTTTTGGCCTTCCTGCCATGTAGTCTGCTGATGCCCACCATGATGCCTGGTGCCAACGAGGATGGAAAATGCTGCCCAATAATAGGTAAAGGTGAGGCTTTGAAAATGAGAATGAGAATCTTAAAATTGAGACATTGTCGGACTGGGAGCCAATGCAGATTAGCAAGAACAGAGGTGATGGGTGACTTGGTGTGAATTAAGCTAAGGCAGCAGAGTTTTGGATGAGCGCAAGCTTATGTATGTGGAAGGTGGGAGGCCAGCCAGGAGTGTGTTGAAATAGTCAGGTTTAGAGGTAAATAAAGCAGTAGATGAGCAAAGGCAGGGCTAGTGTAGAGCGATATTAATTTAAAGCAAATCTCGCTGTGGAATTTAAACTGCATCGCTGATGATGTCATTGGACATTGACTTTAGTGTGTTATTTAGGCTCCCACTTGCCTTTTGTAGGAGCCTCGTCCCTGGCCTAAATTCAGCACTTTAAAACTTAAAGGGGGAGCAATGGGTTGGTTTACCTGATCCTGATATTGTATCCATATCCCTTGACCCTGAAAGGGGAGGGATTAAGCTCTATGCTTGAGTGTAACCAGCTGTGTATTCTCATCAAATTCACAAAATAAAGAGAAGTCTCCCAGCTGTGATAACATCCTCGTTGGAGCATACATGCTAAATGTCTTCACCTTATGGAGGTTCTTGTGGTGTGAGGCATATCTCTACTACATCGGTTTATGATTAGATGAAAGCTTCTCCCAATGTGAAACCTGAAAGGGCTATAAGTAAATGAAATCCTGATAATCTCAACCTAATCCTCCATTGATATGAAGGCACAGCACAGAACTCTTCCAGTCTCAATACACGATTCAATAGCTACAAGAGTCACAAAAATTAAAATTCAGTAGCACGGACAGTGTTCTGAGGTCATAGTTCAGCCTGAAAAAATAAAGCAACGGATGGAGACAGAACTGAGCTAGGAGTGCTTTTAGAAGGAAGTATTAAAGCTTTTTTTTTTTTTCCTCCACAATAATCGTTATCCCAGTTAGGACCAGACTGCAACCATATATATTATAATAAGAACTAAAGTAATTATTTTTAAATGTAAAATCACTCCATAGTTTTATATAGAAATTGAAAATAGTATTTGGCAATACATGAGTTAAAGTTTGATATAGCCCTTCATGTAATATTAAATCACTAACTGTCATTATCTTCAAATTTGTATGTTTAAGTTCAAGAGTCCATAATATTAAGGCCAGTTCTTCCTGTTGAAAGATGCCTGATTTTGTTTAAGCACACTAATGGAAGCAGCCACACTGCAAATAGCATCAGTCAGTGCAAAAGTGTAAATCTACCCAAAAGCATCATGAAATTTGTTTTGGCTAAAATATTCATGAGTATCAAAGTGTCCTGAACGTCCTACGATGCATCTATGACAGATGATTGATAGCGAATCTCTAGCGTTGTCTCCCATAGTGTCTAATTCCATTTTTCTTGACAAACACTAAAGAGAAGGCAGCTCATCTCTTCCACAAGCAGTGCTTTGCATATTCTCAGCCTCCTAAGGAAGACAACATAGTGCATCACAAAGATGAACATATCCATCTTCAGAAAGTGTTTAATTCATTACATTAGGAATTAGGCCATTTATAACAATCTAATTTACTGTCAATTTTCCCTGGGCGACATATAACATATCCACAAATAAAGTCGAAAATCATTAGTAGCTGCCGGACACTCAACATCATACACCTTAATAATTAAAATCATATATTGCAATAACAATAATAAGCTTATAGGTACGCATTAGAAAGAAATAGTGTTTTATGATTAGATTTAACCACCCACCTTGTCCTTGTGACCAGTCTAATCCTGGTTTTCAATTTTTACTAAGAAGCAAATCTTGCAGTTCATTTAGAGGAGACGAAGTAGCAATTTGTCATTGGACTAAAAGTATTCAAATAGACCAGGCTAGACAAAGTGGTATTTAGATTGTAGATATTAGATTTAAAAGCACTGATGGCCTGTGTAGGCTGGAAATATGTCATTGGTGCTGTGTTCTAATTTTGTACACCAGTCAGCTCCCCTTGAAGATATGCTACATAGAAAAGCAAAGTAAGGTCAGCAAATGTAGTTAAGTGGAATTGTCTGTAGGAGTCATGCAATCTAAAACTCCAAAGATCATCATTCAAACCCTCACCAATATTTAAACTGCTATAATTGAAGCAGAACAATATGTTGCAAAATATGAGACAGCACCAGTTCTTTACTGCTTTCTTTCTGAGATGCCAACCAAATTGCAAAGATATCTCATCGCTTCACCTCCTGGTAATCTTCTATTAACACTAAGACAGCAGTGAGTTAGGAAACATTCTGCATTATAAAAATAGACTCTAGTGTTAGAACTTAATTTTGGAAAAGTGGAAGCGCTTTGTTCTGTAAGGTAGCTTATGCTGAGTGGCACTTTCTTGTATATTTGATTTTATTAGAGTTTTGACATACAGCCTAACGACCAGTGAAATGAATGCTGTCCTGGTGATAAATATCATATTGCCAATGATTGTGCTGCTGCAGGAAGATATACCTGCCTCAGCCACCTTCAAATAGCTAATAGCAAGGAACTGTATTGCTTTATGTTAAAAGAAAATTCAACACTCAAGAACACTAAACATTTCCCTGCACCAAGTGTTTTTTCATATAAACTACCATGTTCTTTTGTTACTAATTATATTGGGTTAGAAATGACACCTTGTCATAGTGACGGTCAAATGCTAAAGATGTTCACATGACATCCTTCTATCCAATACTTTAACAGATATGTTAGCCCAGTTATTTATATGGGTTAAACTGCACACAGGGGAATGCCACACTATTGTGTTATTATTACTAAAATTCATTGCTAATCTATTAATGTTTATTTTAATTATATTATTTTGGGAGGAGGCAATGAATATTAATGCATTTTTATTCTTATCTAATTGAGGATGTCAATGCTAGATAATGGACCTTATTGTATTTTTTATCCTGGTGTCTTTATCAAGAACTTTGACATTTGCATCAGATGTTAGATGCAGAGTAGAAGTTCCTCTGCTTGGCCCCAATAAATTCCTTTAACCTAAATCACCTTTTACTGCACTCATATGGCATTTCTATTTCCTATATCAGCCATTCAGTGGTATCTCTGTATGAGATAGGCCAATTAGAGCTAAATTATGGGTAGTATGATGTAGATGTCTGCCCTCTAGGATCTTGTCTTAGATTACTCAATTTAGGAGTATGGAACTTTTCAGCTGAGAGAAGTAGTTTCCTTTCCACAGTATGAAATAAAGCCAATATTTCAGAGGTGAAAAGGCAGGCTAAGCATTGCCCATCTCTCAGTAATCATGTAAAATTTCACATGCTTGATAATCCATTTATGAACAATTCTAATGATCACAAGTTCAAGTTTAATACTAAAACTCCCTCCCTGCCCATAGCCATTAATTTCCACTGCATTGCATTTCTCTTACAGGCATTTGGAAAATCTTTAAAAATGTATCTACAACATATGTGCAGTAATATTATTTTATCAAAATGCATCATTTCATGAGACAAACATAGTAACATCATACTGAGCATGCTTCCTTTAGCTTTTCCTCTTCACCAAACTGATAAAACCTCATACACTTCTTTTCTTTTTAAAGTTGTGGTTTTGACAATGCAGGCTCTTTCCGATTTATTTTTAGTGGCATGTAGGCCTTTATGCCCACATTTGTTCCATGATCTATGCCATTAGTCAGCCATAATCAACCATTGTTCCTATTTAAAAGAAAGAAAGAACTTGCTTTTATTATGTACCTTTCACATTTTCAGACATATCAGGTGCATAATCTTCATCAGAATTTAGGTTAAGGGATAAGTGGGAATTTTGATGAGGCTGGAAAAATAGAGATAAAATGGGGCTTGAATTTATATTTTTGCTCTATTTTTCAACGTTAATGGAATCTATTTATCCCTTAGCCTTCTGTTGTGGTGAAGAGGAGACATCTGAAACACCACACTCTGGCTTTTCCCTTTACAGACATTGGCTGACCTGCTGTGCATTTGTTTATGAACTGTTTATGTTCCAGCATTATCCTTATTATTTCACATTCTATGGGGAAAGTGCTTCACCATGACACTCAGGAGGAGTTCCTGTTATCTGCCAAATGAAGTCATAAAATCCCTCATTTGTCAGTCGACTAATTTGTGACCATCCTGCTTTAAGGGAAAGAGCAAGATAATGAGATCTCTTTGGGACCAAGGTGGTTCCAAGTTGACAAGCCTGATGATGGAAGATTGGAAGTAAGTTTGTCCTCTGTACTAGACTTAATAATCCAATTCCTGAACTAGGTAACATCCTATTCTTCCAGCGCACCTTGAATGTTTAATGAATTGGCTTGGCTCATTGGTGGGATGTATCCAAAGAGATTGGACTATCACGAAGGGCTGTGGCACTTTCCATTTGGTCCCAGAAAGCCTGCAAGCACTTTATTAATTTGCATACTGAGCTGATATTGTGGGTCTTTACATTTTGTGCTACCTGTCAGGTACTCTGAACTGCAGAGCTGATATCTATCATTCAGAAAGAGTCTCTACCTGTTTTGATGGATTTACTCTTAAAGGCATCAATAGCCATATCAGAACATAGGAGCATCCAGCAGCCAGCATAACTAGAAACAGATACCATTTTTTATGCATTCTCAGAATGTGGTTGCCACTGGCATGGCCAACATTTAGTGTCTACCCATAGTTTGCAATTTTATGCAACTGAATGGTTTGCCACTACAGAGGAAAGTTTCAAATCAGTCATATTGTGTTGGACTGGAGTCATATATAGATCAAACTGGCTAAGGAAACAAGAAGTTTCCTTCCCTAAAGAACATTGGCAAACTGTTGGACTTTTACAGTAAATAGAAAACTTCATGATCACTCTCTATTTCCAGATTCTTAAAGTGAATTCAAATTTTTAAACTGCTATAATAGGATTTGAACTCATATTCTGTGGATTACTAGTCAAGGAACGTAACCACTATCTTATCCCCTACTTTACCTGTCTTATTGCTTATTTTATATCGTGTAGCATCAAAAAGAGCAATATGCTTCTTGGAACTTCTGTAAGGCTTAGCATGCCATCTCCCCTTTACATCAGAAGCTCACTCATAGAATGTAATTGTTGACCCCAGAAGTAAAGGCTGGTTCCACAGACTCAATTGAAAATATGCTAATAATGCACATTGAGCTTGTCCCCATTTAAAGGCCCCCAGACAAAAATGAGGGCTTAAGTGTCTTTCTGTCATTATGTGATAATGTTGAGATTTTTTACAGCAAATTTTGAAACTCTCCACATCCTGCCTCCTTGAGCATTTTGGGGAAAAAATAAATTTCCCGGAGTTCAAAAGAAGAGTGCTGTATAACTTTTTTTTCAATATGCAAGACTTGCCACAAATATATTCAGAGAATAATGAGATATTCTTGCACTAATAGTCAGAGACTGGATTAAAGGTTGCACCACTCTACATGGAGTTACAAGATAACAAGCTTATCTGTGGTTCAGTGGCTTTTGCTTCAGGGAACAAAGATTACTTCAGCTTGTGTGAAGGGGGAGTCCTTAATTTTACTCTTCAATCAGCTTTGTGGGCAGCATCTGTCTGTGTGCACAGTTTTAATAGAAATTACTTTGAATACATTTCTGGTAATGTCTTTGCTAGTGTGGTTATATTCTGAATTAAATAGACCACTTTTTCAGTAAGTAAATAAGTAATAATAAACTGATTAGTTATATGATTGGTAGAACAATCTATTCAGAAATGATGATAATTTAGCAATTTAGTTGTTTGTTCTGAAAGTACTATGACAATGAAATTGGTCTCCGCCAGTAGCATGGAATGAGCTCATAGCAAGGGGGCTGCAGATTTTACACTGCCATTGATATACTTAACATTCAGCTCGCTAGAAAAGAAAATAGGATGCACTGTAAAATAGGCTGCCCAACCATTATGATCTTGTTTTGTGCTACTGGCAAAGAGCAATTTCATCCTCTGTAAATTTAAAGAATTCAGTAGCACCATACCTTTGTCTTGAATTTAATCTTGAAAATAGAGATTGTTCTATTTATGACATGATAGATAATGTATAAGTACAGCACTTAATGTTACAAGGCATTGCGGCACTAACATGCTGTATTATGGTGTGATAAGATATAGGTTCACCACTTTGACTCTGTAGGCAGGGAGCTCTTCAACCCATCTGTGGAAGAGCGGAGTGAAGGCAAAGTATTTACTCAGAAAATCTAATGGTTAAATGGAAAGTGGCTTATCTGTGATGCTGACTAGCTGCTGGTTCAAGAGTGGCATAAACAGAGGCCTGGAAACAGCTTCCTTGCCTGCTCTCTTGAGCCTGAAAATTAGTCTAAACAAATTATTGTATAAATGCTCAAGGTGATTATATCAAATTCCTTTTCCACTATTTTAATTGAGCCATTAATCCCCTTAAAATGAACAAATTAATGCTCCTGTGGTGGAGAAAGTCTTAGACTCCATCATTCAAGATAACATTTAGAAATACATAAATTAATCAAGAACAGCCTGCATGGATAAATTTGTATAAAACAGTGAACCATTGGTAAGGCCACAAAGTTCTGTGTGTAGCTAAAAAAGGACATTGAAGATTAGGACCCACATAATTCACCATTATGATGTTAAGGATTAGAAACTATAGCTATAAGGAGACATATGATGCACTGCAATGACTTCTTCTGGAGGAGAGAAAATGAAGAAGAGACTTCAATAATGTTTGTAAAATTAGGAAGACTTTTTGATCAGGTGAATTGAGAAAGGCTAATTTCTCTGATTGGTGTCTCATTGAGAGTGAGGAAGGAGGTTAGAAACAATATTTTTACACAATGTGCTGTTGGAACCTGTAATGCCTTATCACTAAGTATGGTTGAGACAGAGACCATTTCATCTATTAAGGGAAAATTCAATACATATTTGAAACCAAGGAAAGGCAGGAATATTTTTGGATTAGTCTGGCAAATGCCAGGGCAGACAGGGTGGGTTCAATGGTCTTCTTCTGTGTTGTAAACTTATAGGGATAAAATAAAGAAAAGAGAGATTTCAAAAGATTGCTATAAACATTTATACAATATCATTACTCCAGTTATTTCTAGACTTTGGTCTTGATACTTTGCATGGTTTGATTTGGACCAATTTACAAGATAGGAATAATCACTTCATCCATTATAATCTTAACTTCCTCCATTTTATCAATCGCATTCCAGGAAGCTTTTCTGACCTTTCTTCTCTTACTCCCATTAAGCAGCATATGTGTACATCTTACATACTCAATCTCCTGCCCACTATGTTAAAAATTAAAACCCATTATATGATTTCTTACCACAGCTCATTTTTCCCAGAACCTCATAAACTGGTCAAGAGCCCAAAGGGGGATAAAGCTATTCAGTTCAAGTGCAAGAATTTTGCAGACTTATTTGTATAGTTGTTTGATTGGCAAACTTTTCTGAATCTAAGAGAGACATTTAAAATTTATTTCCCCTTTCTTGGCAATGGGGGGAAATATTTCTCAATCTGTCTTGCTCAAAAATTGCCATCAGGGAGGCTATAGATAGGCAGAAGAATACTGGGTCATTGCTTTCCAGTTACAATGAGCAGTCAGAGAAAAAGAAATTAGCTTGTTGAAATTAAAGGAACCAGAAAACACCTACTGAATGTGCTATGAATTAAAGATGTCATTACAAGAATCATATAATGGCTAGATGTTGTGGGCAAGAAAAGCTTTCCAGTATTGAACAGCACAGATGTCTCTTGCAGTTGACAATGGATTATCTCTGCATTCTCTTCACTTCTGCTTGATATGCCCGCTATCTTTTGGTGTCTTCAGTGCCTGCACGATGAAATGCCTTTGTTGGACAATTTCCTGCAGCAAGCAGCACCGAAGATGATTCCAGAGACTCTTATGAGAATATACGGTAAGTATTCCAGATCCCCAAAGCAGTCCTCACAATTAATTCTAAATATGTGTTCTATGATGATGTGGCAAATTGGATAACATTAATTGATTTCTTGAAAAAGCATGATTTCTTGAAAAAAGAAGTAAAAAAGTGTGTTGTAAAGGATTACCTTGATCATCCAAGAGCCTCTGGGTGGAATTTTTGGTACCCGCTCGTGTTGGGTATGTTCGGCAGCTTGAGTGGACAATATGGCGAGAAAGCCAAAAATCAGTTCCACAACATTGTGAAACCAGTTTGCAGTCATCTGCTCTGCCCATCAATGGTGGGCCACGTTTCCTATGGTTGGATGTCGGGAAGCTCCTTGCAATACATATGCATATCATTATAAATCAGCCCACCGGAATCACCCTCCCATAGTGGATTGTCTGCCCATATCGGCGGGAAAACACGCCGGTGCAGAACATGTCTTGACAAGTGTGATGTGCAGAAGTCAGGACTTACTGCCGGGCCTTACTGGAGCGGGGGGCGGCGTGAGCTGAGGGTGAGCATGGTTCGAGGGGATAGTGAGAATGACCGAGGGGGGTAGGGTGAGAGGGTGAGGGTTTGATGGTATTGGTAGAAGGGATGGCGAGGCTGGTTGGTGGGGACTCGGAGCTGGACACAGAACCTGGGAGTGGGAAGGAGGAGGTCAGGGAGGTTAATGTGGATGGGGGTGTGATTTTCAGGAAGGAAGGGAAAGTGCATGTTCACCTGGACATCCCTGAAAAAAGGGTTGAGGCTGGTAGTTCAGGGAGGGGAAATGGAGGATGATGCCAAGGGGGTCGATAGTGATGGGGAAAGGAAATGGGTGACTGCAGGAGGAGAAAGGACAGGGGAGCGTGAAACAATGTAGCGCTGCCATGCTGGCTAAATTGAAAGTGAAATAAAAGTCGTGGTGGGCAAGATCAGGTGCTGCATGGCAGTGTGATCAGTGGGTGGGCGTAGATGCAGCTCAGCTCAGATGGTCAACTAAAAGCAACTCAGTAGGCAGCATTGAAAATGCTCAGGACATTGAGATGAGTGTGATGCAGGAAAGATCCACATGTGTGGGAGAGTGCTTGCAAGAGGCTCTGAAATGCCCTGCCACATACATCTCCCTCCAGAATCATTCGTGGTCCAGCTGTGTGCAGCTGAACTGCTAGTGGGGGGGGGATACAGTGGGTGTTCTCACAAAGCCTGTCAACGAAGCTGAAAGACACCATTACACATTATTAAGTGTAAGTGAATATATTTCCAGATTGTAAAGAGACAAAATATGTTCACCCATGCAACCAACTGCGATCAGAATTTCTTAACTTTTGAACATCTTAGACTTCTAGTTGCTGCCCTGACATCCGCAGCAGAGGTGGAGACAGCCTGTGCAATGGTTGGGTCTGGGGTCGGTCCTCTGGAGAGCCGAAGCCTTGGCGGCCCCAACTTGCTTTGGCTGTCCTCCTGTGGCCCAGCTACTCCCTCTGCGGTGACAGAGGACAAGGTTAAGGGGGTCGAAGGCAGAGGGGACTAAGAGAAATTGGTCAGCGTCTGAAATTCCTGTGTGGATGACCAAGGGGTGTCCAGCTGCTACTCCTCCCTTTGGGTGCCCGAGGTCCTTGGCCTGACTCCTTGAGGGGAAGGAGAACCTGGAGGGTTGTTGGGATGCCCTGTTTCCCTCTCGCATTGTCACTGCAGGAACTCACCCATGGCTACCGTGATGGAGTGTAGGTCTGTACACTTCTCCGTGTTCTGCTGGACCAGGGTCTCCATGGCATCTGCCATCCTCCTCACGGAGATCTCCATATGGACACCACTTCATCAGAGAGCAGGCAGACGCACTCCACTGATTCATGTGCTGCTCTGTTGAGGGCTTCCAACAGCTCTGCGTGTTGTTCTCCTGTCTTCTGTGGACTCTTCTTGATGAGTTGAAAGGCCAAATCCAGAGGTTTGTCACCTGACTTGGATCTCACAGATGCCTCTTACCCAGCAGTCCTCCGAGTGCCGGGGAGCTCAGCTGAACCTGCCTCCTGCTGTTGCGGACACATGTCCATGCATTGACCACCAGATTGTGAACTCAAGCCTGCTCCACATCTAGGTCCCGCCGAGCTTGTGTCTCTGCACTGGTGGAGAGTGTGGGTAAACGCTGTGACAGGTCCTCCAGACTGCTTATTTCCAGATCTTCAATGGAGAAGGGGTCCTCTTGGTTGGAGGTAAGGATGTGAATGGAGCTGATGAACTGGCTGACTGAGGGTGTCGGTCCCAAAGCTCCCTATGAACCAAAGTAGAGATAATTAGGGCATAGCAGCAGAGTCAAAAGCAGGAGAGAGAGCACTCACATTTGTGTTGAGAGAGGGGTGATGTGGCACAGGATTTTCATGATGGTGTTCGCCACCAACCTCACCATTGCCACAGGTTCAGTCCACGTCCCCATCCAACAGTCAGCACAATGGCACGCTCCTCAAAGAGAATGAGGGGCCTAATGTGGGCCACTCCACCCCCAGTCTGGGATCTCTCCCTGCTGTTATGAGCTAGATTCCTGTGTGAAAACAGATAGAGAGAGTGTGAGCAGAACACATGGCACTGCGTGGAATGTTTGTGTAGTAAACGGAGACATGGACGGGATGAGGACGCGAGCTCCTGAGGATATGAGCCTGATGGAGATGAGAGGGTGTGTATAAGAGTTAGTGGTGTTGTCCCTTGAGGAGTGAGGTTTGTGAGTTGAGAGTGATGAGGAGAGTGACCTACCCTGGCAGAATGGAAGAGACCATTCATGCTGTTGTGCCACTGGGTGGCTGTCTTCTTTTGCAGGGCATTGGCACTGACCACCACTGCCACCACCTCCCATGCTGTGCTAGTGATGTTACTGCCCCTCCTGCGGCCAAAACGGTGGTAGAGGACATCATGGCGTGCCTCCACTGCATCCAAAAGGCATTCAAGGGAAGCGTTGTTAAACCGGCGTGCTGCATGTCTTCTGTTTATTAGTCGTGCTGGAAGCACTGAGCGGATGCACTTTAAATATGGAGGAAATGAGCCCGCCATCGAAACAGCGTGTTTCCCAGGAAAGCATAATTAATGGGGCAGGTTTGGAATGATACTGCATGAGAAGCTGCCTTTGTGGCCAGTGGGTAAAATGTTGTTTTTCCTGCCCGCTACCGCACTTAGTGCAAATCTGGGACAATTCCTCTATTTCATTTGCTTTTCTGGATGAGAGTGCTGACACAGTGAACTGTCTTAAAATGAAGCTGCCGAAACTGCTAGGGAAGTGAACGTCCCCTGAATGATGTGGTGCTACTGGTTACAAATAAGGTGGCAATTGAGTGACTGAAGTCCTTCTCTGTGAACTTTGGTGATGGCTTTGATGAAGGGAAGGTATGGTGCCACATAAGCACAATTCATGGCTTCATGGATCTTGGAGTATCCTGGCATTCACTAAAATTGTTTTGCCCTCTGCTACCAATTGCTGACAGGGATATGAAATAACTTGCTTACTCTAGGACAGAATGCATCTATAGCTTGCTTTATATAACAGTGTAAAGCTTATTGGCTAATATTACTAATATCCCAAGTGATAAACTTGAAAGTCACACTAGCATAAAAATTCAGGCTATGACCTGCATAGTCACTGGTCATGCACGATCTGTGGAGATGGGTTTATGTTGGACTTAACTAGGGAATATAACTCTCTGGCGATGTTCTTTGGGAAATAAAAACTTTGCAAGCATTATTGCTATTCTAAGTGGAGCTGGGAGAACTTTTAAAAAAAATATTTGGGGGTTAGCGCTGGGGTAGCGCCATCTGTTGTGAGGGATTTTGTCTTTTTTAGAATACCCATTGGTTCCTTGTTGCTGAGTCATAAGTTAGTTACTGCCAGATTTATTTTCTGAAAGCTGCAAGAAACTCTGTTCATGGTCTGGTTAATTTGCACACCTCATGGCAAGATATTGTAATTCTGAGAGTCCTTGTTATATATGGTTAGATTATACATCAACAGGGTCTTTCTAACATTCTAACCTCATCTGAAGTAATTAACAAAGATCAAAGAACTAAACACTTCTTGACACCTTTCTGCTTAAGTGTTGCTCTGTTCAATATGATCATCTTGCCATTTCAGGCATAGAAAGAATGGGGCTAGAAATTCATTTGGCCTGATTTTTGGGCTGAGGATTACAATCTACCCATGTCAGTTCCATTGGAGGTGGGTAGTCCGCATACACTCTTGTTGCCTCAATATTTCAAGACAGTTGGCAAAGGTTATAGTTGTCCATCTATGCTGTTTGTGCTTGTTACCAAATTGTCTGTTCATTTATATCCTAAACCTTACTGTGATGGAGGGCACACAGCACATAAGGAGGCTATCTGACTCAACACACCTGTGCCAGTTCTTGGAAAGAGCTATTCAATTGATCCCATTTCCCTGCCCTTTCTCCACAGCCCTGAAAATGTTCCTCCTTCAAGAATATATCTAATTCCCTTTTGAAAATTACTACTGAACCTGCTTCCACGATTCTTTTAGACAGTATATTCCAGATCACAATAACTTACTGTGCCAAGAGGTTTCTCCTCATCTCAACTCTCATTCTTTTGCCAAACACTTTAAATCACCATCCTTTAGTTACCAGCACTTCAGTCACTGGAAAGTTTCTTCTTGCTCACCCTATCAAAATGCTTCACAATTTTGAAAACGTCTATTAAATCTCCCTTCAACTTCATGGCTCCAAGGATTGCAGGCCCAGCTTCTCTATATTCTGTACATAACTGAAATTCCTCAAACGTGCTACCATTCTTCCAGATCTCCTCTGCAACCTCTCTGAGGCCTTGACATCCTTCTTAAAGTCTGGCGTCCAAAATTGCACAAAATACTCCAGTTAAATCTAAGCAGTGGTTTATAACAGTTTATCATAACATCCTTTCTTTGTAGCCTATGGCCCAATATTTATGTGGAGGCCGAGCTAAATTCATCTATTTGTGTAAAAACTCAAAGATCGAATTTATTGCATCTTGTGTTATTTGACTAGCTTTGACTTCCTCCATTGTTCTTCATCTTCCTTCACAGAAAATAAATACAAGGATAATCCTAATAGGAATGCTATGGCAGTTTCTTTAAAATTTGGGGAAGTGGAGGAAATTAAGAGCTGCAGAACAGAAGACAATAAGGTAATTGGAAAGGAGAAGTGAACATGGAAGGAAAAAACAAAAATTGTGAACAGACTGAGTAACAAACCTTTTGTGAATCTTTCAAAGAGACTCTGCTGTATCCTGTAGTATAAAGAGTTAATAGCCGTTTTGCTATTAGCTAATATACATCATCAGTGATGTCAGATCACGTGTCACTGGAACTCAGAGAGAGGTGCTTTTGGAAAGGGCCTTGTGCTTGTCTGTCTCTGTACATAGCTTTGTATAGTTAATAATTTGGGGGAGATGGTTGTATAGGAGTAATGTCACTGGACTAGTAATCCAGAGACTTCCATTAATGCTCTGGGGACAAGGATTCAAATTCCACCATGGCATCTTGTGGAATTTAAATTCAATTAGTAAATCTGGAATTGAAAGCTAGTCTCAGTAATGGTGACCATGAAATTGTCACTGATTGTCGTAGAAAACCTATCTGGTTTATTAATGCCCTTTAAGGAAGGAAATCTGTCACCTTACCTAGTCTGACCTACAGACCCACAGCAATATTTTTGACTCTTAACTTCCCTCTGCAATGGCCTAGCAAGCCATTCAGTTCAAGGTCAATTAGGAATTGGCAATAAGTGCTGGCCTTGCCACTGACACTCAAAGCCCATGAAAGAATTTTAAAAATGTCTGGAAGCTCCTGGATGCCTTGTTTCCAGTAGTCTGTTAAACACACTCTGGGACCACACGTGATGATACTTTATGGTGACAGTGGTAAAATTACTAAAGAGCAAGGATTCTCGACAAAACTGCCAGTGATGGGAAAGTGAAAGCCATCAAAATTAAAGCAGCGATGGAATGACTGCAACCAAGAATTGGAAGGAGAAGCACCAGTAGAGTCCCATGAGAGTCGATTAAAGAAACAGACAGTCATGGAAAAAGTTCTACCTCTACCAACTCTTTTGATGACATGGAAGGCCCTGACCAAGCATAACAAAACTGGTATAAAAACATAAAAACTGCAGATGCTGGAAATCCAAAACAAAAACAGAATTACCTGGAAAAACTCAGCAGGTCTGGCAGCATCGGCGGAGAAGAAAAGAGTTGACGTTTCGAGTCCTCATGACCCTTCGACAGAACTTGAGTGAATCCAAGAAAGGGGTGAAAAATAAGCTGGTTTAAGGTGTGTGTGTGGGGGGTGGGGTTAGGTGGGGGGAGAGAAGTGGAGGGGGTTGGTGTGGTTGTAGGGACAAACAAGCAGTGATAGAAGCAGATCATTAAAAGATGTCACAGACAACAGAACAAAAGAACACATAGGTGGTAAAGTTGGTGATATTATCTAAGCGAATGTGCTAATTAAGAATGGATGGTAGGGCACTCAACGTATAGCTCTAGTGGGGGTGGGGGGAGCATAAAAGATTTAAAAATATTTAAAAATAATGGAAATAGGTGGGAAAAGAAAAAACTATATAATTTATTGGAAAAAACAAAAGGAAGGGGGAAGAAACAGAAAGGGGGTGGGGATGGAGGAGGGAGCTCAAGACCTAAAGTTGTTGAATTCAATATTCAGTCTGGAAGGCTGTAAAGTGCTTAATTGGAAGATGAGGTGTTGTTCCTCCAGTTTGTGTTGGGCTTCACTGGAACAATGCAGCAAGCCAAGGACAGACATGGTGTTGTAGATTCAACAGGTATAGGATCACTTCAGGGTTAGCACAGATGCCTGACAAAGGACACGTCAGCACACTTTTCCATTCCATTGGAAGCAGCACAGACAACATTTTCATAAGGCAGGGTGTTGATGAGGACACAGCAACCTATGAAGAGGTTATTAAGACCCTTGATTCATATTTCAGTCTTCAGAGGGATGTTATTATCGACTAGGCTGAGGTTTAACAGGTGCACTCAGGAATCCAGAGAAGTTATTGACATTTTCATTAATGACCTGTATCATTTGGCTGGTAAATATGAATATGGGACTCTAAAAGATAAACTCATCCGAGACTGTATTGTGGCGAGTGTGCTTGATGAAGCCTTACCTAATTTTTGCAGTCCATAGAACAGCTGACATTATCCAAGGCAGTTGAATGAGCCAGACAGGCTAAGTTACAGAAGGAGAATTGAGTTTTAATCTGGGGTGATGGAAAACCTTTGTGGAGTCAGACCATGGACTTAGTGCAGTTTGTGAGCAGTAGAGGTACCAGTGCACCCACTAAAAAGCAGACCTAGAATGAAGAGGGAACGGTTGTTGCCATTATCCAGTGCTCCCATTGTGGCACAAAAAAACCCATCAGTGCAAAGACAGTCCCGCCATAAAGGCAGAGTGCCATTCCTGCAGGCCATTTTTAAGCACTTTGCCACATTAGAACATAGGAACAGTGGAACAGGCATAGGCCATTCAGCCCACTGAGCCTTCTCCGCCAGAAATCCTTTTATTCCAAGATTTAAAGGAAGACCAATCAGATCAGGCAGTCTACAGGGAAAAGAAGTTACAGAAGAACAAAATGCCATTCTTGGGTGAAGTTGCAAAATATAAGATGTTGGCAGGCACAGGTGCTGCATGTGAGTGTGATCAGTGAGTGGGTGAAGATGCAGCTCAGCTCAGATGGACAACTGAAAGAGAACCTCAGCAGGCAGCATTGAAAATGCTCAGGACATTGAGATGAGTGTGATGGATGAAGGGTCTGTGTGCATGGGAGAGTGCTTGCATGAGGCTCCAAAAGGCCCTGCCATACACAGACTTCCCTCCCCATAGCCCAGCTTCATGCAGCTGAACTGTTAGTGGGGTGGGTGTGGGGGTGGGGTGTGGGGTGCAGTGAGAGAACTTGCAGAGCCTGTAAATGAAGCTGAAGGAGATTATACATTACTCAGTGAAAGTGAATATATTTTACAAAGGTATGAGGCAGTGAGTTGGCTGAGATAGATTGGGGAACTTCATTAAAAGGCATGACAGTGGATAGGCAATGGCTAATATTTAAAGAATGAATGTATGCTTTGCAACAGTTATACTTACCTTTCTGGTGCAAAAATACAACAGGAAAAGTGGCCCAACTATAGCTAACAAAGTAAATAAAGGATAGTATTAGATCCAGAGAGGAGTGATATAAAGTTGCTAGGAAAAGTAGCAAGCCTGAGGATTGGGAGCTGTTTGGAATTCAGCAAAGGAGGACCAAGAGATAATTAAAAAGGGAAAAATAAAGAAAAATAGAGTATAGCATAAACTTGCAAGGTACATAAAAGCAGACTGTAAAAGCTTCTATAAGTATGCAAAAAGAAAAAGATTGATGAAGACAAATGTAGGTCCCTTACATCCCGAAACGGGAGAATTTATAATCGAGATAAAGGAAATGACACAGCAATTAAACAACTGCTCTAGTTCTGTCTTCATGGAGGAAGACCACAACTAACTTTCCAGAACTACTAGGGAACCAAGGGTCTAGTGAGAAGGAGAAATTGAAGAAAATTTGTATTACTAAAAAAATGCACTGGAGAAATTAATGTGACTGAAAGCCAATAAATCCCCAGGGCTTGATAACTTACATCTCTGGGTAGTAAAGGAGGTGCCCATGGAAATAGTGGACGCAGTGGTTGTCATCTTCCAAAATTCTGTAGATTCTGAAAGAGTCCTGGCAGATTGGAGGGTGGCAAATGTAACCCCACTATTTAAAAAAGAAGGGAGGGTGAAAACAGAGAATTACAAACTGGTTAGCATAAAATCAGTAGTAGGGAAATGCTAGAATCTATTATAAAGCAAGTGATAATATGACACTTAGAAAATATCAACAGGATTAGACAAAGCCAGCATGGATTTATGGAAGGGAAATCATGTTTGACAAACCTACTGGAGTTTTTGAGGATGTAACTAGCAGAATAGATAAGGGAGAACCAGTGGATATGGTGTATTTGGATTTTCAAAAAGCTTTTGATAAAGTCCCACATAAGAAGTTAGTGTGCAAAATTAAAGCACATGGGATTAGGGGTAATATATTGGCATAGATTTAGAATTGGTTATCAGACAGGAAACAGAGTAGGAATAAATGGGTCTTTTTCAGAATGGCAGGCAGTGACTAGCAGGGTACCACAGGGATCAGTGCTTGGGCCCCAGCTATTCACAATATATATCAATGATTTGGATGAGGGAACCAAATGTAATATTTCCACGTTTGCTGCTGACATGAAACTTGATGGGAATGTGAGCATTGAGGAGGATGTTAAGAGGCTTCATGGCAATTTAGACAAGTTGATTGAGTGGGCAAATACATGACAGATGCATTATAACGTGGATTAATTGTGAAGTTATCCACTTTGGCAGGAAAAACAGAATGGCAGAGTATTATTTAAATGGTGATAGATTGGGTAATGTTGATGTACAAAGGGACCTGGGTGTCCATGTACACCAATCACTGAAAGCAAGCATGCAGGTGCAGTAAGCAGTTCAGAAGGCAAATGGTATGCTGACCTTCATTGTGATAGGACTTGCATACAGGAACAAGGATGTCTTACTGCAACTGTCCAGGGTTTTGGTGAGACCACACCTGGGTTATTGTGTATAGTTTTGGCCTCCTTACCTTGCCATAGAGGGAGTGCAGCAATGAAGTTTCACCAGACTGATTCCTGGGATGGTAGGATTATCGTATGAGGAGAGATTGGGCTGACTAGGCCTGTAATCACTGGAGTTTAGAAGAATGAGAGGGGATCTCATTGAAACGTATAAAATTCTGAAAGGGCTGGACAGACTGGATGCAGGGATGATGTTTCCTCTGGCGAGGGGTGGGGGGCGTGGCGGGGGGGTGGCAGTGGTGGTCTAGAACAAGGGATCACCATCTCAGAATACGGGGTAGACCATCTAGGACTGAGATGAGGAGAAATGTCTTCACTCAGAGGGTGGTGAATCTGTGGAATTCACTACCACAGAAGGCTGTGGAGGCCAAGTCACTGATTATTCTCAAGAAGGAAATAGGTAGATGTCTGGAATCCAAAGGCATCATGGGGTATGGGGAGAGAGTGGGAGCATGGCGTTGAGAGAACGGGTCAGCCATGATCATATTGAATGGCGGAGCAGTCTCAAAGGATCAAATGACCTGCTCCTATTTTCTATGTTTCTATGCTTCTATATTTTCAGATTATAGTGACAAAATTTGTTCATCCATGCAACCGCTTGTTATCAGAATTTCTTAACTTTTCTAGGCCTAGCACTTCTTCTAGGTGCTGCCCTGACACCCACAGCAGGGGTGGAGATAGCCTGTACAATGGTTCACCCTGTTGCCTCTGATGACTTTGTGCATCCTCTGGAGAGCTGAGGCCTTGAAGGCTCCAGCTTGCTTTGGCTGTCCTTCTGTGGCCTGGCTGCTCCCTCTGTGTTGTCAGAGGACCTGGTTGAAGGGGCCACTGGCAGAGGGGACTCGGAGGGAGAGGACAGCCTCTGAGATTCCTGAGGGATGACCCAGGGGTGTCCCGCTGCTGCTACTCCTCCAGCCGGGTGCTTGAGGGCCCCATCCTGGCTCCTTGAGGGGAAGGAGTACCTGGAGGGACATCAAGGTGCCCCATTTCTCTCTCGTGTTGCCATTGTAGGAACTCACCCGTGTCTACCGGGATGGAGTGCAGATCTGCACGCATCTCAGTGTTCTGCTCGACCAGCGTCTCCATGGTGTCCACCATCCTTCCCATGGAGACCTCCATAAGCACACATGTGAGCACCATTTCATCAGAGAGCAGATGGACGCACTCCTCCAACTCAGTGTCAGTCCCCACTTCTGCTGGCTCTCCACGATGAGTTAGATGGCCAAACTCAGAGGCTTGTCATCTGATTCGGACCTCACATATGCCTCTTCCCCAGCAGTCCTCAGCTTTCTGGAGAGCTTGGCTGAACCTCCCTTCTCTTGCTGTGGACACCTGTCTGTGCAGTGGCCACCGGATTGTGATCATGAGGCTTGCTCCAGATCTAAGTCCCACCGAAGTGTGTGTCTCTGCGCTTGTGCACGGTGTGGGTAAGCGCTGTGACAGGTCTTCCAGGCTGCTTATTTCCAGCTCTTCAATGGAGGAGGTGTCCTCTTTGCTGGAGATGACAATCTGGATGGAGCTGAGTGGCTGGTTGGCTGGGGGTGTTGGTCCCAGAGCTCCCTGTGAACCAAAGTAGAGATAATTTGTGCCTGGCAGCAGAGTCAAAAGCAAGAGAGAGAGAGCACTCACAGTTGCGTTGAGAGAGGGATGATGTGGTGCAAGATCCTCATGAGGGTGTTCACCACCAACCTCACTGTCGCCACAGGCATGGTTCACATCCTCACCAGTCAGTGTGATGGCACACTCCTCAAAATGTATGAGGGGCCTAATATGGACCACTCCACCCCTGGTCTGGGACCTCTCCCTGCTGATGTGAGCAGGCTTCTCCTGTATGAAAACAGATGCAGAGAGTGTGAGCAAGACACATGGCACTGTGTGGAATGTTTGTGTGGTGAGTGGAGCCAATGACAGGATAAGGACGTGAGCTCCAGAGGATATGCGCCTGATGGAGATGTGAGGGTGTGTGAGAAGTTAGTGGTGTTGTCCCTTGAAGCGTGAGATCCCTGTGGATGTGCAATGGGTTTGTGAGTGTGAGAGTTGTGAGCGATGAGGCGGTTTACTTACCCTGGCGGAGTGGTTGAGAGCGTTTTATTGTTTTCTGCACTGGATGGCTGATCTCCTCTGTGCTCTGGTGGTGTTGATCATTGCTGCCACCACTTCCCTGGCTGGATTGTCGACCTTGGTGGACCTCTTGCGGCCAGAGCGCAGTTAGAAGACATCATGATGGCCTTCCACTGCATCTAGCAGGCGCCCCAGAGAGGCGTCATTAAGTTTGGGGGCTGGAGACCGCCTTGCTTTCAGGGTCATCAGTCGCCTGGAGCAGTCCTGGTCGGTCGACATGAAGTAGGCTGCACTCTGGTGCGTTTTAAATATGGTGCCCTGAGCAAGGAAGAACTGAGCTCATGGCAAATCAGAGTCCACCTGCCAGCGATCTGGTGTGTTTCCTGTGAATGCATTATTAAGGAGGCGGGCCATGCCAGGAATAGCCCAAATGGCGTGAAAACCTGCCATTGTGGCCAGTGGATAAATCATCCTTTTTCCCAACCGCTACTGCACTTTGTGCAAATCTGGAATGATTCCACCCCAAGTCTCATTCCTTCAAGAATGATCGGCCAGCAGTACAACCTATAAAGGGGATACAATAAGTAAGAAGAAAAGAGAACATCTGTTCATCACCTTTATACTGTACACCAGCAACAGGAATCTCTGTCTACAGGTTCAAGTGCATTCCAGGCAAAATATGGAGGACATACATCCTAAACATCCTCTAAAAGAGACAAGAGCACATTTGTAGATTGACGCCAATGGCACAATTGACTACGAAGGGTGGGGGGAGAAGGATGTGTAAATATTTAATGAGTAGAATGTGTTATGATGTGGCAGATGATGTGTGCCAGATGGACCAAATCGACAAGGGAAACTTGGTCACGCTATCACAACGGTTTAACAATTTGTATTTATTATGAGAAGATGTGTGCACTGAACTTAGAAGTAATGGGCAGAATTTTGCCGTCGGCGAGCAGGGGGTGGGGCCTGTTCGCCGACGAATAAAATGACACGGGATGATATAGGGCAGAACCCCCGAAGTAATCCCGCTCCATTTAAATTTGCAGGAAGGTAGGGGCGCAACAAAATCAGTTGCGGGCCTGCTGACCTGTCAATGGCTAATTGAGGCCATTGACAGGATCATTTATACAATTAAAGAACCTGCTCGTCCAACCTTAAGGTTGGTGAGCAGGCCAGGAGCCCCGGCGACAAATAGATAAAACATGAAACCTCATTCCGCAGTGGGATGAGGTTTCATGCAGGGTTTTAAAAATTTTAATAAAGTTATTGTGTAAATTATTAACATGTCCCATCTCATATGATTTTTTAGGGATTTTTTTTTCTATTTTTAATATTTTTGAACGTGGAAGTGATCTCTCTGAGGCAGCAGTTAGCCCCAGGGAGACGTGCACTCTTTCATGTGCATGTGCGAAAGAGCTCACTCTCGCTTTTGGGGAATCCCCTCTTCCCGCAAAGGAAGTTCATAGAGCTTCCTGCTGGATATCACGCTGAGCGGGTCTTAATTGGCCCGCCCATGTAAAATGGTGGCGAGGCCCGCTTCTCCGGCGGGGATCATCTCCCCACCTGCCGGAGATTGGATTGGGCCTGCCCGCCTGACAGGCAGAAAATTCTGCTCAATCAGTCCACCAAGACATTTAGAGATTTTAAAAAGCAAACTAAAATATTTATTAATAAAATGAAAGACTTCAAGTACATACATAATACTACAATCACTTACTACTATAATAACCCCTAAAATTCCTAATTAACCTGACACCAGTTACAGCCCCTTTAAGGCAACGGTCCAAAATAATTTTCAGGTTTAAAACAGAACCATCAAGTTTAACCAATACCCACTTGACAGTGGACTCCCAAATGGCTCTTACCCATTTGATACAAAAACAGAATTACCTGGAAAAACTCAGCAGGTCTGGCAGCATCGGCGGAGAAGAAAAGAGTTGACGTTTCGAGTCCTCATGACCCTTCGACAGAACTTGAGGACTCGAAACGTCAACTCTTTTCTTCTCCGCCGATGCTGCCAGACCTGCTGAGTTTTTCCAGGTAATTCTGTTTTTGTTTTGGATTTCCAGCATCCGCAGTTTTTTTGTTCTTACCCATTTGATGTTTGTTTTGTTACATAGCAAATTTATGCACAAATGGTTGGAGGCTTCATTAAGGCTATTTCACACACTCCTATTTTTAATATGTAAATTCTATTGTTCCATATGGCTGCCAATATTGTCAGTAATCTTGAGGAAAAATAAACACACTCCTTAGCCTTTCTTATTTGGCTAGTTGTATACAGACTAAGATCCCTTTGAAATCCAAATCTCTTAATTTATCTGAAAATGCAAGTTCCCTTCACAACTTACACGCTAAGCTAGCATCCAGATTTACTCATTAGCATGTCAAATACCTAACTTCTTTTGATGATTTAAAGCTTGCAGTCTACTTGACCCCAAATGTAATTAAATCACACAGACACACCCAACTATACTTACCTGCATAGATCTACTTCACTATAAACTAGATAAAGTATGAAAATTATTATACTTTCATCATAAATTGAAGACTTTGGGAGAGATATAGCATAAAGGGTTCATAGTTATTATGTTAATAGTGAACATATAGTGCTGCATGGTAGGTTACTGGAACTCAGAGGGAGATGCTTCTGCAAGAAGCCTGGTGTTATCTATCCCTATACATAATTGTATATATCTAATACATGTTTGGAAGATCCTGGATATCTTGCTTTCAGTCATCTCTGTTAAACTCACCCTGGGACTCTTTATGATGATGCTTCAGAATCTTTAAATCCATTTCTGCTTTTTTGTTTCCCTTAATCCCCATTTTAAACAGGCATGATTAATGCTCTGTATTAATGTGATAGTTATGAAGGAAAATGGATCATGTGATGTCACCACATAATCACCAATTTAGGGCGGGTGCCTCAGACTTTGGCTAGAAGTGACATTTGGCTCCTTAAGCAGATCATTTCCAATACATTCTTGAATGAAAAGTGCTGTTTGTAGATTCTTGTAAATAGGTGCTTTGCTGGTTTATTCTCCTTTGATGTTTTGTTTTTATTCATTCATGGGATGTTGCCATCACTGGCAAGGCAGGAAATTACTGCTCATCCCTAACTGTTCTTGAGAAGGTGGTGGTGAGCCACATTCTTGAACAGTTGCAATGTGTGTGGTGCTGGTATTACGATAGAGGAAATATTAGAATTTTGAAAGAGCAGTGATAGATTTACAAGTCAGGAAGGTTTGTGTCTTGGAGGGGAATCTGCAGGTTCCTATACAACTTTGTCCCTGTCCTTCTAGGTGGTAAAGGTTGGAAGGAACTGTCAAAAGGAGACCAGGCAAGTTGCTGCGTAAGGTTGCCACTGTACGGCAATTCTGGAAGGAATGAGCATTTAAGATGGTAGATGAGGGCCAATCATATGGCCTGCTTTCTATTTGATGATGTCAAGTTTCTTGAGTTTTGTTGGAGCTGCACTCATCGAAGCCAGTACTTCATCACACTCCTGACTTGTCCCTTGTGGACAGGCCTTGGGTGGTCAGATAGTGGAGTACTTGTTGCAGAATTCCCAATATCTGACCTGCCCTTGTAGCCACAGTATTTATGCGGCTGGTTTAGTTCAGTCGCTGATCAATGGTGCCAACCTAGGATGCTAATGGTGGGGAATTCAGCGATGGCAATGCCAACGCTCATCAAGGGTAGATGGTTAAATGCTGTCTTGCTGTTGGAGATGGTCATTGCCTGCTTTTGTGTAACATGAATGTTGCTTACCACTCACCATCCCAAGCCTGAATGTTGCCCAGGATGTGCTCCTTGCAGATACTGACTGCTTCATTATCTGAGGGGTTTGCATACTACCGAGCACTGAAATCATCAGCAAACTTCCCCAGTTCTGACCCTGTGATGGAGGGAAGGTCATTGATAAACAGATGAAACAGTTTGGGCTTAGAATATAACTCCAAGGAACTTCTGCACCAATGTCCTGGGACTGAAATGATTGACATCCAGAAAAACAGAGCTCTCTTCAGTATTTTCATTGACTCCAATTTTTCTAGGCTTCCTTGATGCCACACTGGGTTAAATGCTGCCTTGATATCAAGGGCAGTCACTCTCACCTCACTTGGTCTGGAATTCAGCTCTTTTGCCAATGTCTGGACCAAGGTTGTAATGAGGTCCAGAACCAAGTGGTCCTGGCGGAACCAAAATGAGCATCAGTTAGCAGGTTATTTTTGTGTAAGTGTCACTTGCAAGCACTGTCATGACACCCTCCATTACTTTGCTGATTATCAAAAGTGTACTGATGTGACAGTAATTGGATTTGTCTTGCTTTTTGTGAACATGACTTACCTTGGGAATTTCCTACTTTGTTGGGTAGATGCCAGTGTTCTAACTGTACTGGAACAGTTTAGCTAAGGGCTAGCTTAACCAGTTCAGAACAATGAGGACCCAAATGCAGCAATTGTTTGGGTGAAAGTGTGATGCAGCTCTGTCATCAGGGGCCATATTTTGGGTATAAGTCAGAGATACACCTGTTCTAAACTACAGTCCAAATTCTGGATTGCAGATGGTTGTCTGGTGATGCAGTTGCTGTTCTTGTTATCCATCATTTCCATTAGAATTCCACCTGATTTAATTTAAACTTGTGAAAAAGAGCAGTACCACCGACCAGAAACTTAACTGGGAGTCTCATAAATACAGTGCCTACAAGAACAGTCAGAGGCTGGGAATTCTGTGGCCGGTATTTTACCTCCTAGCTCCCCAAACCTATTCCACTATCTATAAGACACAAGTCAGGAGTGTGATGGAATACTCTTCACTAGCCTGGATGATTACGGCTCCAACAACATTCAAGAAGCTCAACACCATCCAGGTCAAAGCAACCTGCTTGATTGTCATCCCATCCAGTACCGTAAGCATTCCCTCCATCATTGATGCACAGTGGCAACAGTGTGTACCATGTAAAAGACACACTGTAGCCACTCATCTAGCCTCCTTCTACAGCATGTTCCAAACCCACCACTACCTCTACCACCTAGAAGAACAAAGATAGCATACACATATGAGCACCATCACCAGCAAGTTCCCTCGAGGTCATTTACCATCCTGACTTGGAAATATATAGTTGTTCCTACACTTGTCTCTGGATCAAAATCCTGGAACTCAATCCCTCATAACACTGTGGACATACTATACCACAAGGATTGCCCCTTCTTAAAGGCAATTAAGGATGGCAATAAATGCTGAACTTGCCAGCGATGCTCACAAGCCATGAATGAAGAAGAAAATAAGGATGGATAACAAATGTTAGCCATACTAGCAATGCCCAAATCACCAAAAAAATCTATGATTCACTTGATTCAAAATTGTGTTTGCCCACACAAATATAGCTGCCAAGTAAACATGCACTGCAAATAGTCACATGGGATGCTTGTAGTTGAATAGAATGGTGTAACCCATTGATCAATTCTGAACACTTTGAATGACCTGAGAGATGTGGCCCCAGTGATCGATCATAATAAATGTTTTAAGGTGTTTTTAAACCAAGCTATATCTCTATTATAACTTGATGTGGTTATATCAGCCAATCTGGAATGCATATTCTCTGCAAAAAGTTAGTAGTAACAAACTTTAACCATGTGTGTGCTGTCACTACCAAAAAACAGTCTAGTAAATAATTGATCACAAACAATAATGTTGTTAAAATTCAAGATAAACTTGTTTTATTATAAATAATGCTATTTCCATAAAAAGTCTGTTCATCACCTTTCCAAATTTATGCCTTTTTATGTTAAGATATATTCTTTTAATTTTACAAATTTCAGTTTGCAAATCCAAAGAGAGTCTGCTGGCTCCTCTTACCATGCTGTAACTGCACACTTCATTAATTTGAAGTTGGAGACTGTTCCTTATCACCAAATTATGACAAATGCAGCAGAAGGCAAAATATCTAAGCTACTTGTTAGCATAACAAGGTACTGCTGTAATGTAGGCACACTCTACCACTGATATGCTGCTCATATGTGCTTAATTCTAGTTTTATTCTACTAATGCTATATGCCTTAGACTAGTATCATCTGTTTTATGAACCTAGTAACGTGAGAGAAAACAGCCTTTCTGAAAAGACAAAAGAAAGAGCTGGCACCCTTCATGACCTCAGGACAATCAAAAATGCTTTACAGTCAATGAAATACCTTTGAAGCATCAGCCAATCTGGAATGCATATTCTCTGCAAAAAGTTAGTAGTAACAAACTTTAACCATGTGTGTGCTGTCACTACCAAAAAACAGTCTAGTAAATAATTGATCACAAACAATAATGTTGTTAAAATTCAAGATAAACTTGTTTTATTATAAATAATGCTATTTCCATAAAAAGTCTGTCATCACCTTTCCAAAGTTGTGCCTTTTTATATTAAGATATATTCTACCTTTTAATTTTACAAATTTCAGTTTGCAAATCCAAAGAGAGTCTGCTGCCTCCTCTTACCACTACTTAGTTCTGTTGAAGAGTCATACGGACTCGAAACGTTAACTGTGTTCCTCTCTGCAGATGCTGCCAGACCTGCAGAGTTTTTCCAGGTATGTTTATTTTTGTTTTGGATTTCCAGCATCCGCAGTTTTTTGCTTTTACCTTTGAAGCATGGTCGGTGCTGTAGGTTAGGAAGCACAGTGGCCAATATGCACCACAGCAAGATCGCACAAACAATGATGAGATGGTGGTAATGCCACATTATGAAATGGAGAATTGTTCAAATGAACTATTTTAATTTTGTACTGTATTTTCCACTTGCAAAAGGAGAACCTAGGTTGTGATTATTCTCATTTGAATGAACTTATAACGAAGATGTTGCTGGCAGAAAAATTCTGAAATGTAGAGAGTGAACATCTGCTCGTAAAGAGTGTAATTTACTCTTGAAAATAATGAACTGCTGAATAATAATTATCAAAGGAAACTTAAGGATTTTCAAAAATAACAAGAGAAAATTAGTCATAAACAAGCTTGGTGTAACTAGGTAATGTACAGCCTAAGAAAATGCTGTAGGGAGACCTTCCTGTCGCTTGCCATTTCAACACACCACCCCGCTCTCATGCTCACATATCTGTCCTTGGTCTGCTGCAATGTTCCAGTGAAGCTCAATGCAAACTGGAGGAACAGCACCTCATCTTCCGACTAGGCACTTTACAGTCTTCTGGACTTAACACTGAGTTCAACAACTTCAGGTCATGAACTCTCTTGTCCATTCTCACCCCTTTTTGATCCCCCTTTTTTTCAATATTTATTTTAAAATTTTTATATTTATATATATTTTTCCAACCTATTTCTATTATTATTTTTAAAAACATATTTCCATTCATTGTTTTATCCCCATCTTTTAGCCTATTTCGATTTTTTTCCCATACCATTCCCTTCCCCCACCCCACAGGTCTATCTGGCACTTGCTCATCCTGCTTTCTACTCTTAATGTCACTATTAGCGCCTCTTTTAGCCAGTATCACCACCATCAACACCTTGTTGACCATTTGTTTATGACATCTTTAGCAATCTCTCCTTTGCCTCCACCTATCATTGGCCTTCTATCCAGCTTCACCTGTCCCACTCCCTTTAACAGTATATATTTCATCATATTTCTACTTCTCTTTAGTTCTGAAGAAGAGTCATACGGACTCAAAACGTTAACTCTGTCTTTCTCTCCACAAATGCTGTCAGACCTGCTGAGTTTTTCCAGCAATTTTTGTTTTTGTTTCAGATTTCCAGCAATCACAGTATTTTGCTTTTATCTTTTTACTTCAGACAGCCTGTGTTTAGTACAGCGCTGTCTTTTGTCCTCTCTCCTACTTGGTAAGGGTCCATATATAACCTTACTGGCTGTATATTCCAAAGAAATTCTATTAGTTCATGTCTACTGTATTTATTGTTTCAAAACAGCTAATTGCATTTTGATTTCTTTTCTCAGAAACATTTAAAAAGTCTCAGGATGGTGTGAAGCCAACAGGGAATGGGTCTTTCACACTTCCAAGGGGTTTGAGTGTCTGTTCATCTCATTTGGTGGAGTGTGAAATTGTGTGCATTGTAGCAGTTTGGGAAGTTTCACTATTATCTCTTAAAGGATTCCAGCTTTTTTTTAATCCAGTCCGAAAAAGAAAAATTCGAAGTTGTGTCTTTAAAAAGCACATCCTCGTAACACTTACATAGATTAATAGGACCATTAAATATGTGGATTCCCATCAGATCATCCTGAGGAACATACTTTACATAAAAGAAAGAAATTGTGGTATTACCTAAGGAATATTTCTATAATAAATGCAATGTTATCCTGCTCCTCTGCTTTACCGGCCAAATTTCTTTGTGTTGATGCAGAACAGAGGAATTTTGGAAGATGCTATTAATTTTAATGTATGTGCAATTGAACAAATTCTGCCCTCTTGTAAATCCTGCAACTTTTTCTACATGGCAATTATGTAGAAAAATGAACGGTACCTTAGAGCCCAGCATGAAACCCTCAGTTAGCTCCTATATATAACTAGACAAAATACAGCGAAAAATTTCAGGACAGTATCTGGCACAATGTTGGAAGGAAACTGTGAGACTGATTTTAGAGCACGATTTTCACTGCCATGGATAGAGCTGGAAAAGTCCCCGGTCTCTGAGGGATTAAAGTTTATTTTCAGAATACGAATGCAATGTCTAATCCAAGGCTGACAGTGGGCGGAATCTTGTAAAATTCCCGGGAGCGGGAAACGAGGCAGGCTGTGGCACTTAAATGAGTGAGAGGCAAAATGTCAGTTCCCAATGGCGAGATGAAAGTTGGGTATTAAGTTGGCAGCAGATTGAGGACAGATCATACTTCCCAGCGGCAAGTGGTAGTAACCTCGTTTTAATACATTACCATGTCATGCATGCTCATTGAAACACAACTTTGCCAGATTAAAGTGTACTTTTTGAATTAATTAGGCAGCAAATGAGAAACCCATGTCTTCAAAGTCGTGGCTGGTTAAAAGTGGCATACAGCAGGTGAAGTAGTTTTCCTGGTGGATTTGGGGTGAGTAGCAGCTGCTTTTCTTGTATGGGGAGCTTTAGTGAAGCAGTGGAGAGGAGGCATTGATGCATTGAGATCAGGTGGTACCTGTGAAAGGGGAGTGGTACTGGCTGACCAAGGGTGGAAAGGTGGTGGCAGCCCATGAAGGTTTGTGGTAGACAGAGGGAGGAAACTGGACTACACAGGGGAGGTCAATGTCTACAAATGGTAGGTCAAGCCTGACTGTGGGAAGAGCAAGGGTTATACGGGGAAGTTCAATGGTGAAGTACTGAGAGTTGCAGGTACCAAAGGGAAGGTCAAGCAAGGTAGCAGGAGGGTCGAGGATGACAATGGCAGATTGAGGGTAATGATGGTGGGGTGGGGTGGGGGGGCTTGTGTCAGTTCCAGTGTGCTCGGGGGCTGACTGATGGTGATGGGGAAGTTCTAGTGCGAGTGATAATTGGTCAAGGGTATTGGGAGATGGGTCTAGGGTCAACAAAGTCAAGTGTAATAGGGTTAGAGGCAAGGGTGATAGAGCAAAGGTCAAAGATGAATGAGGGAGTGCAGGGTGATGGCTTCCAGTTCCAGGGATCCAGAGGTCTGTCCTGAAGAAGGGTAGTAGGGCGGGGTGGAGTGGTGGTGGGGGGGCTGTAGTTGCAGCATAACCAGGGCTCTTGCCTCCGCGTATCTAATTGGTTGGCCACTAGGTGATAGCCCGTGGCCAGCCGTGCTGCCTCTGAGTGGAAGAGCTACAGACTTCTGGTCCCACCGTTGCGACCCACAACATGAGAAGAAGATTCCACCGCTTCAATTGCCGTCACCAAAGGAACGTGTCTGTGACATCATTACACATTGTGACCAGTTCTTTCCCCATGATGATTAATGAGGAGTACTATTCGACTTTGTGTGCCAGAGGGGAAGCCTCACACGCTGGGAGCCTCTTTTGGAAACTTGAGTGTGTACGATGCATAATTTTTAACCTTGGTGATTGGAAAGTCAAGCACAGCACAAATCTGAATTTGCACAGTCTGCTTCTGGCAGGCAAGGCTGTCCAATGGAAATGTGAATTCTGCTAATTACTTCTCAGAGTTCACTTAAAATTTCTTGATAGTTTATTGCCACTGTTTAGATCTCAGTGCAGGCAATACACAATGCCATTCTCTGAACATCTGCTATAGATATTGCTGGACTCAGTCTTTGACAGGGCAACCACTTCTGGGAATGAGGTAGCACTTGCCTTGAGTGCAACAGTAATAGAAATGATCCTAACATGCACAGTTATAATGAACAACACTTTAAAAGCTTTATACAAGCTTCCTGCAGATAGTTTTAGTTTAAGTGGGAAGCACAGTATAAATCTGAATGACTGTGGGTTTTGTTTTTCATGCTATGTGAATACATCATTTCTCCATGTTTTGGTCTGTTAACCATGTTAAGTATGATGTTCCATGTCTGTGCCCTCTGCTGTTGCCCTGTGAGCCAGTTTTCTTGACGTTAAAGATAGCTCCCCTGCTAAACCTCTGACAATACACTTTACAGTGTCTTACAATGAAAAGGGTACTACAATATATCATGGCTGATGTGATGGGTTTTTTCAGTGAGTAGAGGAGAAAGGTTACTCAGGGTCTGACTGATTCAGAAAAGCTCATTTTTGTTTTATTTACATACCAATGATTACACATAACTTTATTTTGATGGAAGAGAGCTACAAAATTATTTTCTTCAGTTTATTATCTGTTGTTATTTGAGAAGAGCCAATGGCATAAATTTGCAAGTAAGGCCAGGAATTTCCATGCCTGCCGGCGCGGGCATGTTTGGTGGCGTGAGGTGCAATACGGCGAGAAAGCCAAAAATCGGTTTCACGACACCGTGAACCAGTTTGCGATCGTCCGGTCTGCCCACCGCGTTTCCCCACCTTTGGTAGTTGGGAATTTCATTGTAATACGTCAGCATATCATTATAAGGCCAGCCCACCAGACTCATCCCCCGCCCCCCTGCTGGATCGTCCACCCATGTCGATGGGAAACAACGCTGACGTGTTTCACAACAGCATATATAAGCCGTGCACTTGGCGGGCTGCACTTTGCTCGGGACTTCAAGGTTTGTTTGCCTACCTTGCTTCAGTCAGCATTTGTAATCATCAGTGCTAGGCTTCACAGACAGCACCACATCATTTTTAGGGGGGCTTAGGGGCAGGTCTTTACCTACCAGTTCAGCCATATGTGGGTGGCTTTTCAATGGCTGCAAGGCAAGGTCTTGCTTGTGCAAGGGGGAGAAGAGGCCTCAGGCAAGGGAAGGGGCTGCAGGATGAGGGCTGTACTGGGGATGGAGGGTAGTCCAGGGTGTGTGGGGGGGGAGGGGGGGAGGGGGGGGGCATTTGTTGATCTGTGCAAGTGGCCTCAAGATGGTGAGGGCTGAGGAGGCAGTCTCCAGAGGAGCTGAGGCCAGATGGACATGTGAGGGTGTGTGTGTGTGAGAATGTGTGGTGATGCCCTTGAGCTAGCAGTGAGTGAGATGCCAGTGAATGTGTGCTAGACTTAAGTATGTGAGTTTACAGTGATGAGATAGTTGCCTTACCCTGCAGAGGTGAGATCATTCATCTTCTATCTGCATTGGATGGTCAACCTCTTCTGCGCGTCATTGTCACTGGTCACCACTGCCACTGCCTGCCAAGCCCGAGTGGTAATGTGGCTGTCCCTCCTGCGGCCAGATTGGGGGTAGAGGGCATCACAACAGGCTAACAGGCTTCCACACATCCAAACAGTGCTCAAGGGCTGCAGTCTTCTTGCCGTTCAGGGCCATGTCTTCTCTGCTGCAGTCCAGGGCTGGAAGCACTGAGCACCACTGTAAGTGTGGTGCCTGGCATGATGAAGTGGTGAGGTGATGGCGTGGTGGGTGAATGAGACCCCACCTGCCATGGAAATGGCGTATATCCTGGGAATGCATAAGTAATGAGGCCGCCACAGTTAGTGCAGACCTGGGACAACCCTGCCCTAAGTAGCTGAGTATTTTTTGTGGAAAAGGATGCAGTTCAACAACAATTATTCACATCCCTAGAATCTCTTTTGGCAGAATGAAAGGCAGCCTTTCAGTCTTTACAGATTTCCCAAATGTATCAGCCTAGAAATTACAGCCTTCTTTGGTGTAATCTGGGCTAGGGATTAAGGAATTTGGGTGCATTTGGTGCCATTTTTTTCAGGATGTTGGCTGCTTCCTGCTTGGTATTTCATCAGGAAAAGGATGCACACAGAGCATTCCCAGGCTACAGAAGAAGGCTGTGAATCAAGACTATCCTGACATCACACAGCTCAGCCAGCTGATGCAATGCCAGGATGCCAAATTTGGACCACGCAGATCAGGCAATGACTTTTTAGATCATTATGCAAGGTAGTCCTTGCATTATCATTCCATAAATGACCAGGTACGCAAATTGCAGGTTATGTGATTTTTAATGACTTCTGCTATTGCAGAGTCACTGGAAGTGCTTTAGAGGTGTTATGGATTTGCTGCATCCTCACAGTGAGGGCAGAGTGACTTGGCCACATAAAGGCTTCAACAAACATAAGGGCAGCTGTGGCAATGCCTCTGGATCTGCAATACACCATGTAATCTAAGGAGAGGTCAAGTTCTATGTGATGCCTTCAGCCAACTTAGAGGTTGAATCCCCCATTATCCCTGGCATTAACGCGAGGCTATCTGGAAGGCCAGTTAATTCACCCAGCATCTTAGTGTGAGAACTCAACAGTGTTCTGTTGTAGGCCACCACATTGAGGTCCTCATCTGAATTCTCTGCAGTAGAACTTGTCTACTACCTCATTCTCTGGTGCCTGACAATGAACTATCATTTCACTCTGGCCTGCCTGCAGTCCACTCATGCCCCTATGACCCACTGCATGCTGATCCCAACTCTACACTAGTCTCCAGGGCCAGTGCAGTGTCAGTATCTGAGCTAGTAGCTGCAAGTGTGACATCAAGTGATGGGGTTCATTCAGATGCGGTGTGCTGTTGGTCTCTTTCTTTTCCTCGTTGGGCTGCTGTGGCCGGGCAGGTGGCAGTGCTTTGCTGTCTGAAAGCAGAAAACCAGAGGGGAAAGGTTGGTGTAAGAGAAGGCAGGGCAAGCATAAAGCAAAAGGTCCATGGCCCTCCTATCAGCAGCCTCCTCACCATGCCAGAATGCAGGATGGGAATTAAGAAAGGGCATAAGGCAGGAATATGTCATCATTTTCAATGTTCTCAGCGACACTCAGTGATGTGAGTTTCCTCACTTCTGGCCCCATGCTGCTGAGATCCATCTCCTCTGTAGGGCTGAGTAGGTGCAGATGTCTTTGTCTCCTTTTGGTCCTGCTCTGCTCTGCTCCCTTCTATTGTTTGCAACCTTGTCCTGCAAGAGAGAGGGCAAATGTCAATTGTTGTGTAGCACTACGTTTGGGTCATGTATCTGCCACCACTGAATAACTGGAGATATGTGGAAGGAGGGAGAGGTGAGTGTGAAGCTGCCAGCATTGGTAGGAGTTTACTGTTACTCAATAGACTACTTGTGGCACTGCTTCCAGGTCCTCAGGTCCAGACTCTGGGAATTAACCTCCCTGGCCCCTACTCCGACTGCCTACTGAGGGTGGTCCTTATGGGCTTCCCTGGAACCATGGTGCCTCTCCTCTAGCCCATGTCCACTAATAATTCCTCCAATTCTGCATCCATCAGTCTGGACACCTCTCCCTTCCCTGTAATTCTTTTCTAGCTTTTAAATTCCAGCAATATTACTCAGTGCAGCTTCCTTTATGAGGAACAGACTGTCTTTAAGAAAAGCATGCTGGTTGCACCATGTGAATTTAGCACAACACTATTTGGCCCTCACACTGATTGTGGAGGAAGCCAACAGTGTGAAGATGATGTCAACAATCAGGGACCCACTCAGCCCCACAGTACTGTCATGGTAATGATGTGTGAGCACCAAACTTGCATGATGCAGACCTCCACCAGAACTAGTATGGGAAAATTGTGAAATGTGATCACCACCTCCACCCAAAAACAGGGCAAATGAATTTTTAGCCACTTGTGTGGAACCTGTTTACGACCATTAACACCTCCCTCCCCGCTCCCCACTCCCCCCACCCCCGATCTGACAACTACAGGCGTTTAAAACCCAAAAATGCTATTAACTTGTTGTTATATACTGATTTCAAAGTCTACCCTAGGCAAAGTCACCAATTTTGTCCTGAATGACTACAACAATGGTGTATCATTCCTCTTTGACCTTTCTACAAACTTTGGTACTCTCAACCACTCCATCCTTTTCTACTGCCCCTTGTCTGTAGCATTGCCTCTTCATAGATACATAGAAGATAGGAGCAGGAGTAGGTTAATCAGCCCTTTGAGCCTGTTGTGCCATTCAATATGACCATGGCTGATCCTTTATCTCAACACCATACTCCTGCTCCCTCCCCATACCCCTTGATGTTTTTAGAGTCTATAAATATAGTTCCTTTTTAAATATAGTTAATTGCCAAATTAAATAAAGACTGGATTTTAGATAGAAATTAATCCCTAAGACACCCTTACTCACCAAACACCAACTTAAGTGCTCTAATGCAGATTAAAGGTACAGACAAAAGCAGCACCTTAAGATGGTCTGTTTTTACGCTGTTTGACTCTAGCTACTGAAAACCTGTTTAAACCAGTTATCTAATTAACTAGCTGCAGCTGCAAGCAAGGCCTTTATAACCCCTGTTTTAAAGCTGGACTGAAACTCACCTTCTCCCAACCCAAAGAGCAACCTTTAGTTAATTGCTAAATTAAGGAAAGGCTAGACTTTAGATAAAATTACCCTTAAAAGCCCCTCTCTCACCAAACTCCAACTTAAGCACTCTAATGCAGCCCAAAGTGGCACTCCACTACAGACAAATTCCTGCTTTGACAAAAATAGTCAATGCATTTCCTGGATTCACTTCCCAAATTTGTACAGTCATCAAGCCTTTACTCAATTTTTTCAGCATTGATGATGCCCTGTATGATTACCCTTGGACATTTATTTGGGTGTTTTAATTAAAAAATACAGCATTAGTAGGCACTATTTTCATTTTCTAGTTCAAATTTATTTCTGCAATTCACTAAATAAGTAAATGCATGAATTAAAGGCTGTGTTTGCCAGCTTGGATCTTTCAGTGGGTAGTTTCTCTCTTCAACAGATAATCATAAATTAGACCTTGGCACTTATGAAGAGAGCAAGGGTTTGTGTTCACATGTAACAAGCAAAGCTCAGAGGCAAATATAGGATTTTAATTAATTCATTCATCATGAAATCTTCTCAAAATAAAACTCAACTAAAATTTATTGATAATGTGAGCAAATTTGTATCACAAGATGATCTCTATTTTGCAGTACAACAGCATTAACCTATTCTGCAAACTAACATGATCTTCTTAAAGGCTTTAAAGCGATCAAACACTTAATTTCTACCATCTCCTCATTAATTGTGGTGATAAATTGTGGCTCAAGGAAGGGCAGAACTGGGTGTTAAGCATTCCTGGGTACAAGGTGTTCAGAAGAGATAGGAAAGGAGGAGGGGGGCAGTATTGGTTAAGGAGATCATTGCAGTGCTGGAGAAAGAGGATGCCCCAGAGGGTTCAAGGACAGAATCAATTTGGCTAGAGCTGAGGAATAGAAAGGGTGCAATTACATTGCTCGGTGTAGTCTATAGACTGCCAAATAGTGAGGAGGATGTAGAAAAACAAATCTGCAGGGAAATTACAGAGAGATGCAAGCATTATGCTTGCATAATGGGGGACTTTAATTACCCCAATGTAGACTGGAACAGTGGTAGTGTAAAGGGTGGAGAGGGGAAGAAGTTCCTAGGTTGTGTTCAGGAGAATTTTCTACAACAGTATGTGTCCAATCCAGTAAGAAAAGACGCACTGTTGGACCTGGTTCTTGGAAATGAGGTTGGCCAAGTAGATCAAGTGTTAGTGGGGAACATTTAGGAGACAGTGATCATTATATTGCACATTTTAGGATGATTACAGAAAAGGATGATAGGCAATCCAGAGTAAGAATAATTAACTGGACGAGAGCTGACTTCAATGGGGCAAGAATGGAACTGGGTCAGATAGACTGGAACAAAAGACTGCCAGGAAAAGCTGTAGCTGATCAATGGGCTACCTTCTAAAAAAGAATTGGTTCAGACACAGTCAAGGTATATTCCATCGAAAGGGAAAGATAGAGCAAACAAATCCACAGCTCCCTGGATGAAAAAGGAGATTGAAATTACGATAAAGAAGGAAAAGTGCACTAATGACAGGTGTCAGGCAGAAAGTACAACTGAGAACTAAGAAGAATACAGAAGGTTGAGAGGGGAGGTGAAAAAGTATATTAGGGAAGAAAAGAGGGATTATGAGAAAAGACTGGCAGCCGACATAAGGGGGAATCCCAAAGTCTTATATAGGCATATAAACAGTAAAAGGTGGTAGAAGGAGGAGTAGGGCTGATTAGGGACCTAAAAGCAAATTTACACATGGACACAGGGGCCATGGCTGAGGTACTAAATTAATACTTTGCATCTATCTTTACCGAAGAGGTAGATGCTACCCAGGCCATGGTGACAGACAAGGAGACTGTCACTAGAAGTGTTAAAAATTGACAAGGAGGAAGTGTTGAATAGACTGCCAGCACTTAAAATTGACAAGGCACTGGGACCGGAAGAAATGCATCCAAGGATATTGAAGGAAGTGAGAGTAGAAATTGCAGGGGCACTGGCCATAATCTTTCAGTCTTCCCTAGACATGGGGGTGGTGCCAGAGGACTGGAGAATTGCAAACATTATGCCCTTGTTCAAAAAAGGTTGCAAGGGTAAGCCCAGCAATGACAGACCAGTCAGTTTAACTTCAGCGGTGGGCAAGATTCTAGAAACAATTATTTGGATAGAATTAGTAGTCAGATGGAAAAATATGCGGCAGCATGGATTTCTAAAGGGGAAATTGTGTTTAATTAACTTGCTGGAATTTTTGAAGAGGTAACACAAAAATTCAATGAGAGTAATGCTGTTGATTTGGTGTACATGAATTTTCAAAAGGCTTTTGACACAGTGCCATACAATAGACTTGTGAGAAAAGTTATTGCTCATAGAATAAAAGGAACAATCACAACCTGGATACAAAATTGGCTGAAAAACAGGAAGCAGAGAGTAATGGTCAATGGATATTTTTTGGGATGGAGGAAGGTTTGTACTGGAGTTCCCCAGGGGTTGGTATTGGGACCATTGCTTTTCCTGATATATATTAATGATCTAGATTTTGATGTGCAGGGGACAATTTCAAAGTTTGCAGATGATACGAAGCCTGGGAGTGTTGTGAACTGTGACGAGGATGGTGTGGAACTGCAAGAGGGCAGAGACAAGTTGGAATAGGCAGATAGGTGACAGATGAAGTCCAATGTGGAGAAGTGTGAGGTGATGCATTCTGGAAGGAAGAACATGGACAGACAATATAAAAATAAGGGGTGAAATTTTGAAGGGGCTGCAGGAGCAGAAAGACTTAGGTGTATATGTGCATAGATCATTGAAGGTGGCAGGACAAGTGGATAGAGCAGGTAATAAAGCATGTAGTGTCCTGGGCTTTATTAATAGGGGCATAGAGTACAAGAGCAGGGAAATTATGCTGAATTTATAGAAGACACTTGTTAGACCTCAGCTGGAATATTGTGTACAGTTCTGGTTGCCACATTATAGGAAAGATGCAAACACATTGGAGAGAGTGCAGAAGGGGTTTACAAGAATGATTCAAGGGATGAGAAATTTCAGTGATGAGGATAGATTGGAGAGGTTGAACTGTTCTCATTGGAGAGAAGAAGGCTAAGAGAAGATTTGATAGAGATGTTCAAAATCATGAGGGGGCCAGAGAGAGTAGATAGGGAGAAGCTGCCCTCACTCGTAAAAAGGACCAAGAATGAGAGGGCACAGATTTAAAGTGATTTGCAAAAGAAGCAAATGTGACGTGAGAAAATACTTTTTTGCACATCGAGCAGTTTGGGTCTAGAATGCACTGCCTGGAAGTGTCGTAGAGTCATAGAGTCATCGAGGTCTACGGCACAGAAAAAGGCCCTTTGGCCCATCAAGTCTACGCTGGTCAAACAAGCTATTCTAATCCTATTTTTCAACATTAGGCCCATAGCCTTGTATGCCATGGCATTCGCAAGTGCACATCCAAATACTTCTTAAATGTTATGAGTGTTTCTGCTTCTACCACCCTTTTAGGCAGTGAATTCCAGATTCCCACTGCCCTCTGGATGAAAAGATTCTTCCTCACATCCCTTCTAAGCCTCATGCCCCTTACCTTAAATCTATGCCTCCTGGTTATTGATCCCTCCACCAAGGGGCGAAGTTCCTTCCTGCCTACCCTATTTATGTCGCTCATAATTTTATATGACTCTATCATGTCCCCTCAATCTCCTCTGCTTCAAGGAAAATAATTCCAGTCTATCCAATCTCTCCTCATAACTAAAATTCTCCAGCCCAGGAAACATCCTGGTAAATCTCCTCTGCACTCTCTCTAGTGCAATCACATCCTTCCTATAATGTGGATTCCAGGACTGCATGCAATACTCTAGCTGTGGCCTAACCAGTGTTTTATACAGTTCCAGAATAACCTCCCTGCTCGTTTATTCTATGCTTCGGCTAATAAAGGCAAGTATCCCATGTGCCTTCTTAACCACCTTATCTACCTGTCCCGCTACCTTGGACATGCACACCAATGTCCCTCTGATCCTTTGTACTCCCCAGGGTCCTACCATTCATCATGTGGTGGAGGCAGGTTCAATCAAGGCATTCAAGAGGGCATTAGATGATTATTTAACATGCAAGGGAATGGAGAAAAGGCAGGGCAATGGCACTAGGTCATAATGCTCATTTGGAGAGCTGGTGCAGACACAATGGGCCGAACAGCCTCCTTCTGTGCCGTTAAAATTCTGTGATTCTGTGATCTACTTTCAACTGACTCTTTACAAGACCCTCTTCATTTCTTTGCATAAAGTTTATTTTTCCCTACAATTCTTGAGGCAAATAAATTTGGCAGCTCTTTGATATTTAAAAATTCTGTTATCTGGATAGGTTTAAAAAGACAACAATCCTGGAAGGAAACAATCTTTCAAGAAATATTTGATCATGGGTATATTATTGTGTATTTCTGCACAAAGCATCCTCTTAAATCTTATTATGGTATCTAATTCTGGCAGAAGCTACATTTCTGCAACCCAGTCTGGGATGCATCATAATGGCTGAAATTAATACATTTTAACCTCTCTTCTGGAAATTATATCAGCTCGGTTTGTATGAAGTAAATGAAAAAATGCATTGATAATAACCACTAATTAAGGATGAGGGAGTTGTTTGGATTAGAGTTGTCCCTTAATCATCCTTTTATGTTATTGCTTTCATCTTTTGAAAGCTTTTTCCCCCTGAAGCACAATGGTTGCTGTTTAAATGAAAATGGTGCATCTTCAGTTTTAGAAGAAAGTAACCGAGAAAAGATAAAAGGCGCAACATCAAAGGATTTGTTTCCGGAAAGGGGAAAAAAACAGATCTGAACTATTCCCTCATCCTCAACATCAGTGATTTAACAATAGGTTTGCTTTAAAATAATGGTGCAGGTTTACTGGTGCAGTGTCTTTACACGCTGGTTAATAAAATCATAATGTGAGAAATGGTTTTCTTCCATTCTCACTCCACTATCCTGCAAATTTACTGATGCCTCCATGTATTTCTTTAATGTACCACTGGTTCTGAGACTACATGCAATCTTATAATATAGAAACTGTAGTGTAATGAGTCACTCACTGTGACACACTTCTTGAATAGATCCTGAAAGACAGTCCTATAGAGAGGGATTGATGTACAATTTTGATTTTTTTTTGAAAGCAGACATTCACTAATCCTTCTCAGTTGAGGGCTTTTCTTAGGAGATGACTGAAACAGCCCAGGCTGCCAACAAATGGCACAGTCTATTATTTCACTTCACTGACTGTTATCGGACCTGTGGGTTTATATAAACCACAATGACATCACATTCAGACATCTCTGAGGATTCTGGCTTCTGTGTAATCAGTCACTTTATACTACATTGTACATTTAAAGTATTTTCACTTTGAATTGCAAAGTTCCTTTCGAACTGTTAGTCATGGATTTGAGGAGTTATTTGATCAGGATTAACTGGCTTCTTTTCCAATCCAAAGTACCTTTTTTCTCTTTCCTTTTTTTTCCTTTGAGTTTTTACTCTTGTATTATTTCCTCTTTTGAAGACAGAAATAACAGTTCAGGCTTTCTTCTGCAATTTGTTTTGTGTTCATGGTAGATCCAGTCCCATAGAACCAAAGCATGCACATTTTTATATGTCACACGTGTGGATAGCCTGATCAGGTTTAACAATTACCCAGCAAACATAGTATCAACTGGAAATAAGGTGAGATGTCCACCAGGTGCTCCTGCCTCCTTCAGAAGAAAATATTCCTTTAGTAAGGCCAACATACACAGGCTGAAACTAATACCATATTTGCTAGACTATAAAACACAGCAGGATTTTAAAAATAGAAATCTAGGAAAAAATGTTTCTCTGCACATAGGTATTTAATTTATATTTACCATTATGGAACAAAAACGACAATGCAGCACCAAGTCTTACAAATCATAGAAGTCCAAAAATTCCTCATCATTGCTGTCAACTGAGCAATGCTGGTGGTAAGTGAACTGCCACTTTTTCCATATACTAGGTCATCTAGGTCATTGCTGATGCCACTTATCTTGAATGATTCACAATTGTCTCATGTTTCACTAATCGCCACAAATCTCTCACCCACTTGCACACATGTGAAATGGTGAGCCAAGTTGTGACTTGGTGCCTCCATCCATTCAATCCATTCCTCTGGCTTGAAATGGCTTATTTATCAAACATTCAGGGTCTGTGATTGGCATGTAAGAGCAGCACAGCTAGCTGCATCTTCAATCCCGCAATCCTCCTTTTCATGGCCTCAGTTATATGTGCCTGGAACTTGTCACACAACAGTAATGCTGTTTTTTTTCTGAATACTTCAACCACATTTTCTCCAGCCACAAGTGCATCCCTTCTTGATTTATCCATCCCTTAGGATTAACATGAACAAGGATTCTATGTGGAAGGTCAACCTTTGGTGCTGTTTTTCTCTTAAAGATCACTACTGGAGGCAGTTTAGCCACCAAGACAATGTGCCAAAATGACAGTGTGGTGGGTCTTCTCACAGTCAGATGCTTTCATTGGTATTTTAATGCCTTCTATGTTTGATGAAACATTAAAATGTTAGGGGAAGTTTGTGCATATTGCCTATCTGTCCTAGTTTAAAGCATGTTATCTTCCTTGCATTAATCACAAACATGTGAAGTTCAAATATCTTTCCTTTATATTTGCCTGGCTGGAATCTTCTATGCTAACCCGGCTCAAGTACACATGGTTAGTCTGCACATTTTCACAAACATGTAACATCAAATGTTTTCCACCAAAATCAACAATGCCTCTTATTGCCTTTACTCATCTTCCTTCACAATCATTTTGGTAGGTATAGAAACTCCATTTTACCTGTGGTTTATTATCCAATTTTTCATCTCTTCTTCTAGCTTCTGACCATTTTGCAGCATGCCCACAAACAGGGTGCTTGCTCTTTCCTATTTTCTGTTTTCACTTGTTCTGCCTCATGCTTCTTTCATTGCCATATTATTTGATCAGTTGGAACAGGACCAAAATGTCTTTCAGACACTCTATTTCCAAGCTTACCACTTCCAGTGTGAATCCTAAGAAAACCTTTTTTGTCGTGTACCCATTGGGTTCACTTCAGCTACTACTTTGTGTGTGTAACTCCAAACCATGTGCATACGATCTGTCCAAAGAGGTGACATTCCAACCATAAGGTGCAAGGCAATTTTCGGATCTTTTTTCTTGAAAAAAGTGTGTCTTATGGTCCTGCAAATGCTCCCTATATATTTATAGGGAGGGTAATGTAGAGATGGTCAGACAACAATATGCATTCATATGGAGCTTCTCAGGTGTAGAGAAATATTTAGGCTAATAGGTGCAAGAGTAGGTACCAAGCTGGAAGAGAAAAAGCAAAAAGAGGAAATGGAGGCTAAAGCATAGTTCAATAGCAAGTGATATAGCTAAAATGATGGAGGTCTGAGGATAGAACTGCAGAAGGTCAGGCCATAAATGGATAAATAGCAGGGTTTGCAGGGAAGTACAACTGGCTGAGATCTCAAAGATAGAATATGGAGAGGACATGAAGGAACTTAATGTGGATAAGGTTCTCAAAGCCAACTTAGTGGAGTATTGCAGAACCAGTGAAGCTTGAAACAGTAAGGTACAGAAAGTATTTAGGGTGCAATAAAGGACCAATTCTCAGCCTATCACAGTAGGTGTATACACAGTTTGTAATTGAAATAGTTACAACTCACTGGGGATAGTGCACTGTAATATCAAGCCTCACTGTTCCCCAAGCCACGATAAATGTGAAAAGTTTGACCAAACCACCAGATTGCCCCAATTCTACCTAACTGTTTAATTTAGGTTAACAGAATAAGGACAGCAGAGTTGTAAACTTTTTAAGTAAATAGCTATTTATTGAACAAATTGTCTTTACCTATTGACAAAAGAAAGAAATATGAACTGATAATTTCTAACTCTATAACTTAAACTCTATCTCTTCTTAAATCCCTATTCACACACATGTAAGACACACATTAGCATGGATTTTAAGGGTGGGATAAAACAGTTCCATAGCACCAATTCTGGAGTATAGGATTTGATGGGTTGATTTTGATCAATGTCTTCCAAATTCCTTTTAGTTTTTGTTGGTAACACGAGGTGGTTTTCCAGCACTTTCGGTATTTAGTTCACTGGTTGAGCGCTTGCCTTTCAATGTCTCTAGCATTGATTTTCCCCTTTGCCTCTTGATAGCGGTTTTCAGAGAGAAAGCAGGTTATGGAGATATGATGATAAAAAAAAGCTAGCTATTATTGTGGAATAACTGGAATCTTCCACACACAGGAGAAAAATGTTTTAGGTGTTATTCCTTTCAGGCTAGGGGCTATTCTGCTACACTCACACAAAACCTTCAGGAGCCAATTAAAATGCGGTTGTCAGGCAGCTCATTTGGTCCAGGACTGTTTTCTGGCACCAACCTGTCTTTCATGGCACATTCTGTTCCTGGGCTGCAACATTGTATATGTCTCCCATCCTATTCCAGTGGACATGTTTTTCAACTGCAGCCATTGTAATTTTACCACAATCCAAAGGAAATAAAAAGATATGTTCCTTGCAACATTGTAGGTATAAGCATCAATTGAAGAAGACTTTTCTGAAGCTGCAATACAAACATGCATAGATCTTACTATATCCTTGAAATTTGTTTAAATGCATTCCATTTTGTCCCAACATGAATTTTCATATCTTTCCTTGTTGTTTGTCCCTTTAAGCTGGGCACTTAGCTGCTTCCATGCTTTGTTCATTCTGTAACCTGGGAGTGAGTGGTTTTTGGAATGTTCTTTTTTGCTACTTTTTTGACTTGTTATACTACTCTTTGTGTATTATTCCTTGTATATACTTTCTGTTCTGCTGTTTTCTACTAATTCTTTGCAGTACTGGACTCATGTTATACAGACCCTCACTTACCAAATTCCGCTGTGACCGCACTGCTCAGCAGGATCATTCAGTTGGGCCTGTGTATGACTGTCAAGGATTTGGAGGCAAAAGACAACTTCGAGTAGAAGGAAGAAAGGCATGTCAGATGACCAGCACCCATGCAGATTCAGCCAAAGCAGCTGTTTTCAAATCTTGTCACAACCATTTGGCTATGTTGAAGATTGGCCTTTTCCATCTCTGTTTCGCACAGTAGCTTGCCAGCAGGTCAGGCCCATCTGCCTGTTCAGAGTTTTAAAAATACATTCACAAGATGTGAACGTTGCTGGCTAGGCCAGCAATTCTTGCCCGTCCCTAATTGCCCATGAGAAGCTGGTGGTGAGCCACCTTGAACTGCTGCAGTCCATGCGATGTAGGTACACCCACAGTGTTGTTAGGGAGGGAGTTCTAGGATCTTGACCCAGCGACAGTGGAGGAACGATGAAATAGTTCCAAGTCAGGATGGAGAGTGGCTTGGAGAGGAAATTGCAAGTGGTGATGTTCCCATTGTCTGCTGCCCTTGTTCATCTAGGTGGCAGAGGGCATGAGTTTGGAAGGTGCTGTCACAGGATGCATGAATTAAAGATGTACAATGGATGCAAAATATCCCATGGTAAAAGATCCCATATACTATTCAAAGGAGAGTAAGGAATTCCTCGAGTATCCTGGCTAACATTTCTCCCTCAGCCAATGCAGCAGAAAGAGGTTAATTGGTTAGTTGTCACACTTAAATAAAAGCAAACATTCCAAATAAGAGTCATATTGGACTGGAAACAATAACACTGTTTCTCTCTCCACAGTTGCTGCCAGACCTGCTAAGTTTTTCCAGCACTTTCACTTTTTATTTTAGTTGTCACACTTGTTGATTGTGAGATCTTGCTGTGTGCAAATTGGCTGCCACATTTGCTTACATAATAGTTGAAAGAAGTTAATCAATTACTGAGGAATGTTGTGGGGTATACTGTGGATGTGATAAGTGCTATGGAAATGTGCATTCTCTTTCTTCCTTCTTAAAGTATATAAGGACATTTCTCAAACTTAATCAAAAAGTCAGCCCTATCTATCATTCTTGACTAGCTAGTCAGCAATAAAATGCAATCTATATCTAACCAAGGAGCAGCTAGGTCTGAGATACCTGCTATTCCTTTGACTTCATACCATTTTAGTTGGCACCTAATATAAAAGTCCTTGCCTGGAATTTCTAAGGAGATTCTCCTGAATTTCTGCCATAACTTTGGAAAGATGGGCAGGAACCCTGGAGAAACATAATGCTCTTAGCTGTTGAACGGGAAGGGATCTGAATAAAATTGTACAGTGCTTGCCTGACTGTGCATTCCACATATTCATCTTTGAGCGATTGCTTATCTTGCACTTTAATGAGACCTTGAGTTTGTCATATGCAATATGTCATAATGAATGGTTCTTTATAGCTCCAAGGAAAGTATTTGAAAAGCTGCATATTAGAACAGGACCTGTGTACAGTCCTCAAAATAAATGCTGCTGGCCATGTGAAGGGGCACAAATTCCTTGCATAACATTGTTTGAATTACACAGCTATGCTCCCCACTATTATTTGACAATTGGACAAATGGCTATTGTCTGTGCCTGAAACTGCAACAATAAAGTTTAATACTTCCTTTTTTGAAACAAAATATCGAGGGAAAATTTAACCCCCAAGTAGGTGGATTTAGGTCAGGTGGGATGCAAGAATATTAAAAATCTCAAACCCAAACCTAATCCACCTTGAACCCACCAATTTCCAGTTTTTAAAGAGGCAGCACTGGGGCGGGCAACCAACCCGCTGTCATTTCAATATTTTTCAGAAGCTGCGTGCCATAGGTTTGATCTGCAGTATAACTGTAACTGAGCAGGTAGAGGGAGGTAAGGACAACTGCATGAAAGAAGTAAGTTTTTTTAAAAAATTCATGCAATTTAATTGTCGTTTATTTCCTATGCCTAATTGCCATTGAGAAGGTGGTGGTGAGCTGCCTTCTTGAACTACTGCAATCCATGTGGGTGTGGCACACACCATGCTGTTAGGGAGGGAGTTCAAGATTTTTTGACCCAGTAACGATGAAGGAATGGTGATATAGTTCCAGGTCAGGTTGGTGTGTGACTTGGAGGGGAATTTGGTGATATTCTAATGCATCTTCTGCCCCTGTCCTTCTAGGCAGTAGAGACTGTGTGTTTGGAAGGTGCTGTTGAAGAAACCTTGGCGAGTTGCTGCAGTGCATCTTGTAGATGGCAGACACTGCAGCCATGGTATGCTGCTGGTCAAAGGACTGAATTTTTAAGGTGGTGGATGGGGAGCCAGTCAAGCAGACTGCTATGCTCTGGAAGATGCTGAGCTCCTTGAGTGTTGCTGGAGCTTCACTCATCCAGTCAAGTGGGTGCCTTCTTGAACTACTGATTGTATTCCATCACAATCCTGAATTTTGGATGGCGGACAGGCTTTGGGGAGTCAAGTTACTCATCACAGAATTCCCAGCCATTGACCTGCTCTTGTAATCATAGTATTTAAGTGGCTGGTCCAGATAGCTTTCTGGCCTGAGGATAAAAGTTATTTTAAAGTTTTGATGGCTGAGAGCTGGAACATTGAGTAAGATGGCTTTACAGTTACACCATGTAAAATTTGCTCTGAAAAGAGCACTCATAATGTTAAATAGTTTCCTGAGAAGAACTGGTAGGCCTCAACATTTTGGACAGAGCACTCTTCCCATTGTCAGGAATAAATGGAACAGGTGAAAGCGGTCATCTTTTATGCCTTGGGTAAATGAGTTCATTGGCCAACCAAACTCTAACTGCACACCTTCTTAGGTTCTCATCAATTGCTGCTTGCAATCAATAATGGGGAGAGATCAATGTAAGAATAAACAGTGATGGTTTATTGAGACATAGGGCAGAGCACCAGATCATATGTGCTCACTCAGAAACCTCCAGAACTAGACTTGCAGTTTCTAGTTGCCAGTGCTGTACAGTGAATAGTCAGTGCTGTCACATGATTAGCACACTTGCATTCTCTTAAAGGAACAGGCACCTCACTTTATCATAGAATATTATCTGCTTTTGGGGGAAAACCCATGATTAATGTTGGACTGATAGTCCCTTTAGGAACTCAGTTTCTCTGGAAGATGATTCCTTATAAAAAGCAACTGGCTTCCAGGAACTGATCATGTGATCAAGTTGCTTGATAGGTAAACAATAGAGAAGTTAAGAAGAAGTTAATAAGAAATTAATTACAGAGGGATTAGATTTCTGTGGTGTGGTTCTTTCAAGTAGTTTAGTTTTGAACAAGCTGATATAGGGAACATCTCTTTCAATCAGGATTCATTTGAGATTGTGTGTGCTGGCTGATAAGAATTTAAATCCCTTGATAACTGAAGGACTCTACCAATAGTGAGTTGGACTTCTGGCATAGCCAACCTGAGAAGAGATAGAGAGAGGGAGGGATGGGAAAAACGTTTCCAGATGCAAGGTTCTAGAGTTAAAGATATTAGAACTAGAAGAGTTCTGTTGAGTTCTGACCCAAGGTGACTATGCTTAAGACACCAACGATGCCTGTGGTGAACTGGGAGTTTATAACTGTGGGACAGTCAGAGGAGCTTTGAAGGGACAATCTTACCAGAAGGAAGCAGAAGGTCTAAGAAATATCAACTCTTATATAAATCTTTGAAACACGACTCAGGCCAAATAGTTAAGTTTCCAATTTCTGGTAAGTGCCTAACTTGAGGTTTTGGGGGTATAAGTCAAAAGGGAGTAGAATGAAATTTGAGTTAATTTCAGTTTAGAGTATAAATAACTGTATTCATTCTATATTTAATATCTTTAATGTAATGGCTAGTTTAGAGTATAGTTATTAGAATTCATGTTTTTTGATTCTGGTGCAGTATATTCTTCTGTTTTGAACAGTGAGCTCTGTGGCTTCACTCTTTTAATAAATAACTGGGTTTTCAGATTTCAAAAAAAAAGTAAAAAATGTTACCTCTCTCTCCTGAGATCAGAATAATAGTAGAGAATTGGAATATGTGTGGGATCTTACTACTGATTGGACAGGCTATTGTGTTTAATAGATCGGCACATGTTAACATTCTTGCTGCTGATTGGTCGACTGTGCAGAATGGATGGTAATGTGTTTCTTGAGTAAAGGTAGCCAGATGTCACTGATGAGAAGACTGCTGTCTTGCAGGATGGCATGTTGTTGGTAGATCTCTATGGCCTCTCTGACATATTTTGTATGCCAGTGCTTGATGAATAAGATAAATCTAGTGTTGGACCATTGGATGTGGTTATTTTACTGATCAATTACATTCACACTCACTTCTGAAATTCCGCTGTTCTGTCCAAGTTTGACCAAGGCTGCAATGAGGTCAGGAATTGAGTGGTCCTGACAGAATACAAACTGAACATCAATAAAGAAGTTATTAGAGTGTACTTGATAGCACTGTTGATGAAACCTTCCATTACTTTGCTGATGATCAATAATAGAATGATGGAATAGTAACTGGCCGAATTGCAACTGCCCAGCCTTTTATAGACAAGGACATACCTGGGCAATTTGGCACACTGTTAGATAGATGCCAGTGTAGTAGCTGTACTGGTACTGTTTGGCCATGAACATGTGTAAATCTGGAGCATAAGTCTTCAGTACTACAGCCTGGATGTTGTCCGGTTCCATCGCCTTTGCTGGTTCAATACACTCAGCCATTTTCTGATATCATTGGGGTGGATTAAATAAGCTGAAGACTAACATTTGTAATGCTGGGGCCCTCAGGAAGAGGCTGAGAGGGATCATCCAACAGGCTGAAAATGTTTGCACATGCTTCAGTCTTTTCTTTTGTGCTGACATGGTGAACTCTGCCATCATTCAGGATGGGCATGTTTTGGAGCCTCCTCCTCTGGTCTGTTGTTAAATTGACAACACCATTCATAACTGGATGTGGCAGGACTGTAGAGCTTTGATCTGATCTGTTGCTTGTGGGATTGCTAAGCTCTATCTATAGCATGCTGCAACTACTGTTTAGCATGCATGTTGTCCTGTGTTGTAGCTTCATAAGATTGGTACCTCATTTGGAGTTATGTCCGGTTCTACTCCTGGCATGCTGTTCTATATTTTGCATTGAACCAGGGTTAGTCATCTAACTTTATAGTAATGATAGAGAGAGCAATATGCAAGCCATGAGGTTATAGATTTTGGTGGGGTACAATTCTGCTGCTGTGCCTCATGAGTACTCAGATTTGAGCTGCTAGATCTGTTCTGAATCTATCCTATTTAGCATAGTTGTAGTACCTCACAGCACAATGAAATGTGTCCTCAGTGTGAAGATAAAACTTAGTATCCACAAGGATTGTGCAGTGGTTAGTCCTATCGATATTGGCATGGACAAATGCATCTGCTATAGGTAGATTGGTGAGGATGAGGTTCAGTAGAGTTTCCCTTATGGCTCTCTCACCACATACTGTTGTTCCAATCTGGCAGATATGTCCTTCAGGATCCATGTGTTAGGTTGGTACTGTTGCTACTGAGCCACTTTTGATAATAGACATTGAAGTCTTCCACAGAGGGTACATTCTGTGCCACTGGAAGAGCACTGGTACATTAGTCATGGAAGGGCATTAGGTGGTAATCAGAAGAAGGTTTCTTGCCCATGTTTGACCTGTTGCGATGAGTGTTCATGGGGTCTGGAGTCAATGTTGAGAGATGGCGATAAGATAATGTATTGCTTTTCCAGCACTGTCTGTGGGCCAGGAGGAAAAAGGTGCTTCTTTCAGCAAAACCACTCCTAATCCCCCCACAACTGCCACATGCTAATCTTCTTCCCTGCTTTAAACAAAGAACATGCATGCTGTGGAATCAAAACTTCACAGCATTTGGAGACCCAAACTCCTCTCCACACTTAGAAATCCAGCCCCATTAAAACTGGGGCCATAGTTTTAATCCTTTGAATTTCAGTGGAGGTGAATATGTGACTTGCAGGCTAGATATGTATCCAGACCTTGGTACTTTAGTGATGGATGTAAATCATTGGTTGTGTATAGATCTCTTCCCTCTCTCTAAGCTTCTTAGAGTGATCAAGCTATTCTGTTAAAGCACCAAAACTGACAGCGTTCACACTGGAATTCTAAATAGTGCTAACTCTTACCATGAATACATGAAACCACTCCGTAAAGTTATTAAAGGGCTTCATACTCGCTAAGGAGCTTATGAATTATTAGCAGAACGGTGTTAAAATTTCTAATTTGGAGTTGCAGAGACCAAATCTGATCCTTGGTAATTTGTAAAGCCATGCTCATTCAGGGAATGGAAAGCATGCAGCATTCTCTATATGTACAATACATGAGATTGATAAAAAATAGCTGATAATTTAGTTTTTCCAATTTTATGGACCCTTTCTGCCCCAGGGGCAGATTATATCATGAGGGCCTGAAAGTGGTGCTGGTGCTGTGGATAAGATATCTCAGTCTGTTGCTGAAACTCTTTGAAGGAACACGGGGTCTGAAGGTGGAGACAATTAATAAAAAGTGTGGAAATTTTTAGGAACTAATACTCCTGGTGCAATTTTGAATGAAAGAAGCTTAAATCGGGTATTTGGGCATGGAGTTCATGGTGTCCATTTATTAAATGGATGACAAGTTGCACAGGATCACTAACCTCCTCACTCGAATTTGATATTTGCTTGTGTTGTAAAAAATCTGCACTGGAGAACTGACTTTTAAAATCTAGCCCCGTTGGTTGTATTACATTTTTTAAGTTAAGGCAAACTTGAGTTGCTTATATCGGTTAGGGGAAACAATTGCATGCTAGGTATAATTTAGTAATTATAAGATTAATATTACAGTGCTCCTCCTGGTGTTTGAGTAGCTTTTTTACTATGATATTGCTGTTTGTTTCAGTATGACAGTGTATGAACACAGAACTTGAAAAAATAACCAGCCAACTATTTTGCTGGACTTACCACCAATCTGATGGCTAAGATTAATGAACTTTCTTATTTTTCTTTTGTAGCTTAAGTATAAGGGTAAACAAATGAAAGCAGCCTGAAATAGTCATTTTTGTTGAGGAGGAGGCTTGTCTTTTTTAAGATCTCTTTCTCTTGGATGCTCTTGCACTATGACTCGTTGACGGGCTTGGTGACAAATTTACTCCAAAGTCTCTTTTGCTGAAACTAGGTATTAGATGCTGCTCAAGCATCTTATATCTTACTAATCCTTAGAGAGCTACAGTAGCATTTTTTTTCCAGAACAAAGAATGATACAGGGTATATTTTACACTATTTGTTAAGTCAAAGAAAACTCATTTTTGAAATCTCCTGTTCAGTAATTTTTTTATTTTATATAATTTTTCACTCAGAGCAAAATATATCCCAACAAGATTAGAATGTTATTTTTTTTGTCTCCACGTTGGTTGAAAACAAGTTATTCGTGGAAGTGAGCAGAGATGATTGTTGTTACCAAGTTATTAATCATGTCCATAAACAATTGCTCTGCAGGCATTCCCAGCATTCCCAAATAGAATAGTCAGGGTAAAAAGGCCTCGCTGTTCCAATTCTGGTACCAAAATAATAGGTTTATTGTTGACTTGTCTGATGAGTGTATAGGTAATTGTTGAACTCAGCAAGAATCATGCTTTAATTTGTCACATGTTCACCACAATTGCTGAAAACCAACCTCTTAATATTGTCTCAGAAAACAAATGCTAATATTATGTGTTAGGTGAGGCAATCGTGTGGCTAGCCCCTCTGTTTTAATTAGCCATTCTCAACTCTTCTTCCTTAGTCCTCACTGTATTGAAATCGAGACTGATTTGGAATAATGCCAAGTTCACAAAGGGCAGTAGACTGGAGACTGATACAGAGATAATGTAGGTGAGGCATGGATGGACTTGCAACATGATGCTAAGACTTTAAAATGGACCGGGAGCCAATGTAATTCAGCGAGCGCCGAAGTGTTTTGGCAGAAGTTAGGATTTTGCAGCAGAGTTTTGGAGGAGTTTAAGTTTATGGAGGGTATGAGATGGGATGCCAGGAGAGCAGTGGAATAGTCAAGACTGGAGGTTACAAAAGTACAGATGAGGGTTTCAGAAGTTGGTGGGTTGAAACGGTCATTGAGATAGGTATTATTACAGAGCTTGTGGCAGGGACCAAAGACATCTGATTAGTGTGTGATGAAAAATGACCTAATCTTACACATTAATGATCACTAACCTGTTCAAACTATTTATTCTTTGCCAATTCATCATACTAGTTGTGATGAGTCAATCCAATGTATAGGGGTTGTTAGTTAATGCTCAGAGATAACCCCGTAATCCATGGTTGGTGACACCTGTAAGTTGTCTACACTCACAGATTCAAAGAACAACAGCAATTGTGTAGAGCACCTTTACTTGTGTAGAGCACCTTTACCACCTACCCGAGAACCCACCCTACCCATATGGGATATGAAGTCTCTTTGCAAGCGCTAGGGCAAGTATGATGGAGTCCTACAATTCACCACAGTCTGGCTGTCATAAGTTATTGTGGTGCACAGCATGAAACATAACTTCACCATGGTGAAAAGTTTACTTCTTCCAGAAGAGTAAGAGGCAGAGGGAAATGCTACTCTATACACTGATCATGAGGACAGAAAAGAAATGGTGCAAAATTTCAATATACCTGCAACCAACCTGAAAAAGGAGGCAGCAATTCATTGTCAATCACCATCACATAAATTACACAGAAGTAACAAAACAAGCACCTCACCCCTTACTCCGATCCTCTGCACTTTCTATGGACCAGAATTTGCTGAAATAGGGCACCTAATGTGAGCTGGACTTGCCCCTGCACTCTTCAGCTCAAAAGTATTTGCCCACAAACTTGCTGAAAGTATGAGATGACAGCAACGCAGTGAGAGGACCTGAGGGAACAGGGTGACCAACATGGTGTCTACTTAACCAATGAGATTAAGGATTGTGAACTAAGCATAGGAAGGACTAGAAGGAGGGGGAATTGAAGGGGAAGAATTTGATATCAAATCATGTACAAGAAGAGAAATAAAAAGTGAAGGAAAGAAAGATTGGATTGAGAGAGGAAAAAGAAAAGATGCGAAGGAAAAGTAAGAAAAAAATATTGATATTTGACTTTTTGAAACAAAAATCTCCCTGAAGGAATGAGACTCCATGCTTGTAGTAGTTAATTTTCAGTGCCAGAGATGTTAATTGGTGGTGATTAACATTTATCATATCATTAATAGGACATTTATGTTTATAATGACAAGGATTAACTTTCTGTGGTGAGTTTAATGGGTAATTGATGGGCAAATACAGCAAATTCCCAGGGAAAAGTGGAGGCCAAGGGCAAGGTTTTTGTGGAACTAACAGTGCAACTTGGATGGCAACTTTTGGATACTCATATTTAACTGTAACATAACCTTTGTCCTTAGCTTGACAACAATTCTGGCTGATTGCTATTCTCAAAAATTTCTGAATCTTGCCCCACTCATTGAATGGTGACAATCTCCCAGTCTCTCTCCTCAGACCACAATTTTTCATACATCCAAAAAAATGGACTGAATTCAAGGCATAATAAAATTTCCAGTTTATATTATGACTCCGTGTCCAAAAATTTCCTGGAGACCTACATCACAGTAAAAGCATATTTACATTGTAGGGCCTATTTTATGGTGCAAATGAAAGAGGAAATTATGGCAGAAATGATCTGTGACACCAGTGATATCACATCACTTGTACGTAAGCCCCACTCCACTGTTAGCATCCCTAAAAGAGTCAGAAGTGAATATTCTTAGCTCCACCCACATCAAAATCATAGAAAGTGGGAATTTCCTGACTTGCTGCAACATTTATCGCTGCTACTGCTGCAACTATACAACAATAGTGATGGTGGGTCTTTGGTAACCTGGCAACTACATGAATTTTGGATTTTAAAAAAATCGTCAGCAGCTCAATGTACTATTTTACAAGTAAAACTGCAGAGAATGACTTTGGTTGCCTGCTGAGAGGTCTATAGGGATTTCATTACCTTGGTAAATTAGCCACCATTTTATTATTGTTATGAGTTAATGAATGCATCTAATATGTGGTTTGTGGCTGTAACATTTCAACTCATGCAAGATGTTAGCCAGATTTATTTGGGGAAGTCAGGGGATTATGAAGTGATTGAAATAAAGGCTGGATCTCTGAGGAGTGGCAATCATCTTTGGATTGCTGTGCTGCTCAAACTTTCCCCTGACTCGATACTGCCCTGCACTTCCTGCCGGTTCTTCTGTGCCCAGTTTAACCAGAAATGTGCAATGCAGTGTCCTAACGAGAGCTTTGTTGTAGTGGAGTAAAGTCGTGGTAGGGGATGGAGGGGAGAGGGGAGAGGTAGGGGAGACGGGACACGCCCACATTTAACGACATTAGCTGCCCTATGATAAATTTAAAGTTCAAATTTGAATGTTAGTGAATGGGTGAACAGGTGAATGGATAAGGTGGTAGGGTGAGTAGGTGGGTAAGGTGAGTGGGTAAGTGGGTAGGGTGGGTTCTGGGGTAGGTGGTAAAGGTGGTAGGTAAGTGAGATGGCAGGTGGATAGGGTGGCAGGTGGGTGAGATGGCAGATCATGAGATTGGTAGATGAGTAAGGTGGGAGGTAGCAGCTGGATGAAGTGGTAGGTATGTGAGTTCGCAGGTGCGTGAGGTTTGTTGGTAGGGTGGTAGGTGGGTGAGTTAGTAGGTGTGTAGGGTGGCAGATGTTTGAGGTGGTAGGTGTGTGAATTGGTAGGTGCGTGAGGTGGCAGGTGCATGAGTTTGGTAGATGGGTAGGGTGGGAGGTGGATACGGTGGCAGTGAGTGAGGAGATAGGTGGAAAGGGTGCTATTTAGATAGGGTAGCAGATGGGTGAGATGGTAGGTTGGTGAGGTAGCTGGTGCATGAGCCAGGTCTGGCCAGTATTCGGGTGATCGGGGAAAGCAGTCAGAGGTTCAGGAGGGTAATCGATGGGGTCAGTGCAAGTGATTGGTTGGCCAGTTCCGGAGTTACCCAGGTGTTAGTCTCAGTTTTAATCTGTCTAACTTTCACTGGGTAAGTATTCAACTAAGTTCAGAGGATCTGTCCAAAATCTCTGACTCTAACCCTGGGTTGGAAATATTCGCAGAGGGTGCCAGAGCAGGGGAATTGCCCATTGAAAATTGAAACTTCCAGGGCAATTCCCATGTAAGAGACTGGAAGGTCTGGACCAAAGTTTTTTTTAACTGACTGTTATAGTCATATTTGCTCCATTCGCTCGGTAAAGCAAATAAATAGAATGCTTCTCCAGCAATTTTTTACAGCTTCTCCAACAGCCAAAGAACCTAACTCAAGCTTCAGGCTTGAATCTAATTGGGGTGTTTGATGTGATTAAAGGATTTGATAGGTTAGATAGAAAGAAATATTCCCCCTGGTGGGGGAGTCCAGAACAAACAAGAATAAATTTAGATCCAAGCCATTCAAGGAAGACCTCAGGGAATGCTTCTTAATACAAAGAGTAGTGGAAATCTGGAACTCTCCGCTCTACAAAGCTGTCACAGATCAACTGAAACATCTCAAAACTGGAATTGATAGATTTTTGTTAGGCAGGGATATGAATGGTTACAAAGCCAAGATGGGTGGATGGAGTTAAGATACAGATCAGTCATGATCTAATTGAATAGTGGGACAGGCTGAAAGAGCCTACCGCTATTGCTATGTTCCTCTGTTTGTGTCTGGAAGCAGCATGGCATTAAACTAAAGACTAAAATCAAACTTGGCCAGGCCATTGTCCTCACCACTTTGCTGTATGGCGCAGAATCCTGAGTCTTCTATAAGCACAAGATCACAAGCGTGGAACGTTTCCATATTCCACCCGAGGTCCATCATAAGTATTTGACGGTAGGGCAAAATCACAAACAATGAGGGCCTTCATCATGCTGGACTCAATAGTATTTTTTTTATTTGTTCATGGGGTGTGGGCATCGCCAGCTAGGCCAGCATTTATTGCTCAGTCCTAACTGCCCTTGTTCAGAGGGCATTTAAGAGTCAGCCACATTGCTGTAGGTCTGGAGTAGTGAACCAGATGGGTTTTTACGACAATTGGCAATAGTTTTGTGGTCATCGTCAACTTTTCTTAGCTCCAGAATTTTATTGAATTCAAATTTCACTATCTGCTATGGTTGGATTCAAACTTGAGCCCCCAGAGAATTACCCTGGGTCTCTAGAATACTAATCCAGTGACAATTCCATTATGCCACCGTTTCTCCCTAGCTCAAGAGGGTAGGATGGAGACCCCCTCCAGAAAATTCAACTTGGATGGGCAGGCCATTTATGACTACAGTATCCCCAAACAGATCTTCAATGGGGGGACTATCTTGGGGCAAATGACATCAAAGTGGTCAATACAAATAATACAAGGACAACCTAAAAAAAGATCCTTACAAACCTGTGATTGCAGACCACCACTCTTGAGAAAACATTGCAGCTGAGCAGCTCATTTGGAGGCAAGCACTGAAATTTGGTTCAGCATGTTTCGAAGACCATCTTCGTCAAGCTCACAATATCCAACATGCCCAGAGGAAGGTCAGAGGTGGCACAACTGTAGAAGCTCCCCCAAGCACCAACAGCAATAACACGAACTGCTTGATCTATGAATGTCCATGCCGATCCCACATCAGGATCTTCAGTCATGAGAAGACCCACAGAGCATAGTGAAGTCACTTACAGCTTGGACATGCTCAAATAACAAGGAGTCTTCCATCATGTTCCTGTCAGAAATGTAAGTGTGATCACAAAACCCAAACGTTGAATAACAACAACACAAGGATAAGTTTGGAACTGTGTTAAGGAATGCTGTTGAATCCCGGTCAGTAGCAATGGCAGCTTTGCATGAAAGTATAGTGCAAAAAACAATTTGCAAAAGTCAATACACGTTGTAATATACCCCTCATCAACCATTGCTAAATGCACCAGCTGCGTTTTTGTTCTATTTTTTGTGAAATGGCTGGTTAAGAGTAAGTAAAGGCTCTTGCTGGAATGCTTTTGCATATTTTGCAACATTCTCCATAATAAAGGCAATCAATGAATGAATGAACGGATTAATATAGACAATGTAGCTCAGCAAATAGAAGTACTACAAAAAATGTATATGAAATAACCACAAACCTTTGGAGTTCCTGACATAGATAGATATAATGGAAAAGATTTCGTCCAACCAATTTGTGCTGCTTTGAAGGAGCTGGAAGAAATTCCAGCCTGTAATATGTTGATTTTCATGGGTGAGCACTCACAGGTGGTCTCACACATTTACATCTTTCTGTTTGAACCCTTGCTGAGTGCTCAATAGTTAACACATTATTACAATGAACCAAAAGAATTAAACAACTGGCACAATACCACAAAAATCTTTTGGAAACATGACTCATATTCCTTTTTCTTATTAATTTTGTTTGTTAATCTCCATAAAGCTGCAGATATTGCTGCTGCTGATTAATTTTCTTGCTTAAGAAAGAAAGTACAAAGCAATATAAACACAAAAACTGCATGTTTAGTAAGCTTTCTCTAGGGGATTAGGTGCAAGGTTTTAGTGGTACCGAAAGGAAGGTTTGTTCCAATTGGAAATCCATTTTTTCTTGGTAATTGGAAATTGTAATGAATCATAAAATATCTCTAAATAACATGAAACAAATCCTATCCTTCAGATGATATGTTAATCTCATCAAAAGCTGGCATTTGAGCTAAAGCAGTTCGGAAATGATAAGGGAATGAAATTCCTAATACACATTATTAAAATAAAAGAAAAGAAGCACCTGACAGTCTAGGAATAATCATTTACAAAATAAGCTGGCATTCATTCAATAGTAGCTCATTGCTAATACAGAAAATGAAAGAAAACTGCACTGCAGGACTGGTCTTTTACTTCTCTTACAACAAAGATAATTTAAGTTGTATAAAATAAAGCAGCATTTATGTAACCGTGATTGACCACATCAAGGACTTTTGGAACCTCTGGCTTATCTGGGACTGTTTCCTTGCACAATCCTTCCACAGTTAAAAACATATTCTGTTTTGGAAAGTTGGAAGAGGTAGAGCACATCAGGTAGTCCACAAAATCACAAAGATGAGCACAGGTCAGGGAGGGCACTTGGTTCATCAGGCTTGTCCTGGCACTGAAAATGATGGCTATTTCCTCTATGTAGGCAGCTAACTGTCTCTTGAATGGTTCAAGCCTTTTTTTGCCTACCCTAACCCACCTGTAAAACCATTCCACATATTATATCCACTTTGCCTGAAGATGTGGTCTTGGTTCCTGAAAAAACACTGTTATGACACAGCAGTTGGTAAAGGCTGAGTTATTTAAATCCCAGAGGGAAACTTGAACAATTATCATAACCTATACTTTCAATTGGTATGTTTGAGATGCAGCTCTAAATTCAGAAATGAAATGACCAAGCCTCTAGAGGTGTTTTTTTTATATAAAATTAAATTAAACATGTATTAATTTAACAACTCTAAACACATACACATGTCTACAAATTAATACCGTAATAACTTTTAAACAGACCCCCAAATTAATCACTCCCAGGTAAATCTTCACCAAGACAACAATAACCCAAAGACTTTAAACAGACACCAGGCAAAGCACATTTCACCTTACAAATTCAAAATAAGGTTCCTTTCAATTTTGTTCCTTTTCACAGTTGTGGTTAGATCTTAGATGCTTCTGACACACACACAACCTCTTCTCGGTTTATACCTAGCTTCCCCTTTGAATGTAAATTTTCCATTGTATTACTAGGTTTTTAAAAATTTTACCTTCCTAACAATAATCCTTTCATTCCACCATTTTTATTAGTAATATAAAGACATTGCTTGGTGTCTCCCAGCTAGGTGCAAGATTTTACCCATTCTTTTGAATGGTTTATTCAACAAATGCAAATTACACTTTACCTTTTACTCCATAATTTTATCTAATTAACATCTCAAACTACGATACATCAAAGCACCCAGGCTAGCTGGATTTGGTCCAATTAAGACACACACAAACATGCACACACACACAGACCCTACTACAATTACAATTTAAAAATCATTTCCAATAACATTATAGACATTAATCCCTTCACGACCAACACTTAAACTACCTGTTGGCTTCATGGTGTAATCAGAGCACTCTTATAGACCTGAAGATAAACGCAAACAGTGTTGGCTCAATTAGCCACATTGGGTCCTCTTTTCCTAAAATGAGATTCTGCTTGGTCTTGGTTACAAGTTGCTACACATTGAACTAGAGATTTATCTGCTTTGTTTTTGGCTTATGGAATCAATTCTTTTTTTGTTAAAGCTGCAGCCTGCTTCTCACCTGGGCTTATTTACCAACATGACTCTAATTGTCCATTTTGATAGTTCCCATGGTAATGATCTCTCTCCTAGGAATATTACTTCATTTGCTGGCTCTGGAGGAGGATGCAAAAGGTCTGATGAGAGCTGCAATGTTGGTGCATTCACAAGACAGGTCTGCTTTCAATCTATAAGCTGTGTCTACAGGTTGAGTCAATTTATATTTGGACATATCTGCGCTAATTTCTATTTAGAGAGTATTGCTGGGAATTTCATTAGAGGTTCCCACAATTGATTGCCATTGTTTTGGCAAATCCTATTGCAGGCCATATTATCCGATAGAATTATCAAGTTTAAATGGGTAGATTCTTGGAAACAAAGGAGTTGTGACTCATGACACCAGTCCAAGACATACATCATCACAACTAAAATAATATATAATGACCACATGCCTCCACAGAGATACAAATAGAGCACATCATAGGCATGCTGAAGCAGTGATTTTGCTGCTTGGACAGATCTTGGACTGTTCTTTTGTAATACCCTGTAAAGGTTTAGAAAATTATAGTGGTATGCTGCACAATTATGCTCTCAGAAGGAAACTCAGCAGGCAGCTGGTGGAAGAAGGAGGTCAGGCAGGTGTGATGATAACGATGATGATAATTAGAATGAAGAGTTGCCAGTTGCATCAAAGATGCAGCCAGGAAGACAAATCTAACAATGTCACAGGATACATTTATACTCCATGGGGTAGAAATCTGTTTTGGCCCATCTTTGGGCCTGAAATTAGTAGCTGGGGATGTATACCAGAAGCCAAAGGTCGGAGGTTCACCTGAAAGTAGACCTTGAGCCTCATCAATATAGTTGCTTGGCAGCACAGAACTTGAGTATCGCTGAAAAAAAGAGATTTTTTTGTTGAAGCTATTTGTCTTGCGTTCACCAAGACATTTTGCAAGAATACCAATATCAAACAGCATGTCCCAGCTGCTGTTTGCAACAGACAAGGCATATACCATATCCAACCAGCCCATACTTGTAAAACTCAATGTCCACAATAGGACACCATTTCCTAGAAATCCTCAGTGTGCTAAGAATTGTGCTGACAACCAATTTAAGATTGTTAATCAGGCTTGCAGTGTGGTACATTTACATGTACTGGAAGCTACTATATATATATTAATACACAGGACCCTGTTCTTTGCAGGCAGAAGGAACATGTACATACATTGCACCTGTTTCAGTGAAACAAAATAAATGACAGCCATTTGCTGACTCAATCCTCAGGGCAATGCCTTGACCAATCTGAGTCAAGCTGCCTGCTTTAAATATCAAACAATGCTTGGCAGTTAGCTGTCAGTCACCATTAATTGTGCACCCTCCATGGCAATGCCTCTACTAAATTGCACTTGCCAACCAATCAGCACTATCTTCTCATACAGTATAAATTGTTGTTTTCCCTTCATATTGGTATTCTTGCAAAGTGTCTTAATGAGTGCAAGATGAAAAGCTTTGACCAAAAAATGCCTCATCAGTATATTGCTGGTGATGTGCTTGATAATTAAACATTTAAAGACAGGTGCCCACCTTTATGATGATGAGGTTGGGCTGGCCCTGGAGGAGCTGTAAACAATCGGGGGGTGGGGGGGGGGAGGGGGAGGGAGGGAGTGGGGGGAGATGAGGGGGGGAAAACGAGGGGGGGAAGGAAGGGAGGGGGGAAAGGGGGGGGGGGAAGGGAGGGAGGGAGGGGGGGGGAAGGGAGGGAGGGAGGGGGGGGAGGGAGGGAGGGGGGGGGAAGGGAGGGAGGTGGGGAGACGGGGGGGGGGAGACGAGGGGGGAAAGGGAGGGGGGAGAGGGAGCGGGGAGGGAGGGGGAGGGGAGGGAGGGGAAAGGGGGGGAGGGAGGGAGAAAGGGAGGGAGGGGGAGGGAGGGAGAAAGGGAGGGAGGGGGAGGGAGGGAGAAAGGGAGGGAGGGGGAGGGAGGGAGAAAGGGAGGGAGGGGGAGAGGGAGGGGGGAGGGAGGGGGGGAGGGAGGGGAGGGGGGGAGGGGGGAGGAGGAGGAGTGGGGGAGAGGGGCGTGGTGCACCGACAAATAGGCACCTGCAACTGTTGTTGGAACTATTACATGAATCTGTAGATTTCTCTATCCCAGGGAGATGTGGATGCTCAGATGCTGAGTGTACTCAAGACAGATTGTGATAGATTTTTGGGCACTACGGAATTGCGCGATATGGGTTATAAGGTGCAGTTAAGGTAAAAGCTCAGCCTCATATGAAATGCTTAAAGGGCCAAATGGCCTACTCCAGCTCCTATTTCTTATTCTCTTACATGCTCCTCCCAGCTCCACCTTCAGGTAAATATTGCATCATCTTTGTGCCACGCAAAACTATAATTCAGTGGAATGAGCCTTTGGCTCCGTGATAGTATTCCTGCCTCTGAGTCATAAGGGTTTCTTTGGGTCCTAGTTCAAATAACCCCAAAAAGCAGATGCTGGAGCATTAATTCTGAATACTAGATTGACATCCAGCAGGGCTACTGTGTTTGCTAAGTATGGTTAGCCCATCCACCACCACCCTCCCAAACCTCCCATCATAAACAATAGGTCGGTTTCTTTAGACTTAGAAGATACTCCAAAGATGAAAATCATAGTGGAAACAGATAACCTGCTCAGCGATTCTTCTGTGGTAAATGGTTCAAAAATATAATATGGGTGACTTAAGTTCGGGTCTGCTCTAGGGCAAATCAAAATGGGTGGGCTTTTTCACTAGTCTTGGTTTCTGTTTGCTCTGATGTGTTATCACAAAAGTAAGGTTGGGTGTGCTTTTGGGGTTTCTGAAAGCACAACAAAATGAGTTAAAGAGGAGGTTATCAGGGCATGACAAATGTGGATGCAACAATGACCGAGGCATCTTAGGCACACCTGCCACTCTCATGGGACCCACATGTGAACATATAAGAGGAGTCCTACATTTATTGTTCCCCACTTCACAAGGCAGGCTGCCAAAGAGTGGTACCATATGTTGCCAAATGACAGGGAATTTGTAGAGGCTACAAGGGAAAGGAATCACTGGTAAGTAATGGGTAAGGTATTTACTACTTTATTCGCTTATGGCTTAAGGTCTTTTTGTGGTTTATAGTTTGTATATTCTACAGTAACGAGGATCAGGAAAGGAGGGCCCTAGAGTAATTGACTTAAAAAGTTTAATTTAAAGGGATAAGTCATGGTAAGAGCGCTCAAAGCCGTGGTGTGCTCCTCGTGCTCCATGTGGGAAGCCGGGGACATTTCCAATGCCCGGGACTAGCATGTGTGCAGGAAGTGTGCCCAGCTGCAGCTCCTGGAAGCTTGGGTTTCAGAGCTGGAACGGCAGCTGGGAACACTGAGGAGTATCCATGTGTCTGAGAGCATTGTGGATAGCACATTTAGAGAGATAGTCACACCGCAGATGAAGGGACTTGAGGAAGGAAGGGAGTTGGTGACCACCAGGCAGTCCAACAGAAACAGGCAGGTAGTTCAGGAGTCCCTGGGGTCCCACTCTCAAATTGGTATTCCATTTTGGAGGCTGATGAAGACGCTGGTTCCTCCAGGGAGTGCAGACAGAGCCAAGCTTCTGGTATCATAAGCAGCCTGTCAGTACAGGAGGGGAGGAAGGGAGGAAGAGCAATAGAAATAGGGGATTCTATAGTCAGGGGAACAGATAGGCGCTACTGTGGCCGTCAACGTGACTCCTGGATGGTATGTTGCCTCCCTGGTGCCAGGATCCGGGATGTCACTGAACGTCTGCAGGGCATCTTGAAGGGGGAGGGTGATAAGGCAGAGGTCATGGTACATGTTGGCACCAATGACATAGGTAGAAAGAGGGATGAGGTCTTGCATCAAGAATTCAGGGAGTTAGGCAATAGACTAAAAAGCAAGACCTCTCAGGTTGTAATCTCTGGTTTAATCCGAGTGCCATGTTAGTGAGCTCAGAAATAGGAGAATAGTGCAGTTGAATACGTGGCTTTAGAGTTGGTGCAGGAGGGAGGATTTTAGATTCCCGGATCACTGGGACCATTTCTGGGGAAGGTGGGACCTGTACAAGGTCTACATCTGAACCAGAGCGGGACTAACATCCGTGCGGGTGGGTTTGCTAGTGCTGTTGGGAGGAGTTTAAATTAATTCATCAGGGGCAGGGGACACAGAATATTAAGAGAATAGGGACACATCATAAGACAGTAAAACAATCAAGTCAGAGGGAGTACAGCTGCAATAAGCTTCAAGGGAGTAAGGCAAGGCTGGATGGCCTCACTTTAATGCCAGGAGTATTACAGGTAAAACGGATGAGTTAAGGGTGAGGGTTGACATGTGGAATTGTGATACAGCAGCCATCACTGAGATGTGGTTGAGGGAAGGGCAGGATTGGCAGCTCAACATTCCAGGATACAGAATCTTCAGGCGAGACAGGGGAGGGAATAAAAGAGGAGGAGGCATTGCATTATTAGTTAAGGAGTCAGTTACTGCAGTAAGGAGAGATGATATCTCGGAGGGGGTATCGAATGAAGCTTTGTGGGTAGAGCTTAGGAATAAAAAAGGATAAAGCACATTATTAGGTGTTTATTATAGACCCCTAGATAGTCAGTGGGAAATTGAGGAGCAAATATGTGCACAATTTGTGGAGGTGTGTAAAAACAATAACAACAGGGTAATTATATTTGGTGATTTCAACTTTCCCAACATTAATTGCGATAGACGTAGTGTTAAGGGCTTGGATGGAGTGGATTTCTTGAAATGTGTACAGGAGAACTTTTTAGGTCAATATGTAAAGGGTCCAACAAGGGATGGTGCATTGCTGGACCTAATTCTGGGGAATGAAGCCAGACAGGTGGCTGAGGTGGTGGTAGGCGAGCATTTTAGCAATAGCAACCACAACATGGTACAGTTTAAGTTTGTTATGGACAAAGAAATCAACAAGTTGCAAAAAAATGTTTTGGACTGAGGGAGAGTTGATTTTAGTAAAATAAGGCAGGACCTGGCCAAGGTAGACTGGGAACAGTTACTTGTGGGGAAATCTACAGAGGAACAATGGGGGGTGTTCCAAAAGGAAATGGGGAGGTACAGGCTCAACATGTTCCCTCTAGGATGATAGGAAGGAGTAACAAGCCCAGAGAACCATGGATGGCCAGAGATATTCAGGTTATGATGAGAAGGAGAAGAGAGGCTTTTAGCAGGTACAAGGGAAGCAAATCAGCAGAGGCATTAGTGGAGTACAGACATTGCAGGGTCGAGCTTAAGAAAGCAATTAGGAGAACAAAGTGGGGATATGAGAAAGCTCTGGCTAGTAAAAGTAGGGAAGATCCCAAGATATTGTATAAGTATATCAATGGGAAGAGGATAACCAGGGAAAAAGTAGGGCCCATAAGGGACCAAGGGGGCAATCTATGGGTGGAGCCAGAGGACATCGCTAGAGTGTTGAATGAATACTTCATGTCTGTCTTCACCCAAGAGAATGAGGATGAAAGTATCAAACTCGGGGGGAGAGAACGCGAGGTTCTTAAGCAAATCAATAAAGGGAGTGACAAGGTATTGGAGGTGTTGGCAGGATTAAAAGTGGACAAATTTCCAGGTCCGTATGATTTTTGTCCCAGACTGTTCAGGGGCTCTGACCCAAATTTTTAATTGCTCTCTGGCCACAGGGGAGGTGCCAGAGGACTGGAGAACAACTAATGCAGTTCCGCTATTTAAGAAGGGTTGTAGAGATAAGCCAGGGAACTATAGGCCAATGAGTCTTGCATCAGTGGTAGGGAAACTATTGGAGAAATTTCTGAAGGAAAGTATCTATCTCCGCTTGGAGAGGCAAGGTTTGGTCAGGGATAGTCAGCATGGCTTTGTCAGAGGGAGGTCATGCCTAACAAATTTGATTGAATTTTTTGAGGAGGTGATAAGGTGTGTAGATGAGGGTAGTGCAGTTGATGTAGTTTATATGGATTTCAGCAAAGCTTTTGACAAGGTCCCACACGGGAGACTTATAAAGAAGGCAAAGGCACAGGGGATACAGGGTAATTTGATAAGGTGGATTCAAAATTGGCTTATTTGTAGGAGACAGAGGATGATGACAGAAGGATGCTTTAGTGACTGGAAGCCAGTGTCCATTGGTGTACCACAGGGATCTGTGCTCGGTCCCCTATTATTTGTCATTTATATAAACGACATAGATGACTATGTGTGGGGTAGGATTAGTAAGTTTGCGGATGACACAAAGATTGGCGAGTGGTTAACAGTGAGGTTGAGTGTCTTGGGCTGCAGGTAGATACAGATGGGATGGTCAAATGGGCAGATAAGTGGCAGATGGAATTTAACCCTGAAAAGTGTGAGATGATACACTTTGGAAGGAGTAATTTGACAAGGAAGTACTCAATGAACGGCATGGCACTAGGAAGTTCTGAGGAACAAAGGGACCTTGGCATGTGTGGCCATAGATCTCTGAAGGCAGAGGGGCATGTTAGTGAGGTGGTGAAAAATGCATATGGGTCACTTGCCTTTATCAATCGAGGCATAGATTACAAAAGTAGAGAGGTCATGTTGGAGTTGTATAGAACATTGGTGAGGCCACAGCTGGAGTACTGTGTGCAGATCTGGTCGCCACATTATAGGAAGGATGTGATTGCACTGGAGGGGATGCAGAGGAGATTCACCAGCTTGTGTATGGGATGAAACATTTAATTTATGAAAAGAGGTTGGATAGACTTGGATTGTTTTTGTTGGAACAGAGAAGACTGAAGGGCGACCTGATCGAGGTGTACAAGATTATGAGGGGCATGGGCAGGGTGTATAGGGAGCAGCTGTTCCCCTTAGTTGAAGGGTCAGTCACAAGGGGGCATAAGTTCAAGGTGAGGGGCAGGAGGTTTAGTGGGGATGTGAGGAAAAACATTTTTACCCAGAGGGTGGTGAAGGTCTGGAATGCACTGCCTGGGAGGGTGGTGGAGGAGGGTTGCCTCACCTCCTTTAAAAAGTACCTGGATGAGCACTTGGCACATCATAACATTCAAAGCTATGGGCCAAGTGCTGGTAAATGGAATTAGGTAGATGGGTCAGGTGTTTCTCATGTATCGGTGCAGACTTGATGGGCTGAAGGGCCTCTTCTATACTGTGATTCTGTGAATTTGGGGTCAGGTGGATGATGGCGGTGGCATGTTGGTATTGTATAGATACTGGGAAATGGAGTAGGGAATCGTGGCTCTTGGGGAAGAGGGAGACTGGGCAATGGGAGGACAAGGTTCAGGGAGCTTGCAGAACAGGGTTCTGGGAATAGAGGTGGAGGGAGAGAGTGAGACTGGAGGATGGTATTGGCAGATTGATGTTTGGTGTTTGCAGGGGTTGGATTTCAGATCATGGAGAGAGGGACACTGGGGAATGGGTTGGGTGCATGCCCCAGCATTTCCTGCAGAGCCAGGAGCAGGAGCAGCAGTAACATGCTAAGTACATATGAACGTATGAACGAGGAGCAGGAGTAGGCCACTCGGTCCTTTAAGCCTGCTCTGCCATTCAGTAAGATCTTGGCCGATCTGATTGTTACCTGCCAACTATCCCTGATAATCTTTCATCTCCTTGTTAATCAAGAAGCTATCTAGTTCTGCCTTAAAAATATTCAAAGACCCTGCTTCCTCTGTCTTTTGAGGAAGAGTTCCAAAGATTCATGACCCTCAGAGAAAAAAAATTCCTCATCTCTGTCTTAAATGAGCAACTCATTATTTTTAAACTGTGATCCCTATTCCAGATTCTCCCAGCAGAGGAAACATCCTCTCCACATCCACCCTGTCAAGATCCCTCAGGGTCTTAAAAGCTTAGACCAAGTCGCCTCTTACTCTTCTAAACTCCAGTGGATACAAACTTAGCCTGTCCAACCTTTCATCATAAGATAACCTGCCCATTCCTGGTTTTAGCCTGGTAAACCTTCTCTGAACTGTTTCTAATGCATTTACATCCTTAATTAAATACGGAAACCTGTACTATACACAATACTCCAGATGGGGTCTCACCAGTGCCCTGTGCAACTGAAGCATAACCTCCCTACTTTTGTAATCAATTCCCCTCACAATAAATGATAACATTCTATTAGCTTTCCTAATTACTTGCTGTACCTGCATACTAACCTTTTATGATTTATGCACTATGACACCTAAATCCCTCTGAATCTCAGAGCTCTGCAATCTCTCACCATTTAGATAAGCTCCTTTTTTATTCTTCCTGCCAAAATGGACATTTTCACATTTGCCCATATTATACTCCATTTGCCAGATCTTTGCCCACTCAGTTAACCTATCCATGGCTCTTAGTAGCCTCCTTATGTAATAAATGGCACTGAGAGTGGAGCTGCCAGTAACATATTAGTGAAATGTGGAAACTTTACTGTGGGTAAACTGTGAAAGGTTGCTTGCACTGATGTGTGAATAGGGACCATGGAGACAAAGGCTGAGAATTCTCACTGGAAGTACACAAAGAAGGAAAGAGAGGAAAGATTCTTGACATATTGGACATTGGATGCTTCTCCAAAAGTGGCAGTTGTCGTGGAGACTAGAACATCATTTTAAAAGGGAATGGAATAAATATTTGAAAAAGAGAATGTTACAAGGATCTGGCGAATTATGTTACAGGAGAGAGTGCCAGCACTGGGGGCCGAGTGGCTTACTCTTGCTCTGTAATTTCCACCATTCCAAGAAAAATTCTTTACTTAGTCCACATGCTTTAGAAATGTTGATGTTGAGCTGAGTTTAGGATGGTCTGCCCTGTTAGAATTACCTCAATCACTGAACTCATTGCCATTTGGGCTATCTCTCAGTTTGGTTCAGGTTTGCCAACTGGTTTGGACATGCAAAGTATAAGCACAGATCAACTCTGACTGAGGGTCCTAGTTCATAGTTATCACTTTCAGGTAGAACCTGATGTCACACTAGAGTGCAAAGAGATAGCAGGTACAAATTACGTTTGCCAAACTTGTAGTAGTGGTGCCATGGAAGCCTTGCACCACTTTTGATGTGTGGCCAATGCTGTTGCCTGCTTCCTGTGCATCCTGCTGCCATTATTTAAGGGTAAGGCACACACAGGCATGACGCTGCAAGATATTGAATCCATGCTATTCTGTCACGACACAGCCAAACTGGTTTGTGAAGCCAGGAATTCAAATTTGGGCAACAAACGTGCAGGCAACAAATTTGTTATTCAAAAAAAGAGCATGAAACTTCAAGATGGCACCTGTACCAATATTATTTCCAGGGTCTGATTGCAGGTAAAGTAATTTTTTGAACTTTTTCTATTACTAAGTGCCAGAATGTAGTCTGGAGTGTTTTTTGAGTTGTTGTGGTGACTTACTGCATTTGCCAAGGCATGTTGCCCACATCCTTACAGCAAGGTTGCAATAGGTGAGGCACGCAGTTGTAGTGTCTCTGTGTCTGGAGGATGACAGCAAGATGGAGTAGAGGCTATGGAAAGGGCAACTCTACATCAGACTGTCTGCAAAGTTGGAGCCGGACTCATCCATAATCCTTGAAGAGCTGACATGCTAGCCAATGCACCCAGCATCCTGGTGTGCATGTCCACCAATGCTCTTCTGTATGCCAACCCATTAAGGTCCTCATCTGAGGGTCCTCTGTAGCAGTAGCTGTCTGCTACCTCGCCCTCCAGTGAGCTGGTACATGAATCATTGTTTACCCCTGGCTTGGCCTCAGCCCACTCATGCTCTGATGACTCACCCCATGTTGCTCCCAACTCTTACACTTGTCTCCAGGGTTTATACAGTGCCAGTATCTGATCTGATGGCTGAGAGTATCAGATTCAGTGAAAGGACTTCTTCATAAGTGCTATGCTGCTGCTCTCTTTCTTCTTCCTCAGGCTTCTGACGTTCAGAAGGTAACTGTTGGGTGTCTGAAAGCAGGAAGAAGGGGACATTTAGTATGAGGGAAGAGGGGAGCAGTTGGAAAACAAGAGATCCATGGCCACGTCATTTGCAGTTTGCTCATTATACCAGGTAGCAGGATATGGGTGAGCTGGAATTTGAGAAGGGCATAAAGCAGGCACATGCCATCATCCTCAATGTTCTTAGCATTTTTGGATGCCACGGGCTCAGATGCGACAGGCTCCATGATGCTGTGAGCCATCCCCTCCAAAGACTCAGGAGATGCAGATGTCCTGTCCACTGCTGCTCTGCACCTTTTTATTGTGTGCCATCCTGCCCTGCAAGGGAGAAAGAAGAAGATCAGTGATTGTCTAGAGCTGTGTTTGGGCGATATTCCTGCCACAGCTGAATAGCTGTGCTGTGTATGTGGTTGACATTACTGGAATGTGTGTGAGGGTGATGTGGAGTATCTGGAAGGTGTGAGTCTTGAATGCCAGGGAGCATTGCTGAGTGAATGATGATTGTGTGCTGCATTGAACAAAGTAAGAGATTGGTTGTACAGTGGGTAGGACATTTCATATGAAGATGCAGTTACTGACCTTGACCACCCATTTGAGTTCATTAGACCTCTTGTGGCACTGCTGCCAGGTCTTTGAGTCCAGACTCTGGGAGTTGATCTCCCTGGCCACCTGTTTCCTCTTCTTTCTAAGAGTGGTACTTGAGGGCAGTAAATAAAGATGGATAGATGCAATTGCTTCCTACCCACCTTGATATCAAAGGGCACAGACAGGGCTGAATTTGATGGCTGCAGAAGTGGTTTTGTCTACTGGCCAGAAAGCTAGTGGCAACTCTACTAACTCATTTTCAGGAGCCCCAATAGGATCAAATGTCAATCAGGCAGTTATCTGCCTGCGATTGGTGCCTCCATGCTTTTAAAGACAAAGATCCCATCTCTAAGAGCTGCAAACCAAATAGAGGACCGGCAGCTCTTCTGTCCTAGCAGCACGACTGGGAGTGGTAGCCACTGCTGGTATTGCAGAAGACCCAAAGCAGCAACCATGATGTAGAGTATTTGAGAAGTTTAGACAAAAGTGCTGACAGACATTCAGTAGCTTTCTAAAAGGCACTAATGAAGAGGGGAAAGGGCAGCTACCTCCTTTTGTGGGCAAGAAAGCGTTAAATTTGTTCAATAGCTGGAAGCTGAGTGAAGATGACAACAAAAACACAGACATATTTTTTTGAAAAATTAGCACACACTTCCAGAAGTCAAATCATCAGATCTATGGATATGAATTTCAAGGCCTGAGGCAGGAATCAGGTGAGCTTGTTGACAATTGCTTAACAAGATTGAAAAATGCGGCCAAAAATATAAATTCAAGAACACAGATTAAAGGCTGCTAGGTCAGCTCATTTGGGGCTCATCACACCCTGAAGTACAAAAAGAATTGATTGGAAATGATAAGTTCATGATATCGCATGTTGTTGACACTGCCAGAGCTCATGAAGCCACAGGTATACAGATGAAGATGCTGACTACCCAAATCACTAGCTTTCAGTTAAGTCAAGAGAAAGGCAGAAAGACTGATACAGTGAAACAGCAACAAAAGAATGCAGACCAGGCAAAAGGCAAGATGTGCAAAAGCTGTGGATGACCACATGATTTCACAGACAGAAGAAAATTTCCTGCATATGGATCAAACTGCATAGCTTATGGAAAGCCCAGTTACTGGAAAAAGATGTGCAGAGCAAAGGAAGAAGATGGTAACCTAGTTATCAGAGACAGATCAACAAGGCGAATGAGAAGTAAAAGAAATCAAAACACGCATACCCTGGAAGACGATGACAAGTTCGAGGACACAATAGGCTTAGGAACCATACAACTGCATGAAATGGCTGGATGTAACAGTCCAGATCGGGAAAAGGATGAGGAATAAGCCCAACAACCATAAATCTGAAGCTGAATTTCGATAGCAGAACACAGAATAACATCTTCCCACTCAGACCACACCAGAAGATCTTTTCTGAAAGCTAGAGAGGAAATGGTTACCCACAGAAAAGTGCTCTGATTCTGAGCAATGCCATGCTAATGGCATATGGGGGAACTGAGATTCGACAGCTATGAGCAACTATCATGACCACATAAAAAACGTTTCCTTAAAGGGATCCATGAGCTAAGAATTTATGTGTGTGTGTATGTCTGTGTGTGTTTAATTTATGAGTGGTTAAATTTAAAAATAACCCAGCAGCAAGCATTAATTTTAAACAAGATAAAGGTTAGTTTATTACAAAAACTACTGTTGAAAGCTATTATGTAAAAGTGATAAAGTTATTAACTAAAATGCAGATACAAGGATTAAAATGCAAATAGAAGGAAAAGATACTTAAAGGTGAGATTTAAAATCAGTCTCTGTGAGATATCATTGCAGGCCAGTTGCTTGAGTTCCTTCTTTCCAAAATGAATGGGTTGAAACTTGCCATTCAGTTTAGCAACTGCGATGGCTTCTGTAGTTGAAGAGCTGGAGTTTGCCTTTGCAGGAAGAGTCAACAATCAGAACCAGCCCTGGGAATGAATGAAGGTTCCTGTTTTTACTTTTACGGTACTGCAGGTGGTGGCTCTTGGTAGCCTAATTTAGTACAGCAATCTCTGGAAACCTTCCTTGGTATTACCCTGTTGAGAAGCAGTTTCTATTTCACAGTGTCTCTCTCTCATGATGTTCAAGATGGTTCTCTCTTTAGGCAGCTTCTAGCCTTTTCTTGAAGCATGATAACCAAAGATTTCTGCTCCCAAACTAAAGAATCATGTTTCCATGATTGGCCATTCAAAGAGCCTTTCTCCCTCCTGGGGTTCATTTTTAGCTTTTCATTACGTTCCTTATCAATTAAGAAGACCAGCAAGCGGAATGATCTCAGTTACACTTGTGAAACACTTGTTGAATTTGAAAATGCCTTTTGGGATCCTCCTTGAACTAAGCAATCTGATAAGGTTTTGAACCAACGCAGAGAGCTGCCAAATTGTTTGTCCATACACTCCTTTTCTGAACAAAGGCTTTTTACAAGTTTTCTTCAGTAAACATGTGTTTTTCAAATAGTTGTCCTTCAAAATCTATAATATCATAACCACGCACTCGTGACAACAACTCAAATCAGAGAGTTGAAGGTAGTACACCCATTGAAAAGCACCCTCTCAGCAGAAGCAAGGAAAGTCTGATACAAATGTGCCCGGAGTGTTTTGATGAGATAGTTGGATATTTTGAGGATTTTGAGTATCACATCACTATTGACCCAGTGATGAAACCAATGATTCATCCCTCACCTTTTAGCTCTAGAACTTTACATAAGTTTCAAAAAGAGTTCCAAGACATGGAAGAAAAGAAGGTGACTGCCAGAGCCACAGAGCCTACAGGCTGTGTAAATCCCGTTGTTGTTAGAGAAAAATCAAATGGACTGCTAAGAATTTGTCTGTATCCTAAAGCTCTTAAACAAGCAATGAAGAGGAATCATTACCCTGTTCCGACACTGGAAGTGATCACACCAGCTCTGGCAGGGGCAAAATTTTTCAGCAAGCTTGATGCCAGAAATGGCTCCTGGAACATGAAGCTTGATGAGGAATCTTCATTGCTGACAACATTCAACCTACCCTTTAACCGATACAAATTCCTGCACCTACCTTTTGGCTTTAAAAGTGAGCCAAAATGTATCCCAGCAGAAAGTAGATGAGACATACTGAAGATGTAAATGAGAAATCGGCATCACTGATGATATTTAGTTCTATGCTGTAGATGACAAAGATTATGACCACCATCTACATGAAGCCATAAAGAGAACCTATAAATCTGGGATCAAACTAAATGCAGACAAAAGCATTGTGAAGGTGACAGATTGCCAGTTCTTCAGAATGTTTTACATACCATTCTGGTGTGTAAACCAAGTCAAGCCATATCCTGAAAAAGTCACAGCCATCTCTGAGATGGATTCTCCAAACGACAAGAAAGAGTTGAAAGTTTCCTTGGCTTGATCCAATATATGAGCTTTTTAATACCTCACATGTCAGAACACACAAAGCAAACCCATGAGAGCTGATGAAAGAAGATGTTGAACACCAATGGCCAAAGTCACATGAGAAGAGTTTTAACAAACTCAAGAAGTTAGCATGCAAGCAGACAGGTCTGTCATACTAACAACAGAAAGAAACCTGTCACTCTGCAGTAGATGTTTCTACAAAAGGACTGGGAGAACCCTGATACAAGAGGGAAAACCAACTGCATTTGGATCCAAAGCTCTAACATCAACTGAGACCAGACAGAAAGATAGAAAGAGAGCTTTTGGTAATCATATCTGGATGTGAGAAATTCCATACATAGCTCTGTAGAAGAATGTTCATAGAGGAGAATGATCACAGTCCACTGGAGCAGATCTACAAGATCTGTGTTACACACCAGCAAGATGAAGAAATTATTATTGAGGCTTCAGGGTTACAATTTAAATCTGAAATACAAGCCATAAAGAGAAATGATGCTGGCAAGTGCCTTATCTCGTTTGTTGCCATGGGAGAGAGGCATGAGATAAAAGATCTAGGTGTAAAGATGCATCACTTAGCGAATGTAACACCATCAAAATTGAGTCAAGTTAGAGACGAGACCAGCAAGAGTTACAGATTGTCCATCAGTAAGTGGACCAGGATGGCCTGATAAGATGCAGCAAAGACAGCCAGCAACACAGCAGTACTTGTCTATCAACGATAACATGTCATAAGAAATGGTGTTCTGCTAGCCGGATCCAAAATAATTGTACCCAAAATGGTGGAGAAAGAACTTCTGCAGAATATACATAACAGCCACATGTGTTATAATGACTACATCATGCTTCATAGTAATACTTAAGAGGTAAATCTTAGTTCTGAGAAAATTCAAATTTAACTTTAGAAAATGGGATATATGCAACAAAAGCAGCTTGAAGACTACAAAGGGCTAACAGCTAGAAAGGTAAGATCATAAAACAGCATGTGGGCTTACTTAGCTCGAGAATTGGAGGTGAGGTGTCTACACTGCTTCCAAAAATCGCAGCACAGAGAGTTGGGTTTTTTTTGGAGTTAAATTTACAATTAATTTAAAAGCTTTCAGCGAGCCCTGGAATGCTACGTTATCATGGAGATGGGTGGAGCTTTAGAATGATCTAGGGTTTCAATTTATTTGTGTGTTTTCTTTAGTTGGAGGGGGGTGGGGTTGGGGGGGGTGGTGTGAGGGGGCTGAGGGTTCTGCAGCAGGGGAAAAGGCCATACCAAAAAGTTGTTGTCAGCAGGCTCCAGACAGCAAAAGTGTTGCTGTTCATGGGGTCTGTATTGTTGAGGTCAGGAGAAGTCCCAGGAACCATTTGATGGCTCTGTGCAGTTAGGTCTCAGGAGAAGTCCTAAGAAGCTGAGAAGCTGGCAAAAGGTCACAGGCTCCACACAGGAAATGGTTAAGACTCTGAAGAAGCCCTGTGAGCTATTCGTAGCTTGATGTAGCTGGGGAGATTGAAGCTTGGTAAGATCCAGGGGCATTGCCAGCCCAGTGAAGCTAGCTGACTGTTAAAGAGCTGAAATTGCACCAGTAATTAGAGGCTAGAATGCAGACTTGGAAATTTATGCGGATGGAGTCTCAGAGGCGAGATTGAAACCCTGGGAGGTGTGCAGTCATTGAGGCAGTCTGAGTTGGAGCAGCTTTGAGGGAATTCAAAGGTTTGATCTTCAAAAGTGAAAAGTTTGGAGCCCCTCATGAGGGAAACAGAGTTTCAATGAGATTGATTGGCTCACAGTGCTTACTGACTCCTGGGTGGTTTGCTGAGAAATCCATGGGATCTTTCTTGGCTGCAATAGCAATTTATTGTACAGTGTGGTGTGTTCGACTACAGTTCAGTCTATTAATTCACATCTACTTCATGTTAGCCCTGAATGTTTGACTATAAGATAGATGCTGTAAATTTTTTTTTATCTTTCTTACCTTGTATGACAAAGTTTGTCTGTTTAAAACTTGTGGAATCTTGTGGCCTTATTCTACTTTAAACTTTGGCCCCTAACTGGATCTTACCAAAATATTGGGGGTATGGTCTGAGATCAAACACATGGGAATGAAGAAGTGTAAGCTCAGAGTCAGATCAGCTGTGTACTAGACAGCATCTACAAAGACATCGAGAGAATGGTGTCTACATGCAGTATATGCCAGAAGTACAGAAATTCATAACAGAAAGAGGAGATGATAGCTGCTGGAGTAACACCCAAACCATGGCATACCATGGGAACTGATGTATTCACACATAATCAAGAATGGTATCTCATAATTGTAGGCCACTACTCAAAGTTACCTTTTATCTAAAAGGTGAAAGATATTAGACCTAAAATTATCATCTCAGCAGTATGAGTTCTGTTAGCTAAGCAAAGGATTCCTGAAAGAATAATGTGGGATAATGGAACACAATTCACCTTCGGATAATTTAAGGAAGATGAAGGGTTCAACATCATCACTTCATCACTACATAACCCAAGGGATACTGGTTTAAAGAAAGACACATCCAGATGGTCAAGAGAGCCCTCATGGAATGCCAGTAGACAAAGGAAGACTCAAACCTTGCCCTATTGTCACTTTGACCTACACCTCTGAAGGCTACATAAAATCACCTGAACAGAATAAAGTATAAGATAACTCTACCAAGCAAGATACTGCCTCCAATGACCAGGAACAATTAAGATAACCACTCACTGATGCACAGGTAGAAGGAAGTCAACAGTTCAACAAACATACTAAATCCCTGCCTGAGCTGATGAAAGGACAAACTACATGTTCAGGATCCAATCATGAAAGCCTGGAATCCAGCAAAAGTTTTTGGTGAAGCTGAGACTCCAAGGTCATACATCATTAAGACAAAACTGGTAAACAAATGAGAAGAAACAGAGTCCATATTCAACCTATACTTGAGTTGGAAAGGCATAAACAATCATCAACAACATCAGCATTCACCAGTGAGACAACATCAATAGCATTATCAACAAGCAGTGCAACATCAGCAATGTCACTGTAGTGTTCAATGGTTTAATTGTTTTATGAGTGGTTGGTTATTCAGCTTCACTGGTCTTGTACAATTGTTTGATTGCTTAAACCTGTGTGTGAAACTTGAGAAATAAGTACTGAGACCAGACTTGGAATGTTCCTGAAAGGATCTGGGATCTAGCCATGATCATGAGTTGGAAGTCCTGTAAGTTCTGAAATGTTTTAAAGTATTGCAAATAAAGATTTAGAAGTAGAGGAAGAAAATTGGCCATGAGGATGGTTGAGACTAGTTTAACTTCACCAGCTCCAGAACAATTCCTTTCATCACTGGAAGATCCTCCCATGTCATGACAGTGATAGATTTCAGCATTCAAGAGCTACTTGCTCACTACAGGAATGGATAGTTTGGATGCAGCAGCAGTCCATAAGAAGGCAATGCTGGTATTCAAGTAGGTCATAGAAGATGCATCTCCATTAGATATGGCAGTAAATGCTCTCAAAAAATACTTTGGATCAAAAAAAATTATAAGGATTGAATATTCTACATTCCATCAGAGACCTTAATGAAATGGTGAGTCCATTAAACAATATGTGGCATATTGTAGCAATTGACTTCTACTTGAAAATTTGGTACACTAACCAATGAGCTAATTTATGGCCAATTAAGTGAAAAGGCTTCAATTCCACAAATTAGGGAACATCTCCTCATGGAGGATGAAGATCTAACTTTGGGAAAACCTATAACCTTGGTAGTCCAAATCAAATCTGCCATGTTAGATTCAAAGAGGTTGCACAGCAATGCACCCTCACACTCAGGGTCACAGACATGGCTTGCCCAATCAGCTCAAGTGCAAGGGTAACATACAAAGAGATCTTGACAAGCTCATCAAAATGTGCCCCATCATGGTCAGATACCTTTAATACAGCGCCCAAATTGTGGAAAGGCTCAACGGGTCACGACACCATGTCCAGCTCAAGGGAAAATGTGCAACTCGTGTTTAAGTGGAATCATTTTGCAAAGGTGTGTAAATTGTTGAAGAAAGTTTCATTTGATCAACACGTGGAAGATTCTCTTCCTGAGAGTGAGATATGACATGTGTACATACCATCACAAAAGGAAACTCATCTTTCAAATGCCTAGATCAAGTGACTGCACATAAAATTATCCTTAGCAAGGACAAGCCTTGTGGAAAAGAATTTGCTGGCAGAAATGTGTACAGGAACCACAAAAAGAGAGATCATTCCAGTGTGAGGCTTTGTTTTGGCCTACCTTCTCTCTGCAGAGACATCTGCTCATACAGAACAGTGACCAAACTTTCAAATGTAATTTATGTGATAAAGCCATTGTGGCTCCCTCTGTGTTTAAGAGTCATAAAAAGACATATACTAGTGAGAAGGAGAATATTTTCCTAAATTGTGGCCAGGAATTTGCCGGCAGTGGAACATTTTGTCTATTCATTTGGTGAATGCCTTATCAGTGTTCATACTGTGACAAAACATTGAGAAAGAATGATAGATTAAAGATGCATATTAGAACACACACATGAAAAATACTTTAACAGTCATCAGAACGTAACAAGCCTTTAGTCAGAAGAGGGACCTAGATGAGCATATAAAGACACCGGTCCGACTTATGATCGGTCATAACTTTTGCATGTCACTGACCATTCTTAAACTATCAACACCAGTAACAAGAATTACAGAGTGAAAGCAACAAAATAAAACAAAACCATACTTTGACAAACAAACAAGAGGAAGGGAAACACGATTTGAGGTTGGAGATTGGGTTCGAATCAAACAGCCAAATTGCGACAGCAAATTTGCGAAATCTCTATCATGTCCAAAGCAGATCAAGCAGTCGCTTGGTACTAATGCTTATCTGTTGGATGCCAACACCAAGTGGAATGCAAGACACTTGATAGAGAGCAGACCAGGATATTTTGAGGACAGTGATTATGATGATACATTTCCTTTTCCCAAGAGTGATGTTGATCATCTGCCTCATCAAGTTGATCACACAGAACCACACCATCATATTCGTAGATCTAGTTGTAGATCAAAGAGACCTTCAGACCTCAAAGACTATTTCTGTCCTTGGAATTCAAGAAATTAGTTGATGGATATGTTTGTTGTTTAGGATGTTTGAATTCAAAACAAGGTTTTTTGTTAAAAGGGGAAAATATATAGTTTGCAATAATTTAATTATGCTGTGTTTGATTGGTTATTCTGATTCACTGATTCTTGTACAATTGCTTGATTGCTTTAGTCTGTGTGTGGAGTGAGAGATTTCAGTCCTGATACCAGACTTGGAATGTTTCAGAAAGAATCTGGGATCTTGCAAACTTAATGTGTTCAAAATCCTCTAAGTTCTGAGATATTTTAAAGTATTGTAAATAAAGATTTAGAACCAGAGTATAAAAATAATAGTCACCAGCAAGAGACACAATGTTGGCGACATCAAGCCTAACATATCATGCAACTCATACCAGGAGCAACACATACAACATTACCTGTATTATGTGCCAACTCATCACTCAGGGTGATGAATGTCAAATGTGCAAGGTGGAAGCATTACATCCTCCCACCTAAGCAATACTGTGAATAATATTTTTAGAAAAGAAAACAAACTACAAAATACTTTTAAAATGTTCTGGTTATTTATGAAAGTCGATTGTTAATTTTCATTAATTTAGCAAAATAAATTGGAACAGTTTTACTGATTTAGAGGCATTCTACATTTTTTTAAAGAATGAGGAATAATAATAATAGAGTAAGCTACTGATGGCTGCATAATGAGAATTAATGTCCCTCTTCACAATTTTTCAGAGTAATTACTAATTTCCTCTTCTCCTACCACTTCTCTTTCTACACAATCAATTTCCTAAATGTAGCTATATTTGTGTGGGATAGATGACTTGAATGGTGTGAATGGATATTTTAATGTCAAGGTGTTAATGCTTTTACAAGGTTTATCAAATGTCAAACAAGTATACATAATCCACTTTGTTGTGCTGAGTAAAATACATGGAACAATGCCACATTGATAGAGATAGGCAAACTTTTCCCAGTGTACAGAACTTATTATTTTCACAGAAGAATGTAATGGAAAGCATAACACAAACTATTATATAAAAGCAAATGACCCGCTAGTATGGGTTGCATGATATGTTATGATGCTTAGTCACATGAACAGCAAATTACAAGGAACTGGTGCAGCATTTTTGAATAGCCAAAAAATTAAACGCATTTATAGAATGTAATCAAATAATTATAATTGACTTGATTTGACACAATAATAGAGTAAGTTACTGATGGCTATATAATGAGAATCAGTGCCCAGTTATGATAGCACATTACAGTGACATCAAACTACTCCCATGCTATTACATTAAGGTATTTGACAACACTCACTATCCCTGTTTGATGCCATTTTAAAAATCCTTTCATGGGTCTCGCTTGCAAGGCCAGCATTTGTTGCCCATCCCTAATTTCCCTTGAACTGAGTGGATTGCTAAGTCATTGCGGAGGGCGGTTAAGGGTTAACCACATTGCTGCTGGTCAGAATCACTTATAAGCCAGGCCGGGTCAGGATGGCAGATTTCCTTCCCTTAAGAGCACTAGTGAAACAGATGGGTTTTCCAACGAAAAATGATCATTGTCATGGTCACCATTATCAGGACTTGCTTTATATTCCAGATTTATTAATTGAATTTAAGTTCCACCAGCTGCCATTTGAACCTGTGACCCCCTCAGAGCATTAACCTGGTTGCTGAATTACTCGTCTAGTGACATTACCACTTTGCCACCATCCCCCCCCAATCTTTTGCTTATTAACTATGCAAGGTTAAAAATGCTTTGGTATGTCTAATGATTAAACTAATGTCATTTATTTCCTTGATACCACATTAAGAAGCATGGGTAAATTCACAAGTCGCTTGAGCTTTACTGGGAGTGGTTTCGAATGAAAGAGGTTGCAATCATGTTGCACCCTTCATGACCTCAGGATGTCCCAGAATGCTGCACAACCAATGAAGTCCTACTGAAGTGTAGGCACTGCTAGAATGTAGGGACACAGACGCATAGAATGGTTACAGCACAAAAGGAAGGCATTTGGCCTGTCGTGTCTAATCTGTTCTATTTTTGAAGTTCAAAAGAAGGTCTTTATTAACAGTACTGAACCATTTACATATTTACAGTAGAGGGTAAAGATATGGAGAGGACTCTGTACTAGGTCCTTACATGTTGCTGCCTATCTCTAGACTGGCTTTAGCTCTAGGTTATATGCCTTCTTACACTACAGTCTGGGCAGTAGTGCACTCAATCCCATATTAATCCTTTAGATACCAGGTACTTCTACTAAACCTCCCCCCAAATCTTTATCCCCTGGAAATGGGCTGACATTAGTTTACTTACAGTTTGCTTCAAGTCTTACATCACTATAAGTCATGTACTTCACTTTAGTGTTGCAATTATAAACCATTCTAGCTCCAAGCTACTTCATGATTAACGATTACAACAATAACAGCATGCATTAACAATGTTCTTACTATCTCATCTACCCCACTTCAAATCCTTGAGATTGGAGATTTGGGTGGCCTGGAGGTCTTGCAATCCTGTTTGCCATCCAGTCGGGAGTCTGGTAGGCCCTAGAGATTCTTGATCTTGGTGGTGATTGGAAGGTTGCATCTGGATGTAGGCATGGCTTCATGCACTTGTTCCATTGATGGATGCTGCACTGCACCTGGTCGGCCGGTTGATGTGGCGGTGATTTGTTGTAGTGAGTAGTGATCGTTCCTTTCTAGTTGGATGAAAGGGGTGTTTGTCAGGTTCTCAGTGGTTTTTCTTCTTATTCCGCCTTTTCCACCATCTGGAAGCTCTGTGCGGTTGAGGAAGAGAAATCTTGTGGATGGAAGAAGAGTAAGGAGGTAGCTCACCTTTGTGTAGTTGTGTTTGTGTGAGGCTGCTACCTGGCTCCAGCTGATGCAGTGGTTTTGGCACACTGGCTGGTACTTGTTGGGGCTGTGCATTGGTCAGTGTCTCTACCGTCTGTACCATGTCTCATTGGTGGAGGCAAAGGCTTCTCTGGCTGTGGCATCACCTCTGCTGGGGGCACTGTGGTAACCTCTTACACGGTAGGTTTGTCTGGCCTTTGGATAGGTTTAGGGACTTGCAATGAAGAAAAACAGACCAGCTCCACGAACAAGGAAGAAAGGCTACAAATAAAGTCAACATTCGAATGGTATGTTGTGGTTGGACCTTCTGGAAAATGCCTTTCAGACTGGGTGGGAACCAGTTGAAGGAGATCAAGAGCTATGCAGGCATCTTTGCTGAGGAGTGAAAAGGGCTAACTCTGGATGATGTACATCAGCTCCATAATTTGTTTGTGGCCATACCTCAATGGCTCCTGAATCATACCAATGACCAGGAATTGCACTCCATCTGTGCCATAGAGTGGTCGTCCGTCGCTCGGACCCAGCAATCTTGAAGCCATGGTTCCTGGTCCGATAATATTGTCACTCTGGCACCGGAATCTAATTTAAAGTTGTTTAGGTCACCATTCACTGAGATGTTTGCATTTCAGAAGGAAAGGCTACATTGTCCGATGTCACCCAAGAAGAAAGGCTGTGTGTCTTCTGGGTCAGTGGCCTTGACTTTGTGGATGGCTCTCAAGTTGTTTGTGCGGTGCTGAGGTAATGACTGGCACAGCTTACTTATACTGCATTCAGTCCCATGTTAAGCCTTTAGGTACCAAATCCTTCTATTAGTGTCTGCACCAGCCCTTTGCAAGAGTAATTAACCTAGTGCCACTCCCCTGACTTTTCCCCATAGACCTGAAATATTTTGTCTTCAGGTACAATTCTCTTTTGAAAGCTATGATTGAACTTGCCTCCACCACATGCTCAGGCACTATCCTAATGCAGCAGTCAAGTTACGAAGAACAAGGTTTGTTAAGTGCAGAGGCATTATTGTAAATTTTATTCAGCAATGTCCCTGACAACCCTATGCACAAGTGTTAATTGATCAAATGAGTTGATTTTTCAGAACTAGATCAAATCCAATTCAAACATCCCAATTGATTGACATCCTGGAGATTTTTGTTCTCAGAGCAATTAGGCATGGACAATAAATGTCAGTGATATCTGAGCCTGAATTTTTAAAAAATGCAATAATATTAGTAATAGTTTTGACTGACATTTATATCTGGGGTGAAGGCTCTAAATCAGATCTATGAGGGATGCAAGCCATGACTCCTTGTAGCCTCTTTGATGGACAGCTCTTTAACCAGGAACCTTTGGTTACATTTAGCAAAGTCAATCTCTGTACAGCAGCAACAGGGCTAATCAGAGGAGTCTGTGGCAATGCATGTCCATGTAAGGAGTAGGTGACTCTGTTTCAAGGTATGTTAAGGGCTGGATTTTACAGGGTGCCATGGTTACCACCCTTGGTTAAATGGTTGGTGGCAAACCCTGTCACCTCCCACCCCTATCTCTGATGTTTATCTCAATAATGAGCAGGTAAAGGAACATTTTGACCATGAGGACAGAATAGTTGGCCATGCTGAGCCATGGGAAATATCATTGTAATGTGAGATTTAGGCACACCAACTGCAAGAATATTATAAAACTGGGGTTCTTTATTCCACTGGCATCAAATATTCATAAACATTAATGGAAAAGCTTAACTTCGAGGAACGAACTACTTACAATGGGTATTCGCAGTCGATGCTCCAGATCCACTAGGACACCACTGAGAGCTTAACTCCTGATCTCTAATCAGCTGGATAGCAGAGTTCAGTTGGTGGAGCTCCTATTGCTAATTTCCCATGAATCAGATTACCTTGACTCCCAGATTCAAGGCTGCTGCCCAGTCTGTCTGACTAGGTCTCCAGCAACCGTATGCCTGCTCCAATTCCCCTTGCCAGATCTCCAGCCACTGTCAGAGACTTTGAGCTGCCCTATTTGTAACCTTGGCTCTTACCACACGGCAACCCACAAGTCCTGGATTTCTGCTCCTTGCTGCTTTTTCCTTTGCCTCATGGTATCTGGCTCAACTCCCCCACCATCCTGCCAAAAGCACTGCTCTGTGCAGCAGGATATGAGCCCACAGAAGCTCACCAGTTCCCCTGCTCAGTGCTTTTCCCTGCCATCGCCACCTGCTGCTTTAGGCCCTGGTACATTTTGAATAAAAGCCTAAAGACATTACACCATGCAACATTATCCCAAGTGTCTAATTTATGGTAAACTAAATGGTAATCCACTTTAGAAAAGAAAATCTTAGCATTACCTGTAGATCGGATGAATCAAGCGCCTCTCCCTCAAAAGTTGCTGCAAGCTTCTTTTCCTTTGCCCATGTGTTTAACTGACTGTGTATCCCACAACAATGTTTCGTGTACTCGCTGAATAATGATAATTTTAAAAATATATGTGTAAAAGTTGGCTGATATTTTGTAACTTTAGTTTAATCATGAGGGTCACCAGGACCACTTGATTCAGGCTTTCTTTATAATGCTGCTACAGCACCAGAAAAGGCAAAGAGGGGCTTAACTGCACTCAAGAAGGCTTCAGGCTTTCCCCAGTGAAGACCAAGGTCTTCAGCAACTAAATCCTGGACCAGGGATTGGAAGGAATTACATGGTCCCCTCTCTCTGTTGGAAATTCCAGGGCCTTTACTTTTGCTTAGCATTTACCACATGGTGGCCCTGGAACACAAAGAAATTGTGGCAGATAGGATGAAAATTCTTCCAGCCCAATAGGAAAGAAGCTGTCCAGTTTTCCCAGCTTTACTGTTTTTTTTCATTCTGGGCAGGACCTGAATCTCAACTTTCCTGTTCCCACCCTCTCTTGAGTCAACAGCAGGCATCACCACCTGAATTTTCTGTTATTCTCCACTAACCATTTCCTCCTAAATTACTTCCAGACATTTCTTATGATAGCTGTCTGAGTTTGACCCCTGGGCTGCTGAGTTGTACAGACCAGGAATGTTTCAGCTTTGACTCTGTACTGTGCCGAGTAAGATGATCTCTACCATTACACAGTAGAGACTCTACTATGGGCTTTATCACCAGTGGTCTAATGCTTATTAATGTCTGATTATTTTCCATTGTCTCCTGTTTGAAGTATGTATATGCAATCCTGTTCTTATGTCCCCAGGGTATAATACCCTAATACCCTTTTGAAATGTATTGCCAAGGCTTGGATATGAATATTGATCCCTTGGCCAAGATAGCTCAGCAAGGATTTAATACCTTCACCAGAGAGCAAATTGGTGAGAAAAAAAAACCAAAAAGATGAACAAAAAATACAGAGGCCTAATAAATCAGAGAATGTGAATTAAAATCCCATCGTGACGGTTTTAAAAAGAATAGGGGAAAAAAAAAGCTGGTATAAGTGACAATACTGTGAGATTGTTGCAGATTGGTAACAATGTCCTTTAGGGAATGAAACCTGCCATTGGTACCTAGTTGAACCTATATGTGACTCCAGTCCCACATCAATACAGTGGATGATTAATTGTCCTCTGAAGTGATCCATAAGCCCTCAATGGACTTTGGCAACCCAAAATGGGCGATGAAAGCTGACACTGTCAGCCCAACAATGCACATTGCACATGTGAGGTTGCACGTCCTAATAATGAACAAAAAAATGCAATGCTTTAATTTAATGTTGTATAATTACTGCTAAATTAATCTTAAAAGATTCAACACTGCTTAACAAGACTGCTTTCATTTTAATTAAATAATGTCACTTCAGGAAGAGCTTTGTTGCCAACAGTACATTTTAAAATACTCCAAATAATTGTCTTTAGGATGACACAAGAGACGCATTATTGTGGTAGCAGGTGCATATTAAAACAGGAGCTAATGTTCTTCCATTAGTACATGCAAGAATCTTTGGAAATGTTTTGATTGCATTTTCAGAGCTTTTCTTCCTTCATGCCTTACAGTTCCAAACAGATTAATTCACGCTTATTAGTTAAATGCAGTTACTTTCTGAAATCCTCTCATAAAATCAGAAAAAGGGGATTAGGATTAAACTTAAAATCATAGTTCCTTTGTTGGAAGCTGCTTGTATTCAACAGTGGGGCACACACATTATGATAACAGCGAACACCACAAAAAATTACATTTTTCTGTTATTGATGTAATGTACAGTGTAAATGCACGGCTCATAAAAGCCATCAGCAAAAAGAAGAGAAGCAAATAAAAGCTTCCCACTTCATGAAAATTGGAGGAAATGCAGTTTTCTTCATTTCTTTAACCCACTAACAAGTTGTGAGGACATATGGTTCCAAAGGTACAATACAATGTTTTTTGGAAAATTACCCCTACATGATGAAGCATTGCATTTTGTACTTAGCTTGGTTGGAAAAGTGTAATATTTAGTGAAATTTAATCTCAGCATATTTTTCAGTACAGTTTCTTTTTACAATGAAGTGTTTTCCCTACAAAACAGGAATCCAGTTTAGCCCTCAATAGACATGTGCAGGAGACCAAACACATATTCACTGCTTACAGTCTGGTCTCCTCACCACTGAACAGAAGTAAAGTAAATTGCATAATGGTATATAAACATCTCTGTTGTCTGCGTGTGTGACCCTGACCTGCCTTGGCATGCCATTTCATTTCTTCTTTTCATTCACAAGCTGATTTCTCCATCCTTCACTTTCTGCATAGTTCTAATTAAGCTCAACAAAAGTTTTGGGAACAGTATTCCTTCTTTCTCCTGGAAGGTTGGTGGGCGATGTTTTGTGTGTTTATGGACACTTTTCAAGAACACAAATTGAGAGGAGGGGGTCTCCACCTGGCACCTTTTCCTTTTTGGATATTGATGAGCCTGCTTTTTGTTTCTAGCATTTTCTATATGACTTCAGAATTCTGGCATTTTCTGTTTTCTCATCTTTTCCTTTTGTCAATTTTTCACATGAACCCTGGAATGTTACAGCACAGAAACAGGCCTTTTGACCCATCAAGTGTGCACCAGTAATTTATTTTGCCAAAAGCCACCTAGTTTAATCCTACGTATCATACTTATTCCCTAAATCATTCAACACAACTTTATTAGGCAATTGCTTAATCCCCCTTTAAAATAATGTCTTAAGGCATAATTTTATGTCCTATGGGTGGGCGCGTGCCTGACCCAATCAGACATTAAACAGGGTGCGATGACATTGGGTGAGCATCACAACGTCAGCACTTGCGCAATATTTCACTCGGCGGGTATGAGCTGGTTCTAGAGCCGCACTTCTGGTTAACTAAGAGGCCACTTAAAGCCATTAACAAGCCAATTGATGGCAATTTTTCATTGCCCGTGGCATTTCGCATTCATCGTACGTGCAAAACGGGCATTTTTGAAAACCTCATCCATGTTTGGGATAAAAGGGGTGAGAAGCATTGTCAGTGTGAGTCATGAGGAGATTGGTACATTGTTGCTGGTGGCCTATTGGTAATTGGCATCTTCATCTCGGTTTGGGGCTTCATTCTTAGCACTTCCAGGCTTCAGTTCAGGTCTTGTAGTGAAGTTGAGTACCATGTACCTTTAAGAGAATGCAAGTGGACAAATCATGTGACAGTACTGACCAATGACTGTACAATGCGGGCTACTGGTTAACTGTAAGTCTAGAGCTGGAGGTGGTTGTGGGACCACGCAAGGATTTAGCACTCGGCCTTCTGTTGCAATAAACAATCCCAGTTTGTTCTTATGTCAGTCTCTCTCTGTTATTGATAGTGAGAATTAACTAACAAGTGTATGTGAAGGCATGCAATTCGAGTTTACTTGACCAGTGAACTCATTGACTCAAGACATTAAACTGGTGACGAGGATGAAAATAGCATAATTTTAAGACCCTTACTGAGAATCCACAAGACGGGTGTGCAAAACATTAGAAAAAGAATCTGTACAAGCTGTAAAATAGCTGGCAAGCAGAGCAGAAAGCAGAGTTGCAGTTTTAAATTGAAAAAAAAAGTAGAAAAGAAAAAAAACCCTGCAGAATTTTGATCACGTGGATCCTACCAAAATGCAAGAAGATCGTGAAATACAGCACAGAAAAGCAGACAGCTGCAGAGATGGAGTTAAAAAAAACAGTGACTGCTCTTAAAGCGGCAATACATTTAAAGAGGTACATCCAAGAAAAATGGCTATGGAAAGAAAATTATAAGCGACCTTAGAGAGAGGGCAACTCTGTGGAAGGCAAAACATGAATCAAGCGACGGCAGTCAAGAAAGTCACGGTAAGCGAAACAACTGAATGCGTCATTAACTGGGAAGCCCATCAGAAGTGCAGTCCCCTTGCAGTCGTTCATGATGCTGCAGTTTGGGCGTGTCAATCCATTCGACCACATTTCAGATGACTGGACTCAGTATGTCAAACGCCTAGCATTCCTTTTTATTGCTAATGACATTGTGGAAGAGGAAAAGAAGAGGCCGATTCTTTGTCCACATGCGGGAGCAGACAGGCTGATCCACGTCACCTAACAACCCCCACCTGACTCAAAAACTTTCGACGAGTTAGTAAAAATCGTACAACATCACCTGGGTCCTACTCAGCGCTTCAAGTTCAGTTCGAGGAACAGGCATTCAGGAGAGACAATAGTTGACCAAGAGCTGAATCTTCCGGTTGGCATGTGGGGGGCGAGCCTGACATGTCGATGTGTAAAATGATGTGCAATGATGCCAGGTATGCATCCCGACGTCATCGCGATATTTCGTTTGGTGGGCGCACAACAGAGTCGGTTGTGCGCCTGCCGAAATGTCAATTGCCTATTAAGGCCATTAAGAAAATAATTACAGTAGTTATGAACACTGCCTGTCCAACCTGAAGGTTGGCAGGCAGCCAAAAAGCCTAAGCGACCTTCGTGTTTTTCAGGAAACCTCATCCATGAGCGGGATGAGGTTTCCTGAAGCTTTTATAAAATCATTAAATTAATTTTCTCACCCTTACAAACATGTCCCAACTCATGTGACACTGAGTCACATGTTTAAATGGATTTTTACATCATTAATTAAAATGTTTTATTATCTATTCAATCTCCCCGAGGCAGCTCCGTGCCTCAGGGAGATTGCTGCGCTCTTTTGCATGCATGTGCGAAAGAGTGCAGTCCCCGACTCTCCCTTTTCCCCCCACCCACACAGGTAGCACTGAGCACTACTGCCTGCGTGTTACACTGGGCGAGCCTTAATTGGCCCACCCGTGTAAAATGGCAGGGTGCAGTCAATCGTGAGCGGCGATCAGCAACGCACCCGCCCCCACCTGCTCCCGCCCACCATAGGAAAATTTCAAGGCCTATGTTTCCATTTTAAAGGCATTAACTGAACATTGCAAATTCTGAACATCCATTAGTGATATGTTGAGAGACCGACTGATATGTGGGATTGGAGATGATACTGTTCAAAGGTTTCTGGCAGCCGAAGTTAACCTAGACTTCAATAAGGCATTTGAATTAGCCACAGCCATGGAGAGTGCTGTTAGAAATTCGGAAGCTATAAGAGATGCACAAAATGGGACCGTCCATCTGGTAGGGCGGAACAGACCAGCAACAAAAGGCACGAAAACATCGGACGCCACAGAAAGGTGGGCAACACTCTCTATGTACAATCAGTAAAAAACAGCAGTACTAGCGTGAAAACCCACAAAATGAATGAGAGAAATGCATCCAGTAGGTAATTAACAATTCAAACAAGTCGAATGCTTTTTCTGCCACCACCATGGTCACAATGTGACACTGCAGAGATAGACTGAGACAGCAGATAGAGTTGGAAAAGGACTCTAAGGAATTCGTCACCATTACTACGCACTGAGGATTGTATCAATACACACATTTATCCTTTGGGGCCTCCTCGGTATGTGCTGTTTCCCAAAGAACGATGGGAAATTTGCTCCAAGGATTGCCCGATGTTATTGATTACCTGGGTGATGCATTGGTCATGGGACTGACGGATGATGAACACTTAGCAAATCTAGAAGAGCTGCTCAAACGCTTCACACAAGTAGGGTGATGTTTAAAATGAGAGAAGTGTCTGTTCCAAGCTAAGGAGGTGGTTTAATTGGACCACAAGGTTGATGTGCAGGGCCTGCATCTTGTGGAAGAAAAAGTCCAGGTCATTTGTGAGGCACCTGCCCCAAGAGATACCACAGAGCTTAAGGCCTTCTTAGACATGGTAAACTATTATGGCTAATTCCTCCCAAATCTCTCAACTGTGCTGGCCCCATTGTACAGCCTGCTTAAGAAGAACCAGAAATGGAATTGGAAAGCCCCGCACCAGGATGCTTTCCTGAAAGTGATGCGATTGTTAAGGTCATTGGTCTTGTTGGTCCACTTTGACCCCAAGAAGGAATTAATTTTAACATGTGACATGTCCCCTTATGGAATAGGGGCTGACTTTTCACATTGGATGGTGAATGGCTCCGAGTGACCCATTGTTTATATATCTTGCACACTCAGTGTTGCAGAGCAATGATATTCCCAAATTGAAAAAGAGGGCTTATCTATTGTAATAATATAAAAGCAAAATACTGCACATGCTAGAAATCTGAAACAAAAACAGAAAATGCTGGAAAAACTCAGCAGGTCTAGCAGCATTTGTGGAGAGGGAAACAGTGTTAACGTTTCAATTCTGTATGACCTTTCTTCAGAGCTGAAGAGAAGTGGAAATGTGATGAAATTTATACTGTTTAATGGGGTTGGGGAAGGTAGAGCTGGATAGAAGGCCAGCGATAGGCGGGGACAAAGGAGAGATTGACAAAGATGTCATGAACTAAAAGACAAAGAGAGTGTTAATGGTAGTGCTAAGGGCTAAAAAAGGTGCTGATAGTCGCATGAAGAAAGCAGAATGTGATAATAGCAGAACAAGGGTAACGTTGTGTGAAAGAACATCATGGGGCAAGTAACAGATGGCCCTTTTGGGGATGGGATGGGGGGAAGAAGTGGTGGTGAGGAAAAAAGGATAGAAAATGGGATAGAAAGCGGGATAAAAAGGAGGTAAAACCTTGGCTAACTGAATAAAAATAAAAAAAGTGGGTAAAAAATAAAAATGAATGTAGAAAAAAGGGGGATTAAAAAGGTGTGAGGATGGACAAGACAGTTCATGGTCTGAAGTTATTGAGCTCAATGTTAAGTCCAGAAGGCTGTAAGGTGCCTAATCAGAAGAGGAGGTGCTGTTCCTCCAGTTTGTGTTGAGCTTCACTGGAACATTGCAGCAGGCCAAGATGGTCGTGTGGGCATGAGAGCAGGATGGTGAAATGGCAAGCAACAGGAAGGTCTGGGTCATGCTTGGGGACAGACCGAAGATGTTCCACAAAGTGATCACCCAGTCTGCGTTTGGTCTCCCCAGTGTAGAGGGGACCACATTGGAAGCAATGAATACAATAGATCAAATTGAATGAGGTGCAAGTGAAGTACTGCTTCACCTGAAAGAAGTGTTTGGGCCCTTGGACAGTGAGGAGGGAGGAAATAAAGGGGCAAATGTTGCCCTTCTGCGATTGCATGGGAAGATGCTGTGGGAAGGGGATGAGGTGCTGGGGGGGTGATGGAGGAGTGGAACGGGGTGTCCTGGAGGGAACGGTCTCTATGGAATGCTGACAGTGAGGGGGTGAGGGGAAGATGTGTTTGGTGGTGGTATCATGCTAGAATTGGTGGAAATGGCGGAGGATGATCCTTTGAACGCGGAAGCTGGTGGGGTGAAAAGTGAGGACAAGGGGAACCCTATCATGGTTCTGGGAGGGAGGGGAAGATGTGAGAGCAGAGGTGCGGGAGATGGGTCAGACACGGTTGAGGGTCCTGTCAACTGCAGTGGGAGGGAAACCTTGGTTAAGGAAGAAGGAAGAAATGTGAAAAGTGTTGTCTTGGAAAGTGGCATCATCAGAACAGATGCAACAGAGACAATGGAACTGAGAGAATGGGATGGAATCCTTACAGGAAGCGGGCTGTGAGGAGCTGTAGTTTAGGTAGCTGTGGGAGTCAGTGGGCTTGTAATGGATATTGGTGGACAGTCTATCACCAGAAATGGAGACTGAGAGGTCAAGGAAGGGAAGAGAAGTGTTGGAGATGGACCATTTGAAGGTGATGGAGGGGTGGAAATTGGAAGCAAAATTGATAAATTTTTCCAGGTCCAAACGAGAGTATGAAGCGGCACCGAAACAATGATCAATGTACCCGAGAAAGAGTTGTGGGAGGGAGCCTGAGTAGGTCTAGCATATCTATTGTGTTTGGCATCCAGAAGTTTCATCAATATCCCACGGTCACCATTTCCATGTTATATCCTAACACAAGCATCTACTGGGATTACTTGGAGAAGATAAATTGATACCCCCTATCGCATCGGCTTGCATCCAGGGATGGGCACTAACATGAGTTGCCTACGCATACACTTTTGTTCACCATTCGGGTAGTGAAATCACACATGCCGACACACCAAGCCGCCTTCCCCTGCCAGCTATTAATGGCGATGCTCTGATTCCCCAGGAACTGGTCTTAGTAATAAACTGCCTCAATTCCTCCCTTGTTCAGACCAGACAAATCTGTGAGTGGACAAGCCGGAACCTACTATTATCTAATGTCCTGGAGCAAGTCCTGAATTGTTGGTCAGGTGGATCTAAATCTGAGGAGATGAAGTCTGATTCTGATTGCAAATATGAACTCTTCTGCCAGGATAGCATACTAATCTGGGGAGCATGGGTTATCGTGCCCCTAGGGGGTGCAAAGACCATTATTAGCTGAACTACATACCGCTCACCCAGGCATTAGCAGAGTGAAGATAATCGCACACAGCTATTTGTGGTGGCCAGGCAAGGACTTGGATATCGAAATCCTGGTTAAAAGCTGTCCTCAATGCCAGGAGTTGCAAAAGCTCCCCCACCTTAGCTCCATTGCACCCATGGGAATAGCCGGGGCTGCTATGGATCCCCTTTCATGCTGAATATGTGGAACCCTTCTTGGGCACAATGTTCCTTTTACTGATTGACTCCCACTCCAAATGGATGCCCATGACGGCTGACACCATAGTCCGTTTGCGACAGAGTTTTGCAGTGCACAGGTTGCCGGAGGTCCTCGTGTGCGACAACGGGACTGCCTTTACCACCGGGAAATTCCACAGGGTCATGACCCTTAACAGCATTACCCATATCAAAAACTCACCCTACCACCCAGCATCGAACAGCATGGCTGAGTGGGCAGTCCAAACCTTTGAACTCGGGATGAAAAAGATGGATGGGGATTCCATCAGCATGAGATTATCCGGGTTCTTGTTCACATACCAGACCACACCACACACGACGACCAGCATTGCCCCTGCAGAACCACTAATGAAGAGAGGTCTCTGCACCCGCCTGACCCTCATCCTGCTGAATTTAGAGGGGAGGGTGGAGAAAAGCCAAGAGGTGCAGAAGACCAGGCATGATGGTCATGATTGCAAAAGAACTTTCACAGTGGGAGATGCAGTTCTCACAAAGAACTTTGGAGATGGGCCCCATTGGCTGTTAGGCGAGGTGAGTGCAGTAACTGGACCCCTTTCCTATAATGTATCGGTAAATGACCGAATAATTAGATGACACGTGGATCAGCTCCACAAAAGAACGCCAGTCCCACAAAAAGTAAAGCTGTCTTCATCTGCGCTTGAGTTTGTGCCACATGTAGAGGACAGGACACGATTTGGAAGTACCGGTGGGCCTGTGGGACATAAGGGCGTCGGGGAGACAAACCTGTCAATTTCCACTGAGGAACCTACTGGACAACTGTCGCCTGAAAAGGGGGACTGGGAAAAACCAACCGAGGTTGTTGAACTGCGACGCTCAATACATCCGAGAAAGCCTCCTGAGAGACTTGATTTGTAAACAGTTATTACTGTAAATAGTTCACGTCATTAAATTTGTCAATTATACTTTTTAAGTAAAGGGGGAGGGATGTGGTTAAGTGGAGCAACATGTACCTTTAAGAGAATGCAAGTGGACTAACCATATGACTATACTGACCAATGAATGTACAGCACAGGCTACTAGTTAACTAGTCTAGAGCTGGAGGTGGTTGTGGGAGCACGCAAGGATTTAGTGCTCTGCCTTCTGTTTTAATAAACAATCCCAGTTTGTTCTTATGGTGCTCCCTCTCTGTTATTGATAGTGAGCATCAACTAACAAGCGTATATGAAGGCGTGCAATTTGAGTTTATTTTAATAGTGAACTCATAGACTCAAGACATAAAAGGTCTCCTTGGTCTCTCCAAGGCCCCAGAGGATTCTGATCGTGTGAACCCTTCCAGGTATCAGATAGCCTTCCGTTACCCTGGTAATGAGGTTGTGGTCTCCACTGGTGACACCTCCTCTTCTGAGGAAGAGAGGGGCAGAAGGGAGAGGAGGACAGGAGTCCCAGTGCAGCTTCGAGTGGAGGGACTTGCCTTATGAGGAGAGATTGAGCAGTTTAGGCCTATGCTCGCTAGAGTTTAGAAGGATGAGAGGAGACCTAATTGAGGTATATAAGATGCTAAAGGGGATAGATAAAGTGGACGTGGAGCGGATGTTTCTCCTTGTGGGGCATTCTAGAATGAGAGGCCATAGTTTTAGGCTATGGGGTGGTAGATGAGGAGGAATTACTTTTCTCAAAGGGTCGTGAATCTGTGGAATTCACCACCTCAGAGTGCAGTAAATGCCGGGATGCTGAATAAATTTAAGGAGGAGATAGACAGATTTTTAATTAGTAATGGGTTGAAAGGTTATGGGAAGAGAGTGGGAAATTGGAGCTGAGGCCGAAATGAGATCAGCCATGATCGTAATGAATGGTGGGGCAGGCTCGAGGGCTGAATTGCCTACTCCTGCTCCTAGTTTTTATTTTCTAATGTTCTAAAATCACCCGTGACCTGTCCCTCTTGTGCTCATGGTGCCTTTAACTTAGGTTTGCAAGTGCTACATCTTGGTGACCGCCCCCCCCACCTTGCTGGCACCTGCATTGGAGACAGCCTGCTGACTCTACTGGCTTGTTGGCCTTGATAACCTTGGCAGTTGTCATCTGCTCAGTGGAACCTGAGCTAGCCGCACCTGGGAGGGAGCAGCTAGGGTCACAGCTGGCATCTACCCAGTCGCCGCAGCTTCATCAGATGCCATGGTCACTGGCAGAGGGAAGAGGTACTGCTGCCATCATCCAGAGCTCCCTCAGAGGAGCCCACAGAGACGACAAGCAGTTCGTGCACCAATGCGAGGTTGCTCTGGACCTCCCAGCTCACTATTGATAGATGGGCACCTAGCTGGGATACTGGGTGCCTCATCCATCTCCCATACTGGCACTAACTACCTGAGGTCAGTTCCTGTGTAAGGGCTTGCAGATCTGAATGCAACCCAAGGAACCCCTCATTCTGCCCCTGGAGCTGCCTCTCCATGAGAGCCACCACTCTCTCAACGGAGGAAGCAGTGTGATCGCCCATAAGGGTCAATGCAGTGCTCATGCTCCGCATGGACTCCTCCATGGCATGCAGACCTTCATGGATCTCTGCCAAATCTCCCACACATCCTGCTGGACATCCAGCATCTGTCACCTAATGGATGATTCCAGAGGCTCAAAATCAGCCTTTCACTGTGCATCGTCCTGGTACCCAACAGTCCTCTGACTGCCGGCTCCCTGGGCACTCTGTTCTGCTTGCACCTCGAGAGAGTGCAATGTGCCCTCACCAATGTGCACTGAGATACTAGCCGCTGCTCTAATGCCCACCGAGGTGCTGGTGTCTGTGCTGGTGCCTGCTTCAGAGAGTGGATGTAACGCAAGTGCAACAGAAGCTTGGCGGTCCTCCGGTATCAGGAGTGCCCGTTTAGGATCTGCAAAGCGAATGCCTGCTGGCGAATCTAAAAGGACATGTCATCTGTTAAAGTCATCACACTGACACTGTGCACGCCAGGCACCCTGGTGAGACAATGGAGATCTGCTTCACGGTGCCATCGTCTTTCAATGATCAACTGGGGCTCCAGGTTCGAGGCTCACATCAATGAAGAGACTGCATTAGAATGCTTGCACCCTTACATTAGTCTGACACCCCCGCTTCTCTACGCCCAGTTGCATGGGGAGCCTGCTGGCTCTCAAGCTCCAGGGTGTCCTGCTCAAACCTGGTCAGCAGCAGGTTGGGTGGGCATCTGCCTGTCCATGACCTCTCTATTTGGTTATGTCTTGTCTTTTCCTGAAAGGGCAGAGGAGCATTGATTAGTCCACTATTTACCTGCAGCACCATTGCAGCCTGGCCAACCCCAGCTAAGGAACACATCAAAGGGCACATCCGAATCGTGATCCTTGAGCTGCAAGGCACTCTGTCCAAGCAGTCAGGACTCACCCCCTTGGCTAACTCTGGCATCACTGACAGTTGGCGCTCAGACTCTAGCACCCCTGAGGTCCACAGGGGACAGCCAAGCCTTAACATTTCTGCACACTGACCCATGCCAACACGGTACTCACCATTGAGCAGCAACAAGGGTGTTCCCCTCCTGGCAGCCACCTCTTCCAGGAGGACAGTGAGGCACTTGTCTGAAAAGCGGGGGGCTGAGCACCCACCCGGCCTGCCCTCCCGCCTGCTGTGTCCAGCTGTACTTGACTCCATAACTTCAGTTTGGGAATGCATACCAGATGTCCTTTAGGTCAGCCTCCCAGGGGCTGCCTGGGCCATTTTTAAACCAGCCGCTGGGTCGCCATTGGACCCAGTGGCTGACAGGACCCCATTGTCGCTCAGCCCTTACCAGCCAGTGCGGAGCTGTGTTTCAATTAGCCTGCTGGCATGTAATTGTGGTCAGGGGCCAATCGCGGATAGAGGACCATTTCCTGGCCACTCTCGGGCCTGCCCATTGCGCCCACCCAACAGCCTCAAAATCCTGCCCTTAGTATGTCTGCTTCAACAATAATTTTTGTCATTGCCTTGCAATGATTTACTTCCAAAGTGAAGTTTTTCCCCATGTATCTTTCTGTTCACTACATTTTGCTATTTTCAGACTTTTGTTCTTTTAGTGTCTTGTCATTGCCTAATTGAAATTATCTTCCTGTGTCATCCACCGGATATTTTTCTATTTCCACTTGTTGGCTTTTAACCCATTAATTTATGCTATGTCAGAAGTCAGCTGAATATCTAGTCTTGTCTTTTGTTATGACTTGTCAGATGATGTGTGCCAGGTGGAGCAAATCCATGAGGGAAAGTTGATCACGTGGTCACAATAATTTTGCAGTTTATTTTTTATTTTGAGATGCGTGCCCTGAAATCAATAGTAGTAAGTCCACCAAGACTTAGAGATTTTTACAAAACTAAATTCAACATTTATTAGCAAAAGAAAAGATTTTATTCACATACATAGATCTACAAATTACTACAATAAGATCTCCTAAAACCCCTAATTAATCTGGCTCCCAGCTATACTTCTGTTAAGGCAACAGTAAAAACAAATAGATTTAAACAGACTCAGGAAAAGCAACACAATACCCTGGACAGTGACTTTCAAAATGAGTTTTGTCAGCTTTAGTTCCTGTAGACAGCAACTTGATGCACAGAGGCTGGAGGATTTTCACACTTGTGTTAGATCTTAGAATAACTTCTCCTTACACATAGCCTCATCTCCTTTATACTTTTCTCCCTTTTTAATGAAAATTCCATTGTTCCCATATGTTTTTGCAACTTTACTTTTCTCATAATATAACTCTTTCATAGTACTAATTTTATCAATAACCTTTGGGAGAAATAAAATAAGCTTAGCTTATTTTAGCTAGGTGTAACATCTTACCATCTCTTTGAAATTCAGACTAACCTAATTTATATTTAAATGCAAATTTTTCTCCCACCTCACATTCTAAAACTTGAGCCATGTTTACATATTTAGCACTTCAAACCCAGTTTCTTGTTTGGTGACTCAGAAATCTCCAGACCAGTTGTCTCCAATTCAATTAAATCTCCTCCACATAGAGATACACATGGAGAACTAATTAACCCACTGCATTTTCCCTCCAAATTGAGTCTGCCTGCACGATTCAATGGCCCTGCCATGTTTCCTCTTTAGCAGGCTTCATTACATTATGTCCTATATGCTAATGGCCTGAGAATTAGTTGGGAACACAATACAAATGTTACAGTACTGTATTCTGCTAGGGCCCCTCTCTACAGAAAGAATATAAAAAGAATGAAAATAGCATCAATGCAGTGTAAATTTGGTTGGATTATAAAGAGCTACAGTTTTGAAAGACTTGAGAAGGTAGGGCTTTTTTCCACTGAAGCTGATCTGATGGAGATCTTCAGCTTACAAAGGGTCACAGTAAGCTTCATAGTTACAAATTGCTCCCAAGTTGACAAGTTGTAATAATAGGGCACACATTAAAAGTAATCACAAAAATAATGAAAAAGGAGGTTAGAATGTTTTTATTTCATGCAGAGTGATTGGCGTTTGAATTTCTCTGCCACCAAGCATAACTGAAACAGAACCCATAAGTTATTTTTAGATGGAATAGGATAAATGCTTGAAAAATAGGAACATTAATGTTTTTGAAGAAATAGCAGATCAGATGGTGAAAAACACAAGTGCAGAGCTGATGAGAGATTTGGCCTATTTCTGACATGGCATTCTATGATACTATGGTTCAGACAGTAGCACCTCTGGGTGAGAGAGTTGTGAGTTCAAATCCCACTGCAGTATTGAGGGATTGTTGCTCTTTCAGGGGTGTTGTCTTTCAGATAAAGTGTTTAACTAAGGCCTTGCCTCCTCTCTGATGTGGATGTAAAAGATCGCATGCCACTATTTTGAAGTAGAACAGGGGAAATATCCCTGGTGTCCAAGCCAATATTTATCCATCAATCAATATCACTTAAAAAACACAGATTTTCTGGTCATTATCATTTTACTGTTTGTGGGAGTTTGCTGTGCACACGTTGGTTGCCACATTTCCTATTAAACCACAGTGACTACACTGCAAAAGCACTTCATTGGTTCTCAAGTCCTTTGGGACATCCTGAAGCTGTGAAAGGCACTCTATAAATGCAAGCATTTCTTAATAATTCCAAAACAAAGTGGTTAAAAGGAGGCTGAATTTGCAATATTTTAACAATAACATTATTCATAGGAACATAGGAATTGTCAGATTAACAAAGCCCAAGGTCCATCTCTTTTGCCTTCAATTATCTCGGCAATTGCACGATAATGGAATTGTTGACAAAACATAGCAATCAATCTCTTTTAATTGTTCTATTTCAGGGATAATTTTCTGACTTTGCACTCCCACCAGGGAGCGTCACCTACTTGGAAAGCAAATTGGAAGCTTGTAAATATTCTGACCATTATTTCCTTTGTATTTTCTGTTTAAATTGGATCATAATTTTAATATTTGCCAACTTCTATGCCTTTTAATGCTGCTTAGATATAAGTAAAGCTTAGGCATGCTTCAAGGTGTAAACGATTGTGCTGTATGTCATTATTCTCCACTGCAAAAGATTTTGGTGCTATGGTTTGAAATGATGCAAAATCCAGTTTGTTGCAACTGGGATAACTGGGTATCCCTTTGAGCACATACCTCTCATGAGGGCAGAGCATAAACAACATACCAAGCTAGACATCTAAGCTAGATCCATGGCAAATTATTAAGATGCACATTTTATAAATCTTTGAGTGTGTTATTGTGGAGGAACTAAATAGAAGTATCCCAGTTCCTGCAGCTGAACAAATTAATGAAGGACGTGCCGAAGGGATTACATTTACCCATATGCTCTATTGTGGAAGAATTATTTGCTCCAGTCAAAGTGACTGTTTAGAAATTTATAATGCAAAAGCTTCTATTATTTTTGACAATTTGCCAACAATCTAAAATTCTCAGCACATAATTTTAACGTACATAAAAGTGAATTCCTACAGTTATTCAAATAGTAGCAAGAAACTGGGAGGATGCAAAAAAAATGAGGAAATTTTTCTTATGTTCTTCCTTGCACAGTGGCACCGACATTATGATGAAGTTAAAAAGCAGAGGTTAATTGAAAAATGAGATAAACAAAGCCCCTTGAACATCTCAGAATAAATTTGCCTGGCGGCAGTGACAGCCTACAACTATTATTCACTAAAACCTCCCCTGAAACGGGTGCTGGAGATAAAAAAACAATGTTAATTGTCTTCCAGTTTCTTCCACCTCATTTCAGTCTAATTAAAAGTTGAACATTCCAGTCTCTGTAATTTGCATTAATGCACTTCCACAAGAAATAGCTCAGTGTGGCAAACACAGTGGGTATTTTTTTTGCTAGCCTACAGAGAAAATATTAGTGTTGAGTTGCCTGTATACTTTTTTAAAGAGCGTAAGTGAATGTGTGTGTACAGTTTTGTTCACCTTTGCTTCTTATCTCTATTTCACAGAATCACAGAATTATTACATTGCAAAAGGAGGCCATTTGGCCCATCGTGTCTGCACCGGCTCTCCGAATGAGTAATTGACTCAGAGTCATTCTCCTGTCTCCTCCTTGTAACTCTGCACATTCTTCCACTTAAGATAACAACCTAATTCCCTTTTGAATGCCTCGATTAAACTTGCCATCACCACAGTCTCAGACAGTGCACTCCAAACCCTGACCACTTGCTACATGAAAAAGTTATTTATCAAATCACTTTTGCTTCTTTTGCCAGTTACTTTAAATGTTTCCCATTTATAGATTCCCATCATAGAGCTGCCACTGCTACACCTTCATGGCCAACTGAAAGGTCAGAATGGGCCGAGGATAGTAAACAAAGTTAATTAAGCCTCTCAGTTATTAATTACAAAGAGACACAGGAAAAATAGGCTCGGCAGCACATTTTCTTTGGCATTTTGAGGCCTCTCAAGCATCCAAAATGGCATCCGAGGGTGCAGCATATACGCCCAACGGGGAATGTGCCAGATGCCACTTTTATAAAAGGGCTATCAAGCACACGTCCAACCTTCACTGACAGCATGCATTTCAGGTAGATCATGCTTGTAATCAGCAATTACAGATGATAATCAGGGGGAGATAGAGAAGCAGATGTGTAGGCAAATCTCAGAGAAGTGTAAAAATAATAGGGTAATAATGGTAGGGAATTTCAGCTTCCCCAGTATTAACTGGAATAGTCTTAGTGTGAAAGGCTTAGAGGGGGCAGAATTCTTAAAGTGCTTCCAGGACAAACTTTTTGAGCCAGCACTTAGAAAGTCCTGCAAGAGAAGGGGTGGTACTGGATCTAATTTTAGGGAATGAAGCCGGAAAAGTGGTAGAAGTGTCAGTGGGGGAGCATTTTGGGATAGGAACCATAACTCTCTAAGATTTAAGGTAGTTATAGAAAAGGACAAGGATGGACTGGAAATAAAGGTCCTGAATTGGGGGAAGGCTGATTTCAATATGGTAAGACAGGATCTGGCCAAAGTGGACTGGGACCAGGTACTTGTAGGAAAGTCTACATCAGACCAGTGGGAGTCATTCAAAAAGGAAATAGTGAGAGTTCAGGGCCAATATGTTCCCATAAAGGTGAAGGGTAGGACCAACAAGTCCAGGGAACCCTGGATGTCAAGGGATATAGAGGATTGGATAAGGGAAAAAAAAGGAGGCTCATGGCTGATATAGAGGGCTGAAGACAGCGAAAGTCCTGGAGGAGTATAGAAAGTGTAGAGGGGTACTTAAAGAAGTAATTAGGAGAGTGAAGAGGGAGCATGATAAAAACACTGGTGGCAAGATAAAGGAAAATCCCGAGACATTTTATAAAAATATTAAGGGCAAGCGGATAACCAGGGAAAGAGGCAAATTAGGGACCAAAATGGGATCTGTGCGCGGAGCCAGAGGACGCAGGTGAGGTTTGGAATGATTACTTTTCATTTGTATTCACTATGGAGAAGGACAATGTAGGTGTAGAAATCAGGGAGGGGGACTGTGATGTGGTTGAACAAATCAGCATTGAAAGGGAGGAGGTATTAACAACTTTAGTGGGCTTAAAAGTGGATAAACCCCCAGGCCCAAATAAGATGCACCTCAGGCTGCTATGTGAGGCAAGGGAGGAGATTAAAGGGGCTCTGACACTAATTTTCAAATGCTCTCTGGCCTCAGGAGAGGTGTCAGAAGACTGGAAGACAGCGAATGTGGTACCTTTATTCAAGAAAGGTAGTAGGGATAAACCAGGTAATTAGAGGCCAGTGAGTCTAACGTCAGTGGTAGGGAAACTATTGGAAAAAATTGGCTTTTATCTTAGTCGTCACTGAAGCCTATCAACTGCTGCAGCCTCAACTTCGATCTCACCTCAGGTCTAGGGTTGATTATGTAATAGTTGTATTTAATTGCATGTAAGCGTTGGCATTAACTAGGGATCCACTTGTGTTCCTATAATTAGAAGACTGAATTGGGGCTGTTGGGTTTGGAGGTGAATGTTTGTAATATGTACCTCCATAAATAAAAGTTCATAAAAGTGTGTAATGATGAAGAGTCATATGGACTAGAAACATTAGCTCTGTTTCTCTCTCCACAGATGCTGCCAGACCTGCTGAGTTTTTCCAGCATTTTCTGTTTTTATTTTGGATTTCCAGTATCCGCAGTATCTTGCTTTTATCTTAATGTGTAATGATGGACTCCAGTTCTACCCTTCACCAGTTAGCTTTCTGGAACAGAGAGAGCAAAAGAGAGAAAAGCTTGGGAGGTGGGAGCATTTTGAACTGTTTTGTTGCTGTCTCCCCATATTCAGAGAGGGAGAGAGTGGGAAGGAACAGCTGGAGTTCCCTGGATGAAGTTTTCTTTGATCTCTTTGTAACTGCATCTGGGCAGTTCTGGCTGTGCAAGGTGAAGAAACCACCTGCCCCTACCAGCAAGGTCACTAGCAGATACTTTAATAATCTCTGGAAATGACATCCCTACAGCACCCACTGACCCACCCACCAACCCTGACTTTGAGTGGTGACCCCATGCTATAACCTTTCTCTTTCCTTTCTTTTTCATTCTCTTTGAGAAACTGATTGATCTTTGGTTTCCTCACTTATATCATGGAACTATACATAGGGAAGATATTCACCGTCCTTTCCCAATCTAATGGAGAGGTGTTTTTTCCCCTTTCAGTGCCCTTCTCTGTAGATGAAGGCTATCATCAGGGACATCAGACCTGAGACTTGGGGTGGGTGTGGCTCACAAATCTTCAATGGTGGCACCGACTTCTCCAGTGTCAGGGTCTGCGGGGCTTTCCTCTGTGCTCCCTGTGTTCTTGCAGTTCCATCCCCATTCAGTCCAATTACCAAAAAGATGGGGTAAAGAGCTACACTTACCCATCCCCTCCCCCCACTCACCCTCACCCCAACCTGTACTTTCCAGAATGGGAGAAGACCCATGCTGCCTGAGGGAGGGATGGAAGTTCCACTTAGCTTTATACAGTCTCTTGTCGCCAGGTCAGGTGTCCTGGAGGCTGATGCAGGTAACGGCAATGAGACTAAGCCCACCCAGCCACATGCTGACATCCTGAGGACCTGCTCAATCTGGTTAAGGATTCAATTTTAAAAAGTCACACATGCTGTACGTATCACTGCGCATAGGCCCTTTTTCTCTGCCTCTGACTTAGGCGCCGAGAGTACTAGTGCTGGGGATGGGGTTTCTCCCTGTGTCACTGTACAGCCCTTGAGGCAGAGCGGTGCCCTGAACTGCTTCTGGCCTCTGGCTCACAGCCCACCCCTGCCAGAGAATCTCAGGGGGGACCCCTGTGCCATTGATTCTGGGGGTAGAATGTTGACAGAAGTAGGGCTGCCTGGTACATCTGGGCCACCACCTGCACCCTGTGTGCTAGGTAGGTCGGTTGCTAAGGGTGATGGCCTTTAAGAGGACCGTGGCTCAAGGTGGGGCACCATAGATGTTAGGCGATGGTTGCTCATCATGCCTCCTACTCAGTCTCTCCTCATCCATCTTGTGGAACTATAGGAATTTCTGGCCAATAGCTTGGGTCACTGTGATAAAGTCCAATTGACCCTTGACCAGTGGTTGGAGATGGTGCTGCTCATCAGGTCCGTCTGCTCTGCTGTCAAAACTGTGAGCTTGAGCAAGGATGTCAGCCAACTCGAGCTGTGCCGGCTTGTGACGTTCCTCACTGGGCTACTTGAGGAGTGGAGGATCATGAGTGACCCTGCTCCATCCAGACAGTAGGGTGTAGGAGGTGGTTTCATTCTACTCTTGTCACGCAGACAACCATATTTAGGCTCAATATCAATGGCAGCAGAGAGGTACATGTAGATTTCTCAACTCCTCTCTCCTTAAGGAAGGGAAGTATGTGGTGTGCTTTCTGTAGGAAACCCAAATTATTCTAGGAGACAAGGCTGTGTGGCTCATGGAGTGTCAAGGAAGGGTCTACATAAGCCAACTTGTTGGAAGGGTGTTGGTTACAGAATGGTATGTCTTAAAGACGTCTTCATAACCTTTAGTAGGTTAACTGCCTTCTCTTCTTAGGCAGTCCCTCGGGGTCAAGGATGTCTTGCTTCCACGTTAAAAATTAGTTCTCCGGTGACTGAAGAGTCCAATGCGTGACCTACGGTCTCTGTAGTGGGTGGGGTAGATGGCGGTAGGGAGAATGGGTGGGTGGGTGCCCAGGTTGCCATGCGCTCCTTTCCCTGTCGATGCTTGGCTTCAGCTAGCCCTTGGCGATGAGACTCCAGGAATTCAGTTCCTTCCCGGATGCTTTCCCTCCACTTCGGGCGGTCTTGGGCCAGCGATTCCCCAACATTGATGAGGATGTTGCACTTTTTCAAGAAGGCTTCGAGGGTGTCCTTGAAGCATTTCCTCTACCTTCCTGGAGCTCACTTGCTGTGTTGAAGCTCCGAGAAGAGCAATTGTTTCAGGAGTCTGGTGTCAGGCATGCAGAGTTGATTGAGTGTGGTCAATGCTTCAATGCTGGGGATGTCGGCCTGAACGAGAACACTGATGTTGGTGCACCTATCCTGCCAATGGATTTGCAGGATCTTGTGGAGGCAGCACTGGTGGTATTGCCCCAGAGGTTTGAGGTGCCTGCTGTACATAGTCCATGCTTTTGAGCCATATAGGACCTCGACCTCATGGATTACTTTTGGGTCTCTTGTGCGTTTCTGGGCTTTTGACTTGCTTATAGGTTAACTGTAAGTCCTTATTTACAAGTAGAACTATTTATACGTGGACAGTAAAGGGTAGGTTATGAACTATCTCCATATTCAGGTCTTTATCTGTTTCTGCTCAACATCACAGTGAGCATTGGGTCTGGATCATGTGCCTTCTTACATCACTGTGTGGGTGGTGCTGTACTCAGTTTCACATTAACCCTCTATGTGCCAGATACTTAAACGACACCTCCCCTCCAAGACTTTATCCATTGTATATTAAGTTACATTAGTTTATTTCATGTCTTGCATTGTTATCAGTCTCATGCATTTACATTGTTGTTGCCATATTATTGCTATTACTGTATTAGCACTCTCCCAACATTCTCACTACTCAATCCCACCCTTTAAGTCCTTGAATTTACAGGTTCAGACAGACTAGAGGCCATATAATCCTGCAATATCTAGCTCGTCATTCTGTCGGAGGGGTGGTAGGCTCAGTTATTTCTGGTTCTTCCTATTAGCTTGGAGGTTGGGCTGGCATTTGAGTGTGCTTTCATTCTCTTCTTCCATTCCTTTGTGTTGAACTGCACTTGGTCGTTTCTGCTGTTGCGTTGATCTTGATTCTCTAAATTATTTCATGCAGGGTGGATGAACAATGCACTCATCTCAATGTCACTTCTTTCTTTTCCCCTTTCTCTGTGTAGGCTGTCTCGGTGCCCTCTGGAGCTGAGGAGGAGTTTTCCTGTGGTGATAAGAATGTTTAGTTGTAAGCTCACCTCTGCTTTTTGATGTCGATGGTGAGAGGCTGTTTCCAGGTTTCAGCATCCCTTGTGGTCATGGCACACTGGCTGGAAGCTGCAGTGTGTGCACAGTGATTGCTGTGTTGACCAACTGTAATTACTGTTGGGGCTGGAGGTACAGGCTTCTCAGGCTGCTAATCGCTCTCTTGTACCACTTCCCCTGGAGGCATTGTGGTTATCTTGTGGACGGTAAGCTGGTCTGTCCACTAACCAGTGAGAATGGACAAATCTGCTCTGCAAAGAGAGAAGGGAGTTCAGAGCTGAAGTCTGAGTCTGAGTACTCTTTTGTGTTTGGGTAGTTGGGGTCATGCAGATATATTTGGCTAATGACAGTGGTTCTCTTGACATTCTCTGCCATCTGGAAGAGATCCAAGGCTAGGTAGGCATCCCTGCTTAGGAGAGAGAAAGGCTGGTTACAGATGATGTGCATCAGCACAAAGATCTGTTCACCTCCATACCTCAGTGGTTCCAGGATCATGCCAACAGCTGGAAATTGGATTCCTCCTGCCCTGTAAAGTGGAGTCTCTCTTGTTTGAAGCCAGAGATCTTTGGGACATGGTTCCTTGTCCAACCAGACTGTCATTCTGGCACGTGAATCTAATTTAAAATTTGTTAGATGGCCATTGACAAAGATGACTGCATTCCAGAATGAGAAACCACAATCCTTGACCTCACCCAAGAAAAATGTCAGTGTGTCTTCTCAGTTTTCGGTCTCAACCTCGTGGATTATTTTTGAGCCTTCTGGGCTTTTCTGGGCTTTTGACTTGCACAGTTTACCGTAGTGTCCAATCCTGTTGCAGTGTAAGTATTGGGCTGTACTCACAGGACACTGATCTCTCCTGTGAGCGTGATTCACACCGCAACGCTGGCAGGGTCGTTTTGCTGGCAAGTTTGGGCATTGCTTTCCTTGACTTGGATTGTCCCTGTGTCTTCGTGGCCTTTGTGGATTGAGGGTTGGCTTCTGCCCCATATTTTATTCTCTTGCCGTAAGATTTTCATGCGTTGCTCATTAAGTTCTGCCTAACTATCGGGATTGCCTTGTTCACGGTTAGATCTTCTTTAGCTTGTAGGAGGTTAGAGACAGTATCTTCCCTGATGAGTTCAGATTTTCAATCTTCATATTCACAACATTCTACCATCCTATAGAAATCATTTATAAAGGAATCAAGGGGTTCCCCAGCCCCCTTTCTGAAATTAGCCCTCTCCGGTATTTTGTTGTTTCTCAAGTTAAAATAAATGTCAAAAGATATTAAAACCTCCGTTGATTTGGCAGATGACTCATTAAGACCCTGAGTGGAATTTTACCACAGCGGGATTTTGTGGTCCCGCCGAAGTCAATGGAGTTTAGAATAGCTTGCTGAATTTTACAGCCCCAACCCCGCCACAACAGGGCAATAAAATTCCGGAACAAAAACAAAAATAAAAATACCTGGAAAAACTCAGCAGGTCTGACAGCATTTGCGGAGAGGAATACAGTTAACGTTTCGAGTCCGAATGACTCTTCAACAGAACTAAGGAAAAATAGAAGAGAGGTGAAATATAAGCTGGTTTAAGGGGGGGTGGGGGGGGAGGTGGGAAGGTAGAGCTGGATAGAGGGCCAGTGATAGGTGGAGATAACCAAAAGATGTCATAGACAAAAGGACAAAGAGGTGTTGACGGTAGTGATATTAGCTAAGAAATGTGCTAATAGGTGACATTAAGGGTAGAAAGCAGGACGAGCAAGGTACAGATAGCACTTGTGGGGATGGGGTGGGGGGAAGGGATCGCAATAGTTTAAAAGGTAGAGATAAAACAATGGGTGGAAATATATTTAAAAATAATGGAAATACGTGGGAAAAGAAAAATCTATATAAACTATTGGAAAAAAGGGGGATCGGAAAGGGGGTGGGGATGGAGGAGAGAGTTCATGATCTAAAGTTGTTGAACTCAATATTCAGATGGAAGACTGTAAAGTGCCTGGTCAGAAGATGAGGTGCTGTTCCTCCAGTTTGCATTGAACTTCACTGGAACTGAAATAAAATTCCAGTCCCTGTCTTACAATGATGAAATTGGCACCTGAAATTGGGCCTATAGAGTAAAGCAGTGGGTTCACCAGCTCTCTTCCTGACTTTTCATTTAAACCAGAAGCAATGCTATATCTTAAAAGTCTTCTCCTCCAAAAACTCCAATTTCCTAACTGGTCTGGGCCTTGGGTTAGTCCAAAACTGACTTGGAAAGGTTCAATGGCGTTCCATGTTAAAAAAAAATTACATTTTCTGTGCAGCTTTAAGAGCTTAAGATGGCGTCGCAGTTGACTCCGAGGCAAAGGAATTCCCCGCGCTTGCCTCTTTTGACGGGCTCCGCAAAGTGGTGATGTCAGGAAGATGTAATAATTTTCATAATGTTATTGGAATTTATTGTAGAGTAATAGTGGGGTCTGTGTCTATGGGTCTGGTGGTGTGTGTGTGTGTGTGTGTGTGTGGGTGTGTGTGTGTGTATTTTGGTGGGGGGGGTGCTAACTGAATTAAAGGCAGATGGTCTGAAGGCTTTGATGTATCAGAAGATATGCTAGATTTGGAATGTTAAGTAGGTAAACATGGGTGAAGTTTTAGAATATGAAGTGTAAAGGGAACATTTTCAATTTTTAAATAAACCAGTCTAATTTGAATTCAAAAGAGGGGGTGAAATGTTTCACCCAGCCAGGAGAAATTAAGAAACAGTGTGTTTATTTTCTCCAAAGATTACTGGTGAAATTCGTACTACAAGAGACTTATTATTAGGGAGGTAATGTTGAAAGACATAGTGAAACAATAGGAATTTGCCTTCATAGGGGAAATCTGTATAAAGGAGTTAAGGATGTATGTAGGAAAGAATGTTTCAAAGATCTAACAAATGTGAAAAGCCTCCAGCATCTAAGCCTCAAGCTGCTGTCTAAGGAAACTGAAGTTACGAAAACTCACTTTGATTTTGACTGTTCAACTGTACTTTGCCTGGGTCTTTTAAATGCTATGCGTCTTACTGCTGCCTTAACCAAGGTGTAACTGGGTTTAGATTAATTAGGGGATTTAGAAATGATCATAGTAGTAATTTGTAGATCTATGTATGAGCTTAAAATCTTTTCTTCTATTAATAAAGGTTTAATTTAGCTTTTTAAGAAACCGATCAGGCTTGGTGGTCTTCTTTTACTGAATTCAAAGCCCGCATTTTGAAAAGTGTACAATTTCAAATAGTTGTGGCAGGTGCTTCAAGTTTCCCTTTGGGATTTTCCCTTTGGGCAGCTTGGCATTTACCATCTGCCTGCCTAACAGAATTGGGGCTCTTTGTGGCATATATTTGATATTTCTTGATTGGTATGGAGTTGGTGAATCTTAAGGTTACAAGTATGAGAAGCACTCTGAATTCAGGGGTTGGTGTGAGGCTTTTTTTTTGACGTGGTGAGACTGCAATATGTCTTTAGCAGTTGCTAAAACTTGTCTGGGAGTTGAAGTTATTACTTTGGCTGTTTACAAAATGTAAATAAAGTTAAGTTAATAGGATTGGAGGATAAGTTACAATTGGGATTACCTGCAGAGGTAAGGAAATCAGACATAACTTTAGGTAGAGCACAGCATTTGAAATTGGAAGGAATACCCATGAGATCGAGTTCTCCAAAGGGCGGGGCATTGGAACGGTCTCAAGTTCAGTTGCAAATGGAAATGAAAAAATTGGAACTAGAGGCAGCAGAAAAAGAAACAGAAAAAGCATTTCAAAGGGAAACAAGCAGAAAGGCAGGAGAGAGAAAGGAAACAGGAGAGGGAATTAGAAATGGTGAAGTTAGAAAAGGAGGAAAGAGAAAAAGAGAGAGCGAGAGAATTCTAGCTTAAAATACTGGCAGTTAAAAAAGAGTCAGTCAGTGAGAAAGCACTTATTTCCAGATCAGAACCAGGTGGGGAAATGTTGAAATTTGTACAAGCTCTTCCAAAGTTTGAAGAAAGAGATTTTGAAGCATTCTTTATTTCATTTGAGAAGGTAGCTAAACAGATGAAATGGCCACAGGAAAACTGGACATTGTTGTTACAATCTAGGTTGATGGGTAGAGCACATGAGGTTTATGCTTCCCTGTCAGAAGAAATGTCATTGAACAATGATGTGGTAAAAAAGGCTATTTTGAGTGCAGGTGAGTTGGTTCCTGAGGCATACAAGCAGAAATTTAGGAATATGAGAAAATAGCCTGAGCAGACTTATATTGAGTTTGAGAGAGTAAAACAAAATAATTTTGACCAATGGATGTGGGCATTAAAGATAGAGACAACATATGCAGCTCTTTGAGAGGTAATTCTTTTAGAAGAATTTAAAGATTCAATTCATTTGGAGCGATAACTCATGTGGAGGAACAGAGGGTTGAAATGGTAAGGCAAGCTTCAGAGATAGCTGATGATTATGAGTTAGTTCATAGAGATAAACGTTCTCTTCCCTCACTCTTTTAAATCAGAGAAGTATAGAAAGTGGGCAGGTGAAAAGAAGATGGGTAGTCGGGGGAGACGAGGAATAGTGGAAATGCCCCAGGAAATTTTTTGTTGACTAAAAAGGAAGGTGCTGAGGGTAGAAGTGACACTCGAAAATTGAAGTGTTTTCATTGTAATAAAGTTAGGCACACAAAGTCAGTGTGTTGGAAATTACAGGGAAAATCTGTTGGGATTAATACGATGCAGGGAAGTTCTGGAAGTAAAAGTACTGTGGTTCCTGAGGTTCAGGCACAGGAAAAAACAATGGTTTATGTACAGGTAAAACAGGAAGAATCAGTGATAGGTGAAGAAGTCAGAATGTGTTCACAATTTACCCAAGCATATTCTGAGGAACAGGTTGCAGAAATGTTTATAGATGTTGTATGTGAAGTGACAGTCTTTCCATGTGTGCTGGGTGGAGCAGGTAAGGATGTTAAAACTTTAAGAGTCATAGGGGCTAGTCAATCCTTAATGTTGTGGGATAGTGACATTTGTTGTTCAGAAGGAGTATTACAGGAACAGGTGATAATAGTGGGTTCATTGAGATGCCAAATCTCCATTGTGTAAGGTAAATTTAAAGAGTAAGTGGAAAACAGGTGAGGTGATTGTTGGAGTAGTGGAACAAATTGCCCATTGCAGGGGTTCAATTTATTCTGGGTAATGATGTAGCTGGATCACAGATGTGGGTGATGTCTATGATAATTGAGCAGCCTGTAGGATTATTTTTAACAGAAGTGTTGCAGAGAGAGCATCCTGAATTGTTTCCAGATTGTGTGATAATGAGATCACAGGCTAATAGGTTGAAACAAGAAGGACAGCAAGTTCAAAGGCAGGGAGAAGGTGTGGAAGTCCAATTAGCTGATACCATGTTTGATAAGATTGCTCAGGAAAAAAACCTGAAGGATATTGCAGCTGAGGTGTTTAACTCAAGGCAGGTGGTAGGTTTATAGAAAAAGGATACACAAATAAGACAGTTATGTTAGACAGCTTGCTCAGAAACAGAGGCAAATGTATTCCATAAAGTTATTGTTGCCTTAAGGGTAATGTTTTAATGAGAAAATGGAGGCCATTTCATGCTTCAGCAAATGAAAGCTGGAGGGAGGTGCATCAGATTGTAATACCATTTGGATATAGAAATGAGATTCTGAGGATAGCTCATGAAATTCCAATAAGAACATAAGAGCATAAGAAATAGGAGCAGGAGTAGGCCATTCGGCCTCTGAAACCTATCCCACCATTCAATAAAATCATGGCTGATTTGCCACAGGCCTCAGCTCCTCTTTCGTGGCAGCTCCTCATACCCTCAACTCCCTGATATGTCAAAAATCTATCTACCTCCTCTTTAAATACCTTCAATGATCTAGCCTCTACAACTCTCTGGGTTGGCGAATTCAAGACATTCACTACCCTCTGAGAGAAGGAATTGCTTCGCACCTCAGTTTTAAATGCGTGTCCCCTTATTCTGTAACTATGTCTCCTAGTTCGAGATTCCCCACTACTGGAAACATCTTCCCAACATCTACCCTGTCAAGCCCCCTCAGAATCTTGTACATTTCAGTAAGATCACCCTTCATTCTTCTAAACTCTAATGAATGAAGACCTAACCTGTTTAGCCATTCTTGATACGTCAACCCCTTCATCCCAGGAATCAGCCTACTGAATCTCTTCTGAACTGCCTCCAATGCCAGTAGATCCTCCTTAAATACGGGGACCAAAGCTTTATACAGTACTCCAGGTACGGCCTCACCAACGCCCTGTACAGTTGTAACAAGATTTCTCTATTTTTAAACTCCAACCCTGTAACAATACAGGCCTTAATTCCATTTGCCTTCTTAATTACTTGCTGCACCTGCATGCTAACTTTTTGTTTTCATTCACAAGAACACCCAGATCCCTCTGTGCTGCACTTTTTTGGAGTCTCTCTCCAATTAAAAAATAGTCTGCCTTTTGACTCTTCCTCACATTATCCTATGTTAAACTCTAACTGCCAAGTTTTTGCCCACTCACTCAACCTATCTATGTCCTAATGCAGTTTCCTTCTGTCCTAATCACAATATGCCCTCCTACCTATTTTTATATCATCAGCAAATTTGGATGCATTACACTCTGCCCCTTTCTCCAAGTCATTAATGTAGATTGTGGCCAGTAACCTTCACGCTCCTCAGTGTCAGATTTGGGTGTACCCCAAAGATGTGCTGAGGAATCCCTCTGGCAAGTTCCCAGGCAAGGGTTTGCATGGCGATTGCCCAGAAGTGCTAATTTTCTCTGAACAGTAGCGTTGCACTGGGAACCATCCGAAAATGTGGTTTAAATTGCAAACTTCGATGGTTTCGCTGGAGCTATACCGATAGTTATCCAGAGAAACTTAGAAGAATTAAAACGTCTTCTAACTTCTGGGTAACAATTGTAAAGACACAAACCACTCTCATGGGACTCCCCCACACCCTCACCGACCCACGGGACCCCTCCACCTCCCCCCCCGCCCAACCTCCGACACCCCACCTTCCCCCAGACCACCAACCTAGACCCTGAACCCGGACCTGAGCACCACCCACATCGGACCCCTGCCCAGACCTCAGACCCACCGAACTCCAAACTGCCAACTGACCACTGGAGGCCCCCCAATCTCAGCCCCCCTACAACTGCTGGACCCCGCTGAACTCCAGACACTCCCCCCCCTCCCACCTGACCTCAGGACCCCACTGTCTGGATACGCCGATCTCTGGACACCCCTAGCTGATTTCTGGATCCCCCCACTTGACTTCCGGACACCCCCATCACCTGACTCTGGACCCCTCCCCCGACTTCTGGACCCCCCAACCTCCAGATTCCCCCTGACCTCCGGATCCCCCCCTTACCTCTGGACCACACCCCTGGTCCTGGACCTCCCCCAAACTCTGGTCCGTCCCCTGACCTCCAGACCCACCCTAACCCCCAGGCCCCTCCCCCGTGCTCTGGATGCCCCCAACCTCCAGAATCCTCCGACCTCCGGACCCCCCGACTTCTGGACTCACCCGAACTCTGGACACTGCCCCTGACCTCTGGTCTCTCTCCCTCCCCGACCTAGGGACACTCCCCTGACCTCGGTACATCCCCCCGACCTTGGGACACCCTTCCCTGACCTTGGGACACCACCATCCGACCGTGGGACACACCATATCACCACATCCACCCCCTCCACCAGCCCCCCCACCCCTCCAACCTCAGGACACCCACAAATCCCAGCTACGTATCTTAGACACTAACCTTCCCTTGGACTACCAACTTCCCTGGCCCTTTAAACTTACCTGCTTTATGGCAGCAGATGCTGTGAAAAAGGGGGCGTGCCTCTTTGACTACGCTGGATCTAGACTTTGCTGGGGGCTGCAAGGATTCTTTTGATGCAGGCACCAAGCAGCTCCGGCGAATGGAAGTGGCAATGCAATTTTTAGCACCAGGAAAGCATGCATTTATTTCTTCTAATTTCTGCGGGCAGCACTTTCTGACGCTCATCAGAAGTTATGGCCAGTGAATAATTGAGCACCTAGAACTAATCTATGTGGTGCTCCACTAGTTACATCTTTCCAACCTGAAAAAGACCCATTAATCCCGACTCTCTGTCTTCTGTGTGTTAACCAATCCTCAGTCCATGCTAATACATTAACCCCAATACCATGAGCTCTTATTTTGTACAATCGCCTTTTATGTGGCACCTTATTTAATGTCCTTTAGGTTCTGTAATGTGTCGCTCTAAGAAACAATCCCTGATGCACTCTACAAATTCATCTTCCATGTTACCTCTGCCAATCTGATTTGTCCAGTCAATATGCAGATTAAAATCACCCATGACAATTGTAGTGCCCTTCTTGCATGCATCCATTATTTCTCAATTTATACTTTGTGCTACAGTGAGGCAAATCTTCATGGCCTATAGACGATGCCCACCTGTGACTTCTTCTCCTTGCTATTCGTTATTTCCATCCAAACTGTTTCCACATCACAATCTATTGTACGTATATCACTACTCACCACTGCACAGATACTTTCCTTTATTAACAAAACTACCCAGCTCCTTTTCATTTTTGTTTATTTTTCCAGAACGCTGAACACCCTTGAATATTGAATTCATAGTCTTGGTCACCCTGCAACCAAGTCTCAGTAGTAGATATCAAGTCATATGCATTTATTTCTATTTGTGTTTTCAACTTATCTATCTTGTTACAAATACTGCGTGCATTCAGGTAAATTCACCATTATTACTCATTCTGGTTCTGATTTCTGCTGCACTCTTCTGCTTAAATTTTCTTTCCCTTTCTGTCACACTTTGATTATCATTCGCTTTTTCACTACCCTGCATCTCTGTTCTCTCGTTTCTTTTTAATTTTTTAAACTTTCCTTCAGTTGAACCCTACCCCCCACTAATTAGTTTAAAGTCCTAATGGAGAGACATTTAGGAATTAGAAAGACACAGGCAAAAATACAAAAGCATTTTAATAGGCCTGGATTGCTTAGGGATATAGTCAAATTCTATAGAACATGTCACACATGTCAGGCAATAGGGAAAGCACAATCAGTGATTAAGCTGGAGCCTTTAATTCCCATTCCAGCATTTGAAGAACCTTTTGCTAGGGTCATGATTGATTACGTAGGACCCCCTCCCTTAGACTAAAAGTGGAAATCAGTACTAACTGACAATAATGGATGTGTCAACCAGGTTTCCTGAAGCAATATCTTTAAGAAATATTAGAGCAAAGAAAATTGTGGAAGAGTTATTTAATATTTTTTTTACAAGATATGGTTTACCTAAAGAAATGCAATCAGATCAAGGTTCAAACTTCATGTCACAGCTGCTTAAGAAAGTGATGAACAGTTTGGGGATAAAACAAATTAAGCCAACAGCTTATCATCCTGAGTCATAAGCGGCTTTGGAAAAATGGCATCAAACTTTAAAAACTATATTGAGGGCATATAGCCAGGGCTATTCACAGGATTGGGATAGGGGAATTCCATTCCTGTTATTTGCAATTAGGGAAGCTCCTAATATATCGATTGATTTTCGTCCTTTTGAACTAGTTTATGGTCATGAGATGGAGGACCACTGAAATCGATTGAGAAATTGGTGGGGCAAAATCCAGAAACTACTCTCTTGGATGAAGTATCAAACCTCAGAGAGAGATTGGACAGAGCATGTGAGTTGGCTAGGGAACATTATATCACAGATATCACAGCAAATGATGAAAGTGAAAGCAGACAGGAAAGTAAGAGCTCGTAGTTTTGCTGCTGGGGAGAAATTGCTAGTTTTGTTACCAGTACTGGATGACTTGTTAAAGGCAAGGTTTAGTGGGCCTTACAGGATTGAAAAGAAATTGAGTAAAGTAAGTTATTTAATAAATATTCCAGATAGAAGAAAGAAGCAGAGGGTGTGTCATGTAAATATGCTTGAAAGTATTTTGACAGGGAAGAGGACCAAAAGGACAATTTAATGGTGGTAGGTAATGAGACAGAAGTAGAAATGTAGGATTCTAAAATTGATTTCCCTCTAATCAAACTGGATAATGAGGGGGTACTTGAAATTTAAATGTAATATTGAGTTACCTTCCAGACACGTGTCAAAGTGATTTGGGGAAGTTGTTGCAGTGACACAAAGATATTTGTGGGATTAAGCTGGGAAGGACAAATTTAGCTATACATGATATATGTATTGAAGTTTCATCTTTGATAAGCAACATCCATATAGATTAAATCTGGCAAAGTTATCACAAGGGCAGAAATAAATTGAATTCATGCTTCAAATTTATATCATTGAGTCTAGTTGCAGTAACTGGAGTTTGCCTATTGTGATGGTACCAAAACCAGATAGAACACAAAGTCTGTGTGTGGACTATTGAAAGGTGAATGCAGTGACAAAGGCGGATTCATATACTAAAGCAGGAAGATTATATTGAGAAAGTGGGACAATCAAAATTTATCACAAAGATTGACTTGTTAAGAGGATATTGACAAGTACCGTTATGGGAGAGAGCAAAGGAGATATCAGCTTTTATGACGCCACATGGATTATATCAGTTTAAAGTCATGCTGTTTGGTATAAAAAATGCACCTGCAAAATTTCAAAGACTGATGAAGACTGGCTGACTGACTGGGGAAGGTGATGACATAGTGGTGTTGTCACTGGTCTGGTAATCCAGAGACCCAGGGTACTGCTTTAGGGACCTGGGTTTGAATCCCACCACCCTGGCCAATGGTGGAATTTGAATCCAATAAAAGTCTGGAATCAATTATAAAAACCCTTTATTGTAATGCCCTTTAGGGAAGAAAATCCATCATCCTTACCTGGTGACTCCAGACTCTCAGCAATGAAGTTGACTCTCTGATAATGGGCCTAGCAAACCACTCAGTTGTATCAAACTGCTATAAAGTCACAAAAAATAAATGAAACCAGACAGACCATCTGGCATCAACCTTGGCACCAGAAATGACAATGGCAATTTCAGCCCTGTGCTCCTTACTAACATTTGAGGGCTGGAAAAGTGGGAGAGCTTTCTCACAGACTAGTCAAGCAACAGCCTGACGGGATTGTATCTTACAACACCACCTGTCCTGGCCCACCGGCAGGACAGACCCGGCAGGGGTGGTGGGAGGGAGTTGCCCTGGAAGTCCTCAACATCAGCTCCAGACCCCATGAAGTCTCATGGCATCAGGTCACACTTGAGCAAGGAAACCTCCTGCTGATTATTAAGTGCCGCTGTCCCTCAGCTGATGAATCAGTGCTCCTCCATGTTCAACACCATTTGGAGGAAGCGCTGAGGGTGGCAAGGGCGCAGAATATCCATCACCAAGAGTGGCTCGGTGGCACCACAGCTGGCTGAGTCCCAAATTATATAGTTGCTACGCTGAGTCTACGGCAGGTGGTAAGGGAATCAATAAGAGAGAAAAACATACTTGATCTCATCCTCACCCACCTGCCTGTTGCAGATCCATCTGTACATGACTCTATCAGTAGGACTGACCACTGCACAGTCGTTGTGGAGACGAAGTCCCGTCTTCACATTGAGGTTACCCTCCATCAGGTTGTGTGGCACTACCACTGTGCTAAATAGGATAGATTTCGAACAGATCTAGCAACTCAAGACTGAGCATCCATGAGGCACTGTGGGCCATCAGCAGCAGCAGAATTGTACTCGAACACAATCTGTAACCTCATGGCTTGGCATATCCCCCACTCTACCATTACCATCAAGCCAGGGGATCAGCCCTGGTTCAATTAAGAGTGCAGGAGGGCATGCCAGGAGCAGCACTATGCATACTTAAAAATGAGGTGTCAACCTGGTGAAGCTATAACACAGGATTACTTGTGTGCCAAACAGCATAAGTAGCAAATGATAGATGGAATTAAGTGACCCCACAACCAATGGATCAGATGTAGGCTCTGCAGCCCCGCCACATCCAGTTGTGAATGATAGTAGACAATTAAACAACTCACTGGAGGAGAAGGCTCCACAAATATCCCCATCCTCCATGATGGCGGAGGTCAGCACATCAGTGCAAAAGATAAGGCATTAGCTACAATCTTCAGCCAGAAGTGCTGAGTGGATGGTCCATCTGGGTCTCCTCCGGAGGTCCCCAGCATCACAGCTGCCAGTTTTCAGCCAATTCAATTCACTTCACGTGATCAAGAAATGGCTGAAGGCAATGGATACTGCAATGACTATGGGCCCTGGCAATATTCTGGCAATAGTACTGAAGATTTGTGCTCCAGACCTTGTCGCATCCCTAGCCAAGCTGTTCTAGTACAGCTACAACACTGGCATCTTCCCAGCTATGTGAAAAATTACCCAGGTATATCCTGTACACAAAAAGCAGGGCAACAACAGTTCTGCTGAAGGGTCATGAGGACTCGAAACGTCAACTCTTTTCTTCTCCGCCGATGCTGCCAGACCTGCTGAGTTTTTCCAGGTAATTCTGTTTTTGTTTTGAAGAGCAGGACAAATCCAACCCAGTCAATTACCACCCCACCAGTCTATGCTCGATCATCAGTAAAGTAATGAAAGAGGTCATCAACAATGCTATCAAGCAGCACTTGCTTAGCAATAACCTGCTCACTGACACCCAGTTTGGGTTCTGCCAGGGCCACTCAGCTCCTGACCTCATTACAGCCTTGGTTCAAACATGGACAAAAGAGCTGAACTCCCGAGGTGAGATGAGGGTGACTGCCCTTGACATTAAGGCAGCATTTGACTGAGTGTGGCATCAAGCAGACCGAGCAAATCTGGAGTCAATGGGAATCAGGGGAGAAATTCTCAACTGGTTTGAGTCATACTTAGCACAAAGAAAGATGCTTGTGGTTGTTGGAGGTCAGTAATCTCAGCTCCAGGACATCACAGCAGGAGTTCCTCAGGATAGTGTCCTCAGCCCAACCATCTTCAGTTGCTTCATCAATGTCCTTCCTTCCATCATAAGGTCAGAAGTGGGGATGTTCGCTGATGATTGCACAATGTTCAGCACCATTCACAACTCCTCAGTTACTGAAAAAAACCATGCACAAATGCAGCAAGACCTGGACAATATCCAGGCTTGGGCTGACAAGTGGCAAGTAACATTCACACCACACAAATGCCAGGCAATGACCATCTCCAACAAGAGAGAATCCAACCATCGCCCCTTGATGGTCAATGGCATTACCATCACTGAATCCCCCATTATCAACATGCTGGGGGTTACCATTGGCCAGAAACTGAACTGGACTAGCCATATGTGGCTACAAGGCCAGGTCAGAAGTTTGGAATTCTGTGATGAGTAACTCACCTCCTGATTCCCCAAAGCCTGTCCACCATCTACAAGGCACAAGTCAGGAATGTGATGGAATACTTCCCAATTGCCTGGATGAATGCAGCTTCCACAATACTCAAGAAGCTTGACACTGAGCAGGACAAAGCAGTCCACATGATTGGCACCATAGCCACAAACATTTACTCCCTCCACTACTGGTGCATAGTCGCAGCAGTGCGTATCACGAACAAGATGCACTGTAGGAATTCACCAAGCCTTCTTTGACAGCACCTTCCAAACCCATGATCACTACCATCTAGAAGGACAAGGGCAGCATATATATGGGAACACCATAAGAACATAAGAAATAGGAACAGGAGTAGACCATTTGGCCCCTCGAGCCTGCTCCGCCATTCAATAAGTTCATGGCTGACCTTCTTGTGTTTCGATTTCCACATTCCCATCTAACCCGGATAACCTTTGATACCCTTGCCTAACAAGAATCTATCTATCTCTGCCTTAAAAATATTCAATGACCCTGCCTCTGCCACCTTCTGAGGTACAGAGATCCAAAGTCGCACAACACTTTGAGACAAAAAAATTCTCTTAATCTCTGTCCTAAAAGGGTGACCCCTAATTTTGAAACAGTGCCCACTAGTCCTGGAATCACTCACAAGGGGATTCATCCTTTCGACGTCTACCTTGTCAAGACTGTTCAGGATCTTGTATACTTCAATCAAATTACCCCTCACCACCACATGGAAGTTCCCCTGCAAGTCGCTCACCATCCTGACTTGGAAATATATCACAGTTCCTTCAATGTCACTGGGTCAAAATCCTAAAAATCCCTTCCTAACAGCACCGTGGGTGTCCCTACACCACATGGACTGCAGCAATTCAAGAAAGCAGCTCACCACCACCTTCTCAAGGGGAACTTTGGATAGGCCAATAAGTGCCAGCGAAGCCCACATCCAGTGAATGAATAAAAATATATATTTGCAGGTCTGGGCAATTGTTCTATGTATATTGACGACTTCATTGTTTTCAGTCAGATGTGAAAGGAGCATTTACATCTGGAAGAATTACTTACTTGATTACAAGAAGCTAATTTGGTGGTGAACTTGGCTAAAGGTGAATTTGCAAAAGTGCAAGTTACGTATCTAGGCCATACCATTGGACATGGTAAGGTGGCTCCGAGAGATGTGAAAGTCAAGGCTATCGTGGATTTCCCTGTGCCTACAACAAAATGAGAAGTTTTGAGATTTCTGGGCATGAGTACAGTTCTGCGCACCATATTATAGGAAGGATGTGAACAGATTGGAGAGAGTGCAGAAAATGTTTACAAGAATGATCTCAGGGATGAGAAATTTTAGCTATGAGGATAGATTGGAGAAGTTGGGACTGCTTCCTTGGAGAGGAGAAGGCTGAGAGACTTGATAGAAGTTTTCAAAATCTTGAGGGGGCTGGACCGAATAGATAGGGAGAAGCTGTTCCCACTTGTAAAAGGATCAAGAATGAGAGGACACAGATTTGCAAAAGAGGCAAATGTGACTTGAGGAAAAACCTTTTTCACACAATGAGTGGTTCGGGCCTGGAATGCACTGCCCGGAAGTGTGGTGGAGGCAAGTTACTCAAGAGGGCATTAGATGATTATTTGAATAGAAACAAGGTGCAGGGGGAAGGGGAAAAGGCAGGGCAATGGCACTAGGTCATAATGCTTACTTGGAGAGCAGGTGCAGACATGATAGGCCTCCCTCTGTGCCATTAAGATTCTGGATTCTGAGAGGGTTTTATTAGAAATTTGTACAAAAATTTAGTAGTGTGGTTGCTCCATTGACTGAACTTTAAAAAAAAAACAGGAAGTTTCAATGTACAGAGGAGTGTCAGGAGGCATTTGCCAGTTTGAAAACTGTATTAACTATGACACCAGTTTTGGCAGTACCCAATTACACCAAGCACTTTAAGTTGGCTGTAGCCACAGGTGATGTAGGCATTGGGGCCATACTGTTACAAGATGATGACACGAATTGACAAACCAAGAGGGTATTTTTTATGGAAGTTGACTGTACAACAGAGAAGACATTCAACGATTGAAAAGGGGACTTTGTGTTTGGTGTTAACAATGCAACGTTTTGAAATTTAGAGTGAAAAGAATTAATCAGGAACAATTGTTTATACAGACCACAATCCTGTAAAGTTTCTGGACTAATTTTGAGACAGAAGTGCAAGGTTATTCAGGTGGAGTTAATTACTGCAGCCATTTAATCTGCAGATTATACATGTGGCTGGGCGAGAGAATCTGATGCAGATGCCTTGCCAAGTGTTTGAAGCTTAAAGTGAAAATTGGACATTTAAAACCTGGACACTGGACTGAAATGTTTTCTGTTGACAATAAGGGGAGAATTTTCCCCATGTTGGGCGGGCCAAGCAGGAGTGGACGCAGCGGGCGTGGACCCGATCGCCGCCCATGATCGGGTCCGCGCTGCCATTTTATGCGGGCGGGCCAATTAAGGCCTGCCCAGAGTATTTCTCAACTCTCGAGCATAGCGGGAGTGGGCAAGCTGCAGCAGGTGTGCACTGACCTATGGGTCCAATGACGACCCGGCGGCCTGTTTAAATAAAGGCCTAGCAGCCTTTGCAAAGCTGCTCATGATGGCCGGTAGAATGGCTCACCAGAGGACTTGTGGCAAATCCGGAAGGCAGGCCAGCAGGGCAGGCCAGACCAGAGGGTAGGGCAGTGGGGCAGTCCATGCCGGAGGGTAGGGCAGTGGGGCAGGCCAGGCCGGAGGGTAGGGAAGCAGGTCAGGGTGCCACATGGTTTTCGGATGAGTGCCTAGCTGCCCTCCTGGAGGAGATGGCAGCACGGCAGGAGGTCCTGCTTTCGAGGGACGGGAGGCGGAGGCCTCCCCAATGTGACCAACCGTGCATGGGAGGAGGTGGCCAAGAGTGTGAGCTCTGATGATGTGGTGCAGCTCACATGGGTCCAGTGCCGTAAAAGATTCAATGACCTCCTGCGCTCAGGAAGGGTGAATAGCATGTTGGCTGAGGTCACTTAATGCAGCCGTCACCCTTTCCCCTTAAAGCACCACCACACCCCCAACACCAACCCCCCCACAATATCTCTGTATTGTAATGGCATTGAATCTCTCGTGGTATGTATCCCTCGCTGAGTGTGACAGCAGATAATGCCCATGCCCAGTTCACCCTGAGAGGGTTGAGCTAGGATGTATTCTGCATCCACAACAAGTGTGACACTGACACCCAGAGTATAGAACGGGGGTGAAACTCAAGGGTCTGCGCCTAGGCAGAGTGCTGGAACAGGGAAGCATGCCAAAGTCAGGGTGCTAACATGCTGGGAGGGGAGCTTCCAGGTGATGGGGCACCAGTCCATCTGCTGGCCTTTGCGCTCCACATGCTTGTGCCTCCTTGCTTAGCAAAGTTACACCTTGTACTGCCACATGTGAAGGAGGCAGCATTTGCGTAATGGGGGGAGTGGGGGTCAATTCTGGCTTCCTTGCGTGAGTGTGTGGCAGCTGCGGGGTGATGAAGAACTGGAATGCTGCAATGTCCCAGTCTGGCTGGGTTGGCAGCAATATGATGGGAACCCGGTACAGGCTGGACTAATCAATGCTCTTCACTCCTTTTCAGGAGAAGACTGTACACAATTCTGCTGAGCAGATGAGGGCTGGCGGAGGCCAGCCCCAGTTGGCCATCTTGACTGCTTTTGAACAGCAGGCCATGGATCTGGAGAGGCGCCATGTGCCCAAGTCCACCAGTGGCGGTGAAGCTGAGGTGCCACAGGGAGGTATGTTTGCTGAGCATTGAGGTCACCATGTGTGTCCCAGCAGCCATGGCACTGCTGACTGCTCAGAGATTGAAGTTTGCAACATGGGTTGGCCATTGATTATGGAAGCATGTGCGCACAATGACCCGGGGGACAGGCATGCACACTGACATTGTCCCCACTTTAACTAATCAAATGTGCTTGTTCTTCCTTTCAGCAACACCAGAGCAGGGCCAGGAGGAGGAGGCAGAGGGGCCACCGCTCACACCTGAGGTCCCAGAACATATCCACTCACCAGCATCACACCATCTCTGCTAGGCAGGCACCAACGCAGATACTAGTACCTCTTTGGGAATTAGATCTTTGGCTAGTGTCCCGGGCACAGCGGTGAGGGCACTTCACACTCGCTTGAAGTGCGGGCAGAGACAGAGAGTGCCCAGGGCTCCAGCAGTGGGAGGACTGAAGAGGACTGGGTACATGCTCGGTCGGTGGCTGATGATGGGCCTCTGGAGTTGTCCATGAGGCAGCAAATGCTGGAAGTGCAGCAGGGTATGCGGGAGGATCTGGCAGAGAAACATGAGACAATGCGTGGCATGGTGCCCATGCTGGAGGAGTCCATATGAAGCATCACCGATGCAACGACCCTCATGGCTGAGCACAATGCTTCCTCCATGGAGATAGTGGTGATTCCCATGGAGAGGCTCCTCCAGGAGAACAATCAGGGCCTCCTGGGGTTGTGCTCTGACCTGCAAGCCCTCACAGCGGCATTGACCACAGCTGGTCAGTGCCAGTGTGGGAGATGGTTTGGGCACCAAGTATCCCAGCTTGGTGCCCATCCATCTACGGTGAGCAGGGAGGTCCAAAGCGACCTCATGCACAGCAGCTGGCTGTCATCTCTACAGGCTGCTCTTAGGGCATTCTGGATGAGGGCAGCAGCTCCTCTGCCCCTCTGCCAGTGACTGTAGCATCTGATGAGGCTGCGGCGACTGGGGAGATGCCAGCTGTGGAACTGGCTACTCCCTCCCAGGTGGGGCCATCAAAGGCTCCAAGGGCCAGAGGACGACTGCCGAGGTCATCGAGGCCAACAGGACAACACAGTGGGCAGGCTGTCTCAGATGCCAGTGCCAGTGAGGGGACAGCACCTGGATGTAGCACCCATAAGCATAAATTTAAGGCACTTTAGGCACACCATGGGTTTCTCACTGGTGCTATTATGTTGCCCCCTATTAGTTCATTAAGACTTGATGTGATTTGCAACACCATTTTTGTTTGGTTTCTGAAGTTCATTTTGTTATCTCAATAAATTTTGACATGTTGCCATGCCTCAGGGTGATTCCTTACTTCTGCAAGTGGACAGGAACCCATGATGTTATGAGTGAGTTGTTTGACATTGAGCTTTATTGACACGGGCCTTAGTTAATGTTACTATCCAGGCAGATTTAGCACTCAGGTATCGAGAATGGAGCCTGCAGCTCTTGCCTGTGTTGAAGGTCCATCTGTGGTGGGCTAGCTGAGGGTTCTTTGGATTAAAGCCTCCCGGGTGTCCCTGCCTCTCTGAAGTACCCCCCAGTCAGCGTCTACCCCCTCAGCATTTCCCTGTGCATGCTCATCCTCGGACTCACGGCTGGACTCAACGCGTGCAGTCAGAGCAACTGTATCTACAGCTTCTTCGTCCACTGCGTCCCTCCCTTTCCAGCGCAAGATTGTGGAGAGCGCAGTATGCAACCACTATCAGTGACACAGGATCTGAGGGGTACTGGAGTGCACCCCCTGAATGGTCCAGGCATTGGAAGCGCATCTTGAGAAGACCGATGGTTCTCTCCACCACAGCCCTTGTGGAGACGTGGCTCCTATTGTACCGCTGCTCAGCTTCTGTTCTTGGGTGGTGGAGAGGTGTCATGAGCCACCTTCTGAGGGGATAGCCCTTGTCACCCAGCAGCTATCCATGCAGCCAGGCTGGAGAATTGAAGAGCCCCAGCCCTGGGAGTGTCTGAGGATGTAGGTGTCGTGGGAGCTGCCTGGGTACCTTGCACAGACTTGTAGAATCTGCATCCTGTGATCACAAAATATCAGCACATTCATGGAGTGGAAGCCCATCCTGTTGTCGAAGGCACTGGGCTCACCTGCTGGCGCCTTGATGGCCACATGTGTGCAGTCTATTGTACCCTGGACGCGGGGGAAGCCAGCAATTGCTGCAAAGCCTCTGGCTCGCTGTGTCTGGCTGGCCTCGTCCCAGCGGTAGTGGGTGAAAGTCAATGCATGCCTGAACAGAGCATCGATCACCTGCTAGACACAAGTGTGGACAGCTGACTGGGAGACTCCGCAAAGATCACCCACCAACCCCTGGAAAGAGCCGGAGGCATAGAAGTTGAGGGCAGCTGTGACCTTCAGTGCCACTGGCATGGGGGGTCCACCCACACAGTTGGTGCAGATCTCAGGGCCTATCATATGACAAATGGAGGTGACTGTCTCCCTTGAGAGACGGGGCCTCCTTCGGCACTGCACCTCAGACATATTGAGGTAGCTGCATCACCGCCTGTATATCCTGGCAGCAGGATAGTGGAATCTTCTGTGGTCCCTTCTGCCTTGGACTTCCTGTTGGCCCTGCGCCCCTTGTGCCTGCACCTCTCTTCCCAATGATGGCTCCGCTGGAGGCTGAATGTGGACTCCTGGCCTCCTCCCCCTTCTGGCCTTCCCTTCCTCCTCAGAGGAGCTGCCTCCAGTGGAGAGCACAACTTCCATTCTCAGGCTAAGGTAAGGCTTCCTGAAACCTGAAGGCCCCAGGAATGATCTTTACTGTAGAATCCTGACCTGAAGGCTGTTACTCCTGTCCAAGCAACTGGTATGAGTTTTGAAGTATTCCTGCTCACGTAGGAAGTAGCAGCAGCTATAAGTGTCTAACAGATACGCTCGTGACCTGACTCACCCCTCTTATGATGAGGTTTATACAGATGTCTCCTACATGTCTGCCCATTGCGCCTGTGCAGCATCCTGCACATCACACAGGTCCCAAAAAATTGCAGTCATTTGCTGCCTTATGGGCCTTAACTGGGTGATTAATTAATGGCGGGCGCGCATCTGAGAACATCATGTGCCCAGCCACCTAAATATCGCGATGGCGCGCGGTGATATCGGGACACTCGCCCAACGTCACCGCGCGTCATTTTACACGTCGGTGTGCGGGGCCAGCCTCCCACACGCCAATGAGAAAAGTCTGGCCTAAGGGTGGAATTTTCGCAGAATTTCACTAAGTGCGGCAGCTGGCGGGTAAAATGGAGTCCTACCCACTAACTAAAATGGCGGGTTTTCATGCCATATCTTCCCAAGACTGCCTCATTATTTATTCATTCGTGGGAAACACGCAGTTTCCATGGCAGGCAAGGTCTCATTTGCCTGCTCGTTATCACCTCATTTTTGCATCACGCTGGCTGCCATCTTTAAAACGGAACCGCCAGCAAAGCGCTCATCGCTGCCCGGGAGACATGACCAGCAAAGGTAAAAAGACTGCAGCCCCCCGCTTCAACTTTGGGCCCCTCGAGCAACTGCTGGATGCCATGGAGGCCCCCTGGGATATGTTCTACCCCTGCTCTGGCCGCAGGATGGGTAGCAAAGTCACCAACCCGGCTTGAGAGGCAGTGGCAGCGGTGGTCAGTGCAAACGCCCTGCAGAGGAGGACAGTCACCTAGTGCCGCAAAAGGATGAATGATCACCTCCATTCTGCCAGGGTAAGTCACTCTTCTCACCACTCCCAACTCACACACTCACAAACCCATCACACATCCACAGGGCCCTCACTCACTGACAGTGCAAGGCACATCACCATTCACTCTCTCACACACATCGCCATTGTCCTCATCCATCTATGGGACCACATATCACCCACACAGGCCAGACATGCTTTTCATCTGGCCCGGCAGGCGTCCTGATACACTCTCCCCATCTCTATCCATGCAGGACAAATTGGCTCACAACAGGAGGGAAAGGTCGCAGACAAGTGGCAGGATGATGGAGATCAAAGTTCTGACGTAATTCGAAAACAGAGCCATCCAGCTGGCCACCGATGACCGGGACCGGTCCTATGCTGACAGTGAGGTCGGTGCTGCTTTACAAAATAAGGATCCAGCAGTGCAACGTCCATCAGACAACCATGCTGTGAGTGATGTCCTCTGCTTATGCACTAATTGTCTCTCCTTGCTTTCGCAGGCACATCTGCCAAACAGCTGACAGATTCCATGACCCAGGGACCCCAATCAAGCCTCAAAGAACCTCTAAAGAGGAATCTGAAGGCATCCTCCCCGAAGTCCAATCACAGCGCTCACCCACACCCTCCCACCTGCGCAGGTCCACAACTCGGTGGGACCTAGCTTTAGAGTAGCCTTGGGTCACAATCTGGTGAGCACATCGCACTTTCTAATCCACAGCAGGTGGAGGCAGGGACTTCCCAGGTCCCTGGCACTCGATGACTGCTGGAGGCCAGAACGTTGCTGAGTCCAAGTCAGATGACAAGCCTCTGGACTCAGTCATGTCACAGTTACTAGAGCTGCAAAGGCAAGCCTGGGAATATTCGGAAGGGATGTCTGCTGCACTTCTCAGATTGCAAGGTACGATGGAGGAGTCCATCTGCCTTCAGGCTGAGGTGATAGCGCCAGCATTGCAATGCACTAAATTAAACACTGGCAGGGTGGCAGCCACCATGGAGACCTTGGTCCAGGACGTCACTCCTGCACTGCTGCGCGGGCTTAACTCCATCGTTGATGCCATAGTTGGCCTTCAACAGTGTGTACACGAGTGGGGTGCTGGGCAGCTCGATCTCACTCCAGCTACCCCTTCTGCTCACGGAGTCAGCCAGGGACCCTTGAGCACATATGGGGAGGAGGATCAGCAGGTGCGCGCTCCGGGGGCATCCACCCAGGTGACTGTGGGAGTGACCGGCCCATCTGACTCCCCTCTTCCTGTGACCTCCGCAGATCAAACTTCACAGGCTGAGGAAGGTGCCCCACAACAGGACCCCAAAAGCAGGCTGGGGCCCACGAAGTCCTGGCCCTCCAGAGGACGCCAGCCAAACCCATCACAGACAGGGTGTTGCAGCCAGCAGGCTGGCTCCACATCTGCTTGGCTCCACATCTGCTGTGGATGTCCAGGGAGTACCAAGACGTAGAGAGAGGATTAGGACAGTTAGGTGAAAGTAATTGCAAAGCCTGGGCATGGGTGTTGGTCACATATACATACTGTTCATTATTGTCAATAAACTCCTAAGAATGTCACCCTGCCTGTGGCTCCTTGTTCTGATGAGCAGTGTTCTTGTCACTCAGATGTGAAATCTTTCTGCACAAGATAAAGGCAGGTGTCTCAGTCGGGCCTCTTCCCCGTGCTCTGTGCCGCCTTCAGACCACAGTGATGATCCAGCCTCACAATCCCTGGAAACGTTACTGTTGCCTGCACCTCGGCAGTGCCAGAATGTAGTGGGCTGGTGCCACAGAGTTGTCCCATTTTCTCTGTGTTCTCTCAGCACATTTAAGGTGGGGCAGGCCCCCATCACACCAACATCTGTGACCAGTGATGCTGTGCACCAGCTCCTGAAGGGCTGAGGCACCAAAGGTGGACACAGCATCAGATGCATCTAAAGTTTCATGGCTGCATCTCTGAGATGACCCTGATCATGGAGCACAAGTGAGCTGCCCTCGGCCAGACAGGAGTCAGACATTCTCAGAGGCTATGTGAAGATCTATGGAGCATCCTCACTGCATGTCATCATCATCCTCCTGTGATCGAGTGACTATTAAGACTTCCACTGCATCTCCATGACAGGAGCATTCTCACTGAGGGTATTGATGCTGCCATAAGCCAGACTGAAGTCAAATGTTTACAACTGCGATGTGAGGATCTATGAGGACAACTCACTGCATGTCATCATCATCCTCCACAAATCTGGCAGCTATGAGGGCCTCCTGAGTGTGCCTGCCTCACCTAGCCAATGTGAGAGCCTCAGCCCCATCATCATCACCACCAAGGGCCCCCCTCACCCTCATCTCCATCGGCGCCCTCTTCATCGGAGGAGACGTGCAGCTCCTCCATCTCCTCCTCAGCCAGCTTGTCTCCCCATTGCAGCACCAGGTTGTAAAGGGCACAGCAGACGACGACAATGCGTGACACCCTCTGCAGACTGTATTGCAGGGCTCCACCAGACCGTTCCAGACACTGGAACCTCATCTTCAGCATCCCGATGGTTTGCTCCACCAAGCTGTGATTTGCTGCATGAGCCTCATTATAGCGTTGCTCTGCTGCAGTCTGAGGCTGTCACATGGGTGACATCAGCCACATCCTCTGTGGGTAGCCCATTTCCCCAAGAAGTCAACCCTGAAGCCTCTGTGGACCCTGGCAGACTGCAGGGATCTGTGACGAACTCAGGATGTAAGCGTCGTGCACACTCCCTGGAAACTGTTTGCATACCTGCAGGATGTGTTTCTGGTGGTCACATCCCAGCTGCACATTCAGTAAGTGGAAACCCTTGCTGTTGATGAAGTTCACTGAGTGTAGCGACTGAGACCTGAGCACCACATGAGTGCAGTCAATCGCACCCTGCACCTGTGGGAATCCCAAGACCCGGGTGAATCCAACAGCCCTTGCATCCTGGCTGCTCCGGTCCCGGGCAAAATACACAAAGTTGTGTGCCATGGAGAAGATGGCATCCGTCACCTCATTGATGCATTTGTGGGTGTCAGATTGTGAAACCCTTCAGAGGTTACCTGTGGAACTCTGAAAGGAGCCACAAGTGGCCTCACAGGTGAACACCCCAGTCACTTTCACAGCCACTGGCAGTGGATGGCCTCCATGTCCCCTTGGCACCAAGTCCTGTAGTTAGTGTCAGATGTGAGCCACCAGGTCCCTAGACATGCACACTCATTGGTGACACCGGTTCTCTGTCATCTGCAGGAATGTCAGTTAGTGTCTATAGACTCTGGGTATCGTTAGGCGACAACCAGCTACGGCTTGCTGTCACTCCAGGGCAGTGTTTCCACAAGCCCCTGCTGCTCCTTCTTCATGAGGTTTCTGCTCCATCATTGCGCAGCCAGGAGCCTCAGATGCTCCCTCCTCTGTCTTCTATGGTCTCTGTAGGCCATCAGACATACAGCTAGGTCACCAGGACCCATGATCCTGACCTAGTCCACCTGCAGCATGAAAGAGAGAGAGAGACGTGGTTATCATGTACTGTGCACTTTTTCTGGCCCTATGTGATGGCCCCTTAATGTTTCCCAGCGTGTGCTGATCACCCCTCGGATGGCCAGAGATGAGTGAGCTGCATGGCTGACCTGTCAACCTGTGACATGGTGGACACTGGTCCAAACCAGAATGCTAAGATTGCAAGGAGCTGTAAGTGCCTCCAGCAATGACTGCTACATGGTCAGCATTGGTGAGGAGGTTGTACAACGTGTGCAGTCCAACTGCTCCGTGGTCCAATAAGATGGTGGTGGACCTGAAATCTGTGCCGGGAGGTGGGGATACGGGGTGGTTGTGGGTGTGAGGTATGGAGTGTTTGGTGGCCCTTTGGTGCCTCCACATTGCTTGTATAGGTGGGCAGGCTAGGAGCCCGACCCCAATTGTATCACAGTGGCTGTGCCTGATCTGTCTTAGTTGCAGAGGTATGGTCAGTTTATACAGGTGTCCCTAGTGTGTGGCCACTTCCCTCGCTTATGCTGCCCCCAACACCACCCCCACCCCCCCACCTTGATTGCCTGTGCATGGGATGCAGCACCAGGGCAACACTTAACCTCCCACCCCACTGACAATGGTCGCCTCCGAGACTGGCCAGCACTTGCCCCCCGGACACTGCGTCCGCCCCCCCCGCCCCTCAGCAGTAGCCTCTGGGGTCAGGCATCAGTTGTTCCCGGCCCCCAGTGTCCTTGAGGCCTGTGAACAGCAGGCAAGCTGTGGAGAACGCTGCTGCTCACTCACCTCAGTTCCCCCAAAGTGAAGGCCGCCAAGTGCACATCGCCTGTGTGCTGTTGTGAAACATGTTGCAGTGCTTTCCCGCTGATGTGGACAGATGATATGGTGGGTTCCAAGAGCCTGAAAGGATGGCCTTTTAATTATATGCTGATGTATTACAATTACCTCCCCGCCGACTGATGATGGGAAACGCAGCCTGTCATCAGCGGGCTGAGTGGACGATCGAGGCCTGCGTTCATGCCGATGTGAAGCAGGTTGCACCATATTTTCTGCACGTTACCTATCACGTCTGCCGTCAGTGGGCTTGGAAAATTCTGCTCTAAGGATTTGTATATATATATATATTATGTTAATGCAAGCATCTGGGAACGTAATAGTGTAATACATATAGGAGGTAATGTAAGATGGGAGGGGAATGTCAAGAAGATATAATACTTTTCATACTGTTTTTCGATTTTCTTGTAAAATATAGTAGTGGGGTCTGTGTCTCTGGATCTGTGTGTGTGTGCATGCGTGTGACTTAACTGAACTAAATCAGCTGGTCTGAAGGCTTTGATGTATCAGAAGATACGCTAGGTTTGAAATGTTAAATAGGTAAACATGGGTGAAGTTTTAGAATATGAAGTGTAAAGGGAACATTTGCATTTTTAAATAAACCAGACTAGTTTGAATTCAAAAGAGGGGTTGAGATGTGTCACTTAGCCAGGAGTAGTTAAGAAATTGTGTGTTTATTTTTCCTAAAGATTACTGGTAAAGTTGGTACTATGATAGGTTTTTATTATTATAGGATTAAAGTCCAAAGACATAGTGAAATAATGGAAATTTGCATTCAAAGGGGAAATCTGTATAATGGAAATGAGGAAAGAAGGAATTCTAAGGTCTAACAAGTATGAAAAGCCTCCAACATCTAAGCCTCAAGCTCCTATCTAAAGCAACCGAAGTTAAGAAAACTCACTTTGAATTTGACTGTTCAGGGTATCGCGTAATTTTGCCTGAGCCTTTCAAAATATATGTTTTTTACTGTTGCCTTAACTAAGGTGTAACTGGGAGTTAGCTTAACTAGGGGATTTAGAAGTTATCATAGTAGTAATTTGTAGATCTAGTGTGTGCTTAAAATCATTTTTTCTATTAATAAAGGTTTAATTTAGTTTTGTAAGAAACCTATAAGACATGGTAGCCTTTTACTGAATTCAAAGCACACATCTTGAAATAAGTACAAATTTCAAATAGTTGTGGCAGCTACTTCAAGTTTCCCTCTGGGATTTGGGCAGCTTGGCACTTACCATCCACCTGGCATAACAGTGATGGCACACTTCTTGACAAAGTCTCTTAGCAATGGCTGCCTGGATCTGCTGTGTGTCAACTTCTTTAGTTCCACAGTTTGCTACAATGAGTAATCAGTCATTTGAATTTAAAATTATGCTTGCCATTTTCCAAGCGGACAGTCGGGATGCTCCCGAAAGATTTAAATAATTAATTCTTTTTTTCTATTTTATGAGTTTGGAGGCTACGTGTTGGGGCTCTGACTGAGGAATGGGATTGTTGCGATGGTTGTTCCTTCAACAGCACCTCGAATATTGAATTAGGAAAAGGGTTCTCAGGACTTACTGCAGCCTGGAGCTTTACAAGATTGAGCTTAACCTTGCAGGCTCTGGAAACTCTGCACTCTGAAGCTGCACATCCAAGGGAGATTCAAAGGCATCTTCTGCCATAGCAAAAATCTCTGCCTTTTAGCTTCCAGGCCTTTTCTCTGGAGTGCTTTGTGTGAATTTTCTCTGCACCATCAGCCTCTATTGGGAGTTTCTCTCAGGTCAGAATTTTTGTTGAAGTTCTTTCTTAGTCTTCCAGCACCTTGGCTTGCTTCAGCATTTTAGGGAGGTTGAGGGTTTTTGATCCCAGCTGACGCCATGTTGGCAGAGTGTTGGTCACAAAATGATTTGTCTTAAAGAGGTCTTCATAATGTTCAGTAGGTTAATTGTAAGTCTTTATTAACAAGTAGAACTGTTTATGTATGTACAGTAACATGTACAGTAAAAGGTACAGGCTAGGAGCTATCTCCATATTTAGGTCATTACACTTCTCTGCTCAACACCCCACTGAGTCCTGGGCCTGGGTCATGTGCCTTCTTACAAAATTGTGTGGGCAGGAGTGTACTCAATCCCACATTAACCCTGCAAGTGCCAGACCCTTATACTATGGTATGGTGGCTATCTTGCTGGCCCCACCTTTTCAGCCAAAGATCTCAGGGGTCAAGGAGCCTTTGCCAGGCTCATTGCTTTATCTCACAGTTCAGCTAGGGCACACCTTCACCTTTTTAAGTGAGTACACTTTCCAGGCTGGCACACAGCAGGTGTGTTTCTTTGAAAATGCGTCTGTTCATCTCGGCTTCATTGACGTTGGCAAGTATATTGTCCTTGGGGAAGATTTCAAATGTATCCTTGAAGTAAGGGGCTGTTGGGGTACCCTGCATCACAGGCCTTCTCTGGAGCTAGGCAAGCTGATTGTGGAATTCCATAAACTGTGGCATTCTGCAATGTCCTAGAGGTGACTACAAGTGGGTCCTTGAGAAAAATCTGGTGACTGGGGAGAATCTCCTCTCCTGGTGCAAAGTCATCTTTGGCCTGTTGCTTAATAGGGGTTATCTCCACCTGCTAAAGAACTGGTGCCCAATCTCCCTCTACAAGATCGTTGCCAGGGCCATATCTTGGTACTGCTCTGACCCTCGTGATCCACCCTGAGAAACCACTACAGGTCCCAGGTCAGACAATCCATGATAACATCCATTTGGTCTGGGGCCTGGTCCACCATTCCCAGGGGGCTGGTCTATTGGCTGCCTTCCTTTCCCTGGGTCAGGGTGGATAATGAATATTTGTTTGGGATTCTTCGCATTCTGGTTCGGGATGCATTTTGTTGCCTGGATCAGACTTCTGTATGCCACTGTGAAATATCAGACTAAGGATAATGGGCCTTGACAGCAGGCCTTTGCTTCGGGGGAGTATGCCATTGGTGCCCCATTTTCGGCCAGTTATAGGCCACCTGCATGGAGCCTTTCCTGTGTCTCTTGCGGTGGAGGTTGATGGGACTCTACTTGGGCCAGGCGTGAGCTCATCTTCTTGGCTTATGCCGATGACATCCACCTCATGGCCACAGATCCTGTTGGCCTGTGGAGAACGCACAATTGTCAGTAAGTCTACTCAGCAGCAGCCTTCATCAGGATCAACTGACAAGAATGTTCTGGACTCCTGGTGGATTGATGGCAGCTGAACTTACTGCTGGAGGAGCTCGGGCCTTTTGCCTGGAGTACCACCCACTTTCTCTACCTGGAAGCCTATCATAGCCCTACCGAGGGCAGCTGGCTGGTGAACTGGCAAGAGCGGGATGCCAAGGTCATTACTTGTTTAGGGTGCACAATAGGACTGTACTGAATGCTGTCCAACAGCGGTCGAGTGCTGGTCATAAACCAATTGGTGGCTGCTATGCTGTGGCAGCACTTTGTCACTTTAATTCCACCCCCCCCCCCACCCCCCCCCCCCACCGCCGTTGAGTTTGTCATGAAGTTATGGAAGAAACTAGTTGGCTTCCTCTGGGATAAAAGTCTTCTAGATGGTAGAGGTCGTGGATTTGGAAGGTGCAGTCGAAGGAGCCTTGGTGAATTCCTGCAGTGCATCTTATAGATCAAGCTAGCTGCTTTGTCCTGGAGAAAGTCATGCTTCTTGAGTGTTGTGGGAGCTGCACTCACCCAGGCAGGTGGGGAGTATTTAATCACACTCCTGACTTGTGCCTTGTAGATGGCAGTCAGGCTTTGGGGAGTCAGGAGATGGGTTACTCATCACACGATTCCTAGCCTCTGACCTGCTCTTGTAGCCACAGCATTTATATGGCTTATCCAATTCAGTTTCTGGAGGATGGTAAGCTCCAGGATGTTGATAGTGGGGGATTCAGTGACGGTGATGCCAATGGACATCAAGGGTGATGGTTGGATTCTCTCTTGTTGGAGATGGTCATTGCCTGACACTTGTGTGGTATGAATGTTACTTGCCACTTGTCAGCCCAAGCCGGGATATTGTCCAGATCTTGCTGCATTTGGACATGGACTGCTTCAGTATCTGAGGAATTGTGATGATGCTGAACATTGTGCAATCATCAGCAAACATCCCCATTTCTGACCTTATGATGGAAGGGAGGTCATTGATGTTTTGTGTGATGTTGCTTTAATTTGGGTTAAGTGTGTGAGGATAAATAACCTTCTTTATTTAAATTCATGAAAACTTGCTGATGAATTATTTAATTGGAATACACACTCCAAGGGTAAAGAAAAGAGACATCTCTTTCCATACAAAATGTCCTGATTATGGGTAGTAAGAAAGTACATACATTCTGTCCGTGACAATGGAGATTGGCACCAGTTCTACCTGGCATTCTGGAGTATAACTTTATACAGAGCTGAAGGTTGAAAACTAAGGAAATAAAACTTTCAGGCAGAAAACTAAAATCCTAGTGGCCATTATGCAAAATGGCAGAAAGCAAGTGTAAATTGTTATGGTATGATTTACCCTCAAATGTTCTTGGGGTCTGAACCTTATGACCAGTGGAAGAATGAAATGGATTTATGTTCACAAATTATATCCTTATGAAAGAGAAAATAAGGTATGGCTTTGGCATTATTGTTTAACAAGGAGTAAAGTCAGAAATAAAGTATTTTGTGAGGTGGATGCTTGTCGGTTATATAGTGATGAAAGGTTGGACGTTTTATTTCAATTCTTGGATGAAATCAAGAAGAAAGATTACCTGCTATTTGCCTATGAGGTGTGATCAGAATTTTGGAAAATTAATGTTCATTCTATGGAAGAATATATCATGGGTTTTAACAGTTTATATAAAAGATTGACAAAATTGTATTTGGAGATGCCCGAAATGGCACTTGTGTTTAAATTACTGGATTATGCTAAGGAGTCTCATATGGACAGGCTACTGGTTCTAACTGATCAGTTCTGTGATCCTGTTGGATCAGATGTCTGCTGCCTTAAAATAAATTCCTGGGAAATTATCATTTTTTTCTGCCTTCATCAAACAAATTAGGTATTCTGCGGTGACACAAAGAACAGAAGTCCCAATGATTGTTAAATTTTGAAATAATCCAGATACCAGATGTAAGTGTCGATACAAAAGAAAGGTTAAGGTCAGGCAGAGTGAAAATGATAGTACCTTTCAGCAGATCTATTACAAAGGAAAAAAAATTATCAAACAAAAATAATGGGCAAAAGACTCCAAGGAATGCCCAAGGAGCAGTTAATGGGTGCTTCAAGTATGATCTGAAGTATCATTGTTCAGTGAACCATCCAAAGCAAAGAGGCAGGGTCCACAAAAATAACATATGATGAAGAAAATTCTGAGGTAGAGGGTGAAGATAATCTAAACAAACTATACTGACCACAAGGAGTTTTAGTCCTGTGTGAATGTTTTAGTTGAGGACTTGTTTAACTGTGCAGTAGGAGGCAGTGCTTGTATTCCAGTGCTACATGGGACAGACTAGTTAAAATGTTATCTTGATTCACTAAGTAGTAAGGAATGACACAGGTTAAAGAATACAAAATAACTACTTGCTTTAGGATTGGCAATGACAATACATTGATGTCACTAAAGGGAGTTGTAATTCCATGCAAAATGTCTACGGTAAGCCATTTTATAAGTGCTGATGTAATCTCTAATGAGATAGCTTTGCTTTTGAGTAAACCTTCAATGAAGAAGGCACAAATGAAACTTGAAATTGAGTATAATAAGGCAATTATTTTTGGAAAATCAGTGGATCTGCTGTTTCACCAGTCAGGACATTATTGTAAACATTTAACACAATCTGATTGTTTCGCATCAGTGTGCTAGACAAGTATTAATGGTGTCAGATGATAAGAATTAGAGCGAAAATAATTCTCTTAAAGTTACACAGAAAGTTTTGCTCACCTTGCTTGCCAATGGTTAAAACTTCTGCAAAAAGATGTAGGTGCAGTTGATAAAGAATATTCAAGGCTAATAGAAGAGATTAGTGAGACTTATGAAATCTGTAAAAAAAAAAAAATTGCAGACCACTGCCATGTCCTAGTGCAAGCTTTCCATTGGCATATGATTTTAACAAGGTAGCTGCCGGGATCTAAAGGTATGGGGTGAAGACAAAAATGCTTTCATTCCACATTTTATTTTCCACATTTTATGGACCTGGCGACCAGATTTAGTCTTTCTACAATAATATTTATAAAAGGTGAAAAGGATTATTATAGACAAAATTATGGAGAAACGGATAGGTGCTGGAACTGGGATACCAGCAAATTTTCTGACTGGCAAACTCCCTCCCATTATCAATGACAAGATCAGAGATGTGTAGGAATATAGATATGATGGTCCTGTATACATCAGATGAAAATTCTTTCAGCAATGGTTCTTGTGAAAGGAAGAAATCATGTTGCACATAAATTTTTAGCTGATCAGCCAGACTGCAGGCTGTCAATTGCACTGGCATGAGAAGTTCATTTAAAGAATTGACTGGTTGGTTGGAGGGTATAACTTCTTATCAATTTGTCTATGGGCAAAATCCTAAATCGCCTTCTGTTCTGTGTCTTTTTTAATTCATTTGTGGGATGTAGGTGGGTGTCACTGGCTAGGCCAGTATTTATTGCCCATCCCTAATTTCCCTTGTTCAGAGGGCAGTTAAGAGTCAATCACATTGCTGTGGGTCTGGAGTCACTGTAGACCAGACCAGGTAATGGTAGCAGATTTCCTTCCCTAAAGGACATTAGTGAACCAGCTGAGTTTTTAACAACAATCAGCAAAGGTTTCATATTCAACATCAGACTTGTAATTCCAGGTTTTTGTTGAATTCAAATTTCACCATCTGCCATGGTGGGATTTGAACCTAGGGCCCCACTTTGGACTAGTGTACTAGTCCAGTGATAATACCACTATACCACTGCTTCCCACCCCTGGGGGATAGTTTTGATCTAGAATGTGCTATAAGTAGTCAGTTTTTTCTGCATACTTGAATGTTTTAGGTGCAGGATGTTGGCCTTTCATCAAGGTTGAGGTCTTGGAGAAAGATTTGAAGGCATCATATAAAATCATCTGAGACAGAATTTCATTCAGGCTATTTGGTGTATAATAAAAGAAAGGGTCATAGGGAGTTTGAAAGGCCCTGGTAAAGTAATAGGCTATGATACTAAGACAAAACTTATCAAACATGGCAATCAAACTGTTAAGGCTTCATTCCTCACAATTATTCAAAATTAATGACAAAATCTCAGACTCTGAGCAGCTGACAAACAAACAAGGCACTTTGTATCTTAAATGTTCAAAAAGAACAGAACGCGGTAGATCAAGGACTGTCTTAGGATTTGTTCGTAGTTGTAATATTCAGAAATGTTTATGACAATGAACAGTGCTTTACTGGATATACACACATCACGAACAAGCATGGACTCCCGCAGTGAGGAATGTGTCACACAATATCACCCCCACACAGCAGCACTCCCAGAGTACAAAAGTTCCTATGCCTAAAGTTCCTACCTAGACATATCAATACATGATTTCCCGTTTCGAGTAAAGAGCAGTGGATGTCGCTAACAAGTCTACTGTGTCATAAATGAGGACTTTTAAACTAGTCTTTAGCTAGAAAGTAACATTAACATCTTCATTTTTTTTAACATATCGCATGAACTTCCTAATCAAATAGTTACCTAATACAAAGGTCTAGTGCTCTTCCTAAGGCAGCTAGCTATCTGTGAACTAGATCAGGTTTCATAGAACTCAAGTTCTGTCGAAGGGTCATGAGGACTCGAAACGTCAACTCTTTTCTTCTCCGCCGATGCTGCCAGACCTGCTGAGTTTTTCCAGGTAATTCTGTTTTTGTTTTTCATAGTCTCTGTCTCCGTTTTCTAACAATTCAACCTCTAGGTGTGATTCTTTATGAGCTCTGGGAATTGTCAGTTCCAGACATGTCTGCAAAATTTCCAGCATCTGGCGCATCATGTGGCACATCACTAGCTGGTGAAACTTCAGAGCTGACATCCACAAAGTCTTCCACAATCGAAGGTTGTCCCCTGATAATTTTCAGATGGCGTCTGACCCTTCTCCAATTAGATTAGATAGGATGGGACGGGGAAGACGGCGGAAGAAGAGTTCAGCATCATGCCGAGCCCGAAATTCATTGAGGTGAGGGCGTAAGGGTATGAAACTAAGTCCTTTGCTGAGCACTGAACGTCCAGTCCCTTCCCACCTACATCCGTGATTCCTCTGACACCTTACGTCACATCAACAATTTCCAGTTCCTTGGCCCCAACCGCTTCCTCTTCACCATGGACGTCCAATCCCTCTACACCTCCATCCCCCACCAGGATGGTCTGAGGGCCCTTAGCTTCTTCCTCGAACAGAGGCCCGAACAATCCCCATCCACCACTACTCTCCTCCGTCTGGCTGAACTTGTTCTCACACTGAACAATTTCTCCTTCAACTCCTCTCACTTCCTCCAAATAAAAGGTGTGGCTATGGGTACCCGCATGGGCCCCAGCTATGCCTGTCTCTTTATGGGGTATGTGGAACATTCCTTGTTGCAGTCCTACTCCGGCCCCCTTCCACAACTCTTTCTCCGGTACATCGATGATTACTTCGGTGCCGCTTCATGCTCTCGTCAGGACTTGGAAAAATTTATTAATTTTGCTTCCAATCTCCACCCCTCCATCATTTTCACGTGGTCCATTTCTGACACTTCCCTTCCCTTCCTTGACCTCTCTGTCTCAATCTCTGGTGATAGACTGTCCACCAATATCCATTACAAACCCACCGACTCCCACAGCTATCTCGACTACAGCTCCTCACACCCCGCTTCCTGTAAGGACTCCATCCCATTCTCTCAGTTCCTTCGCCTCCGTCGCATCTGTTCCGATGATGCTACATTCAAAAACAGTTCCTCTGACATGTCCTCCTTCTTCCTTAACCGAGGTTTTCCACCCACGGTCGTTGACAGGGCCCTCAACCGTGTCCGGCCCATCTCCCGCGCATCCGCCCTCACGCCTTCTCCTCCCTCCCAGAAACATGATAGTCCTCACTTGTCCTCACTTATCACCCCACCAGCCTCCGCATTCAAAGGATCATCCTCCGCCATTTCCGCCAACTCCAGCATGATGCCACCACCAAACACATCTTCCCTTCACCCCCCTTATCGGCATTCCGTAGGGATCGCTCCCTCCGGGACGCCCTGGTCCACTCCTCCATCACCCCCTACTCCTCAACCCCCTCCTATGGCACCACCCCATGCCCACGCAAAAGATGCAACACCTGCCCCTTCACTTCCTCTCTCCTCACCGTCCAAGGTCCCAAACACTCCTTTCAAGTGAAGCAGCATTTCACTTGCATTTCCCCCAACTTAGTCTACTGCATTCGTTGCTCCCAATGTGGTCTCCTCTACATTGGAGAGACCAAACGTAAACTGGGCGACCGCTTTGCAGAACACCTGCGGTCTGTCCGCAAGAATGACCCAAACCTCCCTGTCGCTTGCCATTTCAACACTCCACCCTGCTCTCTTGCCCACATGTCTGTCCTTGGCTTGCTGCATTGTTCCAGTGAAGCCCAACGCAAACTGGAGGAACAACACCTCATCTTCCGACTAGGCACTTTACAGCCTTCTGGACTGAATATTGAATTCAACAACTTTAGGTCGTAAGCTCCCTCCCCCATCCCCACCCCCTTTCTGTTTCCCCCTTCCCTTTTTTTCCAATAAATTATAAAGATTTTCCTTTTCCCACCTATTTCCATTATATAAAAAAAACCCCACTAGAGCTATACCTTGAGTGCCCTACCATCCATTCTTAATTAGCACATTCGTTTAGATAATATCACCAACTTTAATTTTAACACCTATGTGTTCTATTGTACTATTGTCGTTGACATCTTTTGATGATCTGCTTCTATCACTGCTTGTTTGTCCCTACAACCACACCCCCCACCCCCCCTCCACCTCTTTGTCTCTCTATCTCTCCGCCCCCCACACACACACCTTAAACCAGCTTATATTTCAACTCTTTCTTGGACTCGAACTCAAGTTCTGTCGAAGAGTCATGAGGACTCGAAACGTCAACTCTTTTCTTCTCCGCCGATGCTGCCAGACCTGCTGAGTTTTTCCAGGTAATTCTGTTTTTGTTTTAGATTAGATAGGATCTTGGAGTGTCAGCGGCTGCAGCACCGTAGCTTTGGTAGTCCAGTCCACTCTTCATCCAGCTTCACTGCAATCTTTTCACTAGGACATAAAGTGGGCAGCTCTTTAACAGAATATCGTGTGTTGTAAAAGTGTCTGTAGCGCACTTTAGCTGAGCCATCAGCTTTCCAGACTAACTTGAAGTTGGGCCATTTAGGCAACAGGTTTTCTTCTATTGCGGGAACACTAGTTCTGAACTGTCTGCCAAGCATGAGCTGTGCTGGGCTAAATCCGGTTGACAGTCGTACACCCTGGCAAACTCATTAAACCCCTTGCCTGGGAACTGGGCCCATTGTTGGTGACAAGTTCATTTGGAAACCCACAGCGAGCGAAGATATTCTTCTGCCTGGATATCACAGTGTCACTGGCCATGTTTGGTAAGTAAGCAATTTCCGGGTATCTGGAGAAGTGATCAATGACAATTGGGTAGTATCGCTTCTGCACTTGGCATAAATCAGATCCTACTCTCTTCCAAGATCTTTCGGGCAGTGGTGGGAGTGGTCATCAGTGGCTCCCTCTATTGGGTGGGCTTGACAATCTGACAAACTGTACATGTTCCCACCCTAGTTTCTATGTTTTTCCCAATACCAGGAATTTGGTATCAATTTGGTTCTTTTGCGACACTTGGTGATGCCTTGGTGAACTTCGTGCAACCTTTCCAAAATCTCATTACGCAAACTCCTTGGGATGGTTATTCGGTTGCCATGCAGCATAAGTCCTCTTGACTCTGAGAGACAGTCTTTCTGGATAAAGTAAGCCTTCACATTCTCTGTTGTTTTATCTGCATATCTTGGCCATCCAGGCCTGACATAGCGGACCACACTCTGCAGGTCAGAGTCCATACTTGTCAGCTGCTTCACTAATTCTAGTCTAGTTTTGGACCTTGGTTGTGCAGAATGTGCTACATCCCCATACATGTCAATCACCTCTTTTAACTCAGACACATCAAGTTGGACAGCAGGTAGAGGATGTCTTGACAGCATGTCTGCCACGACAAATGTCTTCCCAGGCACAGACTCTGCTTGTGAGTTGTATCTCATCACCTGCATTAGAAGTCATTGGCAATGCAACAGTACACAGTCTAAGTCTCTGCTATTCATTAAAGGGATGAGAGTCTTAGGATTAGTGTGGAGCGTGAATGTATCTAGGCCATACAAATACTTAGAAAACTTCTCACAATCCCAAACAGTTACTGATCACTCCTTCTCAATTTGTGCATTCCGCATTTCTGCGTCTGTCAGGGTTCTGGAGCAATAAGCAACAGGTTTCAATTCTCCATCGTGGCTCTGTAGTAGGACTCCACTGAGGCTATAGCAGCTTGCATCAGTGCTACCAACAGTAGGCTTTGTACTGTCATAGGAGGCTAACACAGGAGCCTCTGAAATAAGGTATTTTATCTTCACAAAGGCTTGCTCTTGTGTTGGCGTTCGGTTCCACCATACATCACTCCTCAACAGTGCAGTCAAGGGTCCTGTGACATCAGAAAGGTTGGGTAGGAACTTGCCAAGGTAATGTATCATGCTTAGAATCTTGAGCAATTCTGGGACATTCTCTGGAGACATCACCTCCACGATGGCCTGGATCTTCAGAGGGTATGCCATGCTTGTCAATGTGATATCCGAGGAAATGCAATTGTTTTTACCGCATCAAGCATTTCTCTTTATTGAGCTTCAAGCTGGCGGCATCAAGGGTCTGCAATGCTTGAGACAGTCTTCTGTCATGTTCCTCTTCAGTTGTGCCATAGATCAGGATGTCACCCATATAGCTCTTCATGTCGAATCAGGCCTGCCATCTCTCTTTGAGAGATTCCTGGTGCACTGGTAATGCTAAAAGGCAATCTGTCAAAGAACTACCTGCCAAATGGAGTAATAAATGTGGTCAGCTTAGCACATTCTTCATGTAGTAGAATTTGCCAGAGCCCACTCACAGCATCCAGCAATGAAAACACTAGGGTGTTGGCTAGCTTTGGGAGGATATCCTCGAGCATTGGAAGGATGTATTTTTCTCTCAGTACTGCCTTGTTAAGTCTTTTGATATCAACGCAGTTTCTAATTCACCCATTTTTCACTGGCACAGGTACCATTGGGGCACACCATTCAATTGGCTCTTATCTCATCTCTTCAATGACACCACAGTTGATCATATATTCCAATCCTTTTCTGACTTTGGGGAGCACCGACAGTGAAATTCTCCTTGCATTTGGAATACTGTAGGGCGCTTTACCTTCTTTATGGCTGATCTTAACTGGTGTGATCTTGAGCAGGCCAATTTCTCCAAGGTTATCCCAGTGGACTTCGTCAATTTGCTAAACTAGGCCCATCGCTGTGGCCACATCATGTCCCAGCAAATTATCCACTGGCGCCCCATTAATTACATACACAGTAAACTCGTAATGTCTCGCTGTGTACTGTGTTTTTGGAAGGAATTTTCTCCAACATTGCTGTTTCTCTCCTGGACTGTCAAGAGTGACATTAGTGCCATAGAGCTGCTCCAAGGCAAAGTATGTTTTGTCGGAAATTATACTAGTGTCTGCTCCAGTATCTATTTTGAAACTCACAACTGTTCCTTGAATTAGAAGGTCTACTCTCCAAGGCTATCAACATTTATGCGTGTGACAGAACCAAGAAAGAGACACTTGCCTTCTTTACTTCTCACATGCCTGCAGTTACTTCCTTGACCACAAGGGTGTGACAAACCATGGCAAAATGGCCTACTTTCTTACATTTGTAGCACTCAGCATACCTTGCAATGCAATGGTCTCATCAAGCATGTGCTCTGCAGCAACATGTACATTTCAAGCTTTTTGCGGCTGTGAATGTCTGGCCTTGCTTGTGAAATAGCTGTCATCACCCTGTTTCAAATGTGTGTTTTTCTTAGTATGCTCCTTTCTCTGCCCCTTTTTCATCCACTCAGCCCCCGTTCGTTTATCAACTTTCCAAGACACTTCACATAATGCATTGCTAGTCATCTGTTCTTGCATCTCCAGTTTTATCTTTTCTGACTGATGTGCTGGTTGCATAGCTTTCTCCAGTGTCAAGTCGGGCTGTAGCTTCTGGGTCATTTCTTTATCAGTAGTGCTGATCATGAGCCTGTCCTGGATATTTTCCTTTTTCTTTTCCCCAAACTTGTACGTTTCTGCTAGTTCATTCAAGCTCCTGCTATACTCTTCTATTAATTCACCTCCTTTACACTATTTTGCAAATGACATTACATCTGGGCACAAAATATGCAATCACTTTCTCAAGCACTTTGTCAAAATCATTTTCCTTATTCGCTTCAAATGAGAACATTTTAATGACTTCCTTTGCCTCCTTCCCCAGAGCATAAATTAGTGTGTATACCTGGACTTTGCCAGGCTTCTTGTTCAGCTTGGTGGTGATTCTGTACCAGTGGAAGTGCTGCTTCCATTCAGGCTACTGCTCTGGGCGGCTGAAGTCAAAATTGCCTGGTGGACTGCATTTTGCCACGCTGCTGTGTATCTTTCCTTTTAGCATTGGTATGCATGTGTTGTTTGTCCTCCATAAGTATTTACACTTAGCTGACATTTACTTCTGACACCTATTAGGATTTGTTCCTAGTTGTAATTTTCAGAAATCTTTATGACAATTAACAGTGCTTTATTGAATGTACACATACGTACATGAGCAACCATGGACTCCTGCAGTGACGAATGTATCACACAATATCACTGCCACGCAGCAGCGCTCCCAGAGCACAAAAGATCCAATGACTAAAATTCCTACCTAGGCATATCATCACAGGCTGGATAGTAGTAATGTGAATGATCATGACACACGTGGCAGAATTAACACACACAAGGCCATTGCCAGAGTGGGTAACTCAGGTGACATACATACCAGAGGGGTCTAATGAATGGAGGGATGCAACAATTGTGGGATGTGCAGGAAAAGCTACTGGCAAGTTTAAATATTGGTTGAATTTTCAGTATTGTCGTCAAGAAGTAAGGTGCATAGTCTGGCAATGTGTGTTGAAAGAGTGGGGAGTAAGGAAGCACTGTGTGATAACGAGTCGAGTCTGGGAGTGAGTTTTGTTCCAGAAGACGATCAAAAACTGGAGAAAGAACCACTGATAGTGCAAGAGGTAGATTTTGCAGTAGTAGTCCTGACAGGCATAATAAAGAAGTCTAGGCCATAGCTTGAATAGAATAGAAAATAAAATAAAGGCCATAGAACAGTCTTGCAACAGATTCAGAAGCAGAAGTCCTCATGACCAATAAGTTTTGGTGGCTGACAAACTTGATAAACCAATAAGACAGACAAAACCAAGTGAGTTATATAGCATGAGAGAGTTTGGAGTTTATTTTGAGGCACCAGGTATGGTCAATCAGTGTTGTCACATAGGTGGATTTGTAATGAAAGTCCTGGCAGATGGGGTTTCAAGCTAATTACTAGGGGTTTTGAAGAATGTCTGGGATGATGTAGATGTTAGAGTGGATTCTCCTACAGTTGGAAAAGTAATTTTCAAAATCTATTTAGCTCTTTCGATCACATATTTATGGAAGTACAAGTCATTCAACATAAATACTGCCCAAAGAGGCAGCAGATGGAGTAGGAAAACTACGGAACCAAAACAAATGCATCTATGGCTTGAATAATGTATCCAGGTATTTTTCAGTGGGACCTGTTTTGCTGAAAATAGATTATTTTCAACTAAAAGCAGACCCCACAATGTTTTATTGGTGTCATAAAGAGAAACTTACAGGCAGCCTCAAGATGCATGATGATGATCCCTTACGAAAAACGTGATATTAATAAGATTAGAGTTGAAAATTGGGAGTTAGGCTTATGGGGCTATAAAATATGTTGGTTTAGATGTTAAGCAAAGTAGGTCTGGAATAGCTTTAAATCAACAGCCCTATTTAGAAAATGTTAACCCTATCCCAGTTAATTGTACTAGGCCCCTTGCAGAAAAATTGTATTATTGTCAGGAAGATATAATAATTCTCATAATGTTATTGGAATTTACTGTAGAGTAACCATGGGGTCTGTGTGTTTGAGGCTATGCCTGTGTGTGTGTGTGTGTGTGTGTGTGTGTGTGTGTGTGTGTGTGTGTGTGTGTGTGACTTAATTGAATTAAAGGCAGCTGGTCTGAAGGCTGTGATGTATTAGATGATAAGCTAGATTTGAAATGTTAAATAGATAAACATCGGGATAAAGGGAATATTTGCATTTTAAAATAAAACTGACTAGATTGATTTCAAAGGAGGGGTAAAATGTGTTACCTAGCCAGAGGAAGTAAGGAATTATGTGTTTATTTTTCCCAAAGATAACTGGTAAAATTGGTACAATGAGAGATTTTTATTTTTATCTAAGAAAATCCTGGCTGTTGTCTACAAAGAACTGAAGTTAAGGAAACTCACTTTGAATTGATTGTTCAGGGTATCACATTTCTTTGCTGGGTCTTTTAAAATCTATCTGTCTTACTGTTGCCTTAACAGAGGTTTAACTGGGAGTTAGATTAATTAGAGTGTGTAGAAATTATCATAGTAGTTATTTTTAGATCTATATATGTACTTAAAATAATTTCTTCTATTAATAAAGCTTTAATTTAATTTTGTAAAAAATCTATAAGACTTGGTGGTTTTATTACTACTGAATTCAAGGCAGGCATCTCAAAATTTATACAAATTGCAAAACAGTCGTGGCAGTTGTTTCAAGTTTCCCTCTGGGAGTTGAGCAGCTCAGCATTTACCAGCAGCTGTACCATAGCAAAGTTGGGGTCTCTGCGGGATATACCTGAAATTCCTTGATTGGTTTGGGGTTGGTGAATCTTAAGGTTACAAGTACGAGAAGCATTATGAATTCAGGAGTTGGTGTGAGGTATTTTTTTAAGCTGTGAAGCTGCAATATGAATTTAGCAGTTGCTAAGACTTGTCTGGGATTTGAAATTGGTTGGTTTACAAAAAGTAACTAAAGTTATGTTAATGGAATTGGTGGGTCAGTTACAACTGGGATTACCTGCAGGGTCTAAGAAAGCAGACATAACTGAAAGTGTAGCACAGCATTTAAAGTTGGAAGTGATACCTGACATTAGCAAGTCACAGCTAGAGATAGTGAGACTTCAGTTAGAAATGAAGAAGCTTGAACTTGGAAATGAAATGAAAGAAATGAAAAAAAAAACTTGAGGTTGAGGCAGCAGAAAAGGTAAGGGCAGAAAAAGATAAAGAAAAAACATTTCAAAGGGAGTAAGTGGAAAGGCAGGAGAAAGAAAAAAAGTTGGAACTGGAATTTCAGGTAAGAGAGAAGGATAAAGAAAGAGGGGCAAGGGAAAGAGAGAAGGAAAGAACAAAAGGCTTCCAGCTTAAAAGGCTGTAAGTTAAAAAAATATATCAGATTCTGAAGAAAGTTCTGATGATGGAAAAAACTTTAACCTAAAACCTAGTGGAAAGATATTTAAATTTGTACAAGGCTTTCCAAAGTTTGAGAAAAGAGATCTGGATGAACTCTTTATTTTGTTTGAGAAGATAGCTAAACAGATGGCCATGGGAAAACTGGACATTCTTATTACAATCCAAGTTGGAGCACATGAGGGTTTATGTTTCACTGTCAGAAGAAATGTCAGTGAACCATAATGGTAAAACGAAAGGCTATTTTGAGTTCATATGAGTTGGTTACTGAGGCATACAGGTAGAAATTTAGGAATATGAAAAAACAGCCTTGCCATAGCATTGGTAAGGTGGCTCCGAGAGATGTGAAAGTCAAGACTCTCATCGATTTCCCAGTGCCTACAACAAAACGAGAAGTTATGAGATTTCGGGGCATGAGTGGGTTTTATCGGAAATTTGTACCAAATTTTAGCAGTATTGTTGCTCCATTGACTGAACTATTATAAAAGAGCAAGAAGTTTCAATGGACATGGGAGTGTCAGAAGGCTTTTGACAGCTTATAAACTGTATTGACTATGACACCAGTTTGGGCAGTACTCAGTTCACCAAGCAACTTAATTCGGTCATTGATGCAAGTGATATATGGATTGGGGCCACACTGTTACAAGAAGATGACACTGGAATTGAAAAACCGATAACATATTTTTCATGGAAGCTGAATGTACAACAGAGAAGATATTTAATGATTGGGAAGGAGACTTTGGGTTTGGTGTTAGCATTGAGATTCATGTTGCAAACAATTAATCAGAAACAATTATTTATACAGACCACAATCTTTTAAAGTTTCTGGACAAATTTCAAGACAGAAGTGCAAGGCTATTCAGTTGGAGTTCACTATTGCACAATTTAATATATAGGTTATACATGTAGCGGGATGAGAAAACCTGAATGCAGATGCATTGTCAAAAGTTTGTAGCTCAAAGGGAAACCTGGATGTTGGACTGGAACAATTTCTGTTGATATCAAGGATTTGTGTATATATTGTTTTATTAATGTATTCATCTGATAATGTAATACCGTAATAAATATAGGAGGTAATGTAAGATGAGTTCAGAAAATCAGGCTGTCTTTTTCAATTTTGGTGCCTCATTTTTTAATTAGGAGAGGCATGTCAGGAAGATACAATAATTCCAATAATTCTCATAATGTTATTGGAATTTATTGTAGAGTAATATTGTGGTCTGTGTCTATGGCTCTATGTGTGTGTGTGGGGGGGGCACGGTATGTGTGACTTAATTGAAGTAAAGGCAGCTGGTCTGAAGGCTGTGATGTATTAGACGATAAGCTGGGTTTGAAATGTTAAATAGATAAACATCGGGGTAGAGGGAACATTTGCATTTTTAAATAAACCAAACTAGATTGATTTCAAAGGAGGGGTGAAATGTGTCACCTAGCCAGGAGAAGTAAGAAACAGTATGTTTATTTTTACCAAAGATTACTCATACAATTGGTACTATCAGAGATTTTTTTATTATCAGAGAGGTAAAGTCCAAATAAAGACATAGTGAAAAATAGGAATTTTCATTCAAAGAGGAAAATATGTAAAAAAAAAGGAGTGAAGGCTGTGTGTAAGGTTAGGCATTCTAAGATCTAAGAAGTGTGAAATGCCTTAAGCATCCAAGCCTCAAGCTGCTGTCTACAAAGAACTGAAGTTAAGGAAACTCATTTTGAATTGGATTGTTCAGGGTATCATGTCTCTTTGCCTGGTTCTTAGTGTTGCCTTAACAAAAATGTAACTGGGAGTTAGATTCATTAGAGGATTTAGAAGTTTTCATAGTATTAATTTGTAAATCTATGTATTTACTTAAAATAATTATTCTATTAATAAAGGTTTAATTTAGTTTTGTAAGAAACCTATAAGTCTTAGTATTCTTATTACTACTGAATTCAAGGCATGTATCTCAAAATTCATACAAATTGCAAAACAGTTGTGGCAGTTGTTTCAAGTTTCCCTTTGGGATTTGAGTAGCTCAGCATTTACCATTGGTTATGTCATAATAATTATACCTGAAGCAGGGACAGAGAAATTGTGAAGCTTGATTGTTCAGTTGAACTGGTTAGGTACTCAGACTAGACTGGGTGCTAATTTTGATGTGTTGGAGTTAAGTACTATGGTAAAACGCCCTAAGGCTGAGAATGTTTGAAGAACAAATGTTAAGTAAGTTTAGTCTAGATAAATGCATACTTAAATTCCCATCCTTGGATGACTCAAAGAACATAAAATCAGTTATTCAACCAATGTTTAAACTTGCCAGTAGCTTTTCCTGCATATCCCTCAATTGTTGCATCCCTCCATTTGTTAGACCCCTCTGGAAAGTATGTCACCCAAGTACCCCTCTGGGCATTGGCCTTTGGACATGTTACGTCTGCCATGTGTATCATGATCAATCACATTACTTCTATCTAGCCCTTGTTCTACCACACTTTGTTCCTCATGAACATTTGTGGTACAAGGTGCCTTGTTTATTTATGTCAGCTGCTCAGAATCTGAGATTTTGTAATTAATTCTGAATAATTGAACATAAATTCATTTTGTGATGCTTCACATGTTAATCATCCTGATGGGTATTCTAGTGGAGCTTGTTTCATAATATTTCTGATGGGTGAATATAAGAAATGTTATTCTTTAGCCATGAGAAATTTAGAAAATTGAAAAAACTTGTTAACAGTACCCTAGCTTCCAAAATATTGGCTTTTCTTGAGGCAGTGGATATGGGGTTGTATTTAGCAAACACGTTAAGTGATATCTGGACAATGGGTGTACTTTAGATATTACATGCATTGAATGTTATAGGGATAATTGTTCCTTGTTGGATAATGTACACTTTATAAAGTGACTGAGAAAGGTTACAGATTGATATTTCTGGCTTGAGACAAAGGCTGGGGAGAAAGGATATATCTAAAAACTATGTGGATGGATACAAATCATCAACCATGTGAATGTTTTACAAAAAGGAATGCATGAGCAGAGATTGTTAGGAGCTCTGGAAGAGGAGCATCTTGTAATGTAATGCTTTGTACAGAATATGGAGGTCGTTGATTTAATTTGTTTTGAAATTTTGGTTTGCATATATACTCTATAGTTTTTGTTCAAAAAGCGATGAGGGAATCTGTTAATTGCATACAATTAAATGCAATTAATTGTGGTGGCAGTTAACTAGGAATTCATTTGTGTTCTTATAAATAGGTACACACTGAAACCCTGGTTTTTGGGTTAGGACAGTGGTTGGCAACATGTGGCTCTGGAGCCCATGTGGCTCCCTGGGTTCTGATGTGCAGCTCCCAAGGGGCTCCAAGTCTTTCAACCATTGATTGCAATGAGTTTTCTAAGAATTGTTCTGCCAGTACGCTCACTATGCAAAAACATTTTAAAAAGCATCTGTCTAAAAATACTTGTTGAATGCTTTGCCCACCATCCAGCCATCTGGATCACGCACAGGCAGATACATTAATCCATAAAATGTCGCACTCATTGGTTTGTCTGTTAACCTAACTGATCAGTATGCAAATGGGTGGATGTACAACAGGTAGTGTGCTGGTTGTTCAATTGTAACAGGAGTGCAGTACTAGTCTTGATGCTGTGCTTGTGACCACATGCAGACAAGCACATTAATTAATAAAATAGTGCACTCATTGGGGTTGAGGCTGTGTTGGTGAGCACGTGCGTTGCATGCAGGAAGGTGGATAAATCATTAAAGGAACAAACTTACTCTGATCCTTGTTTTGAGGTTGCTTTATAAATGACTGCAAAGAAGAGAAGAGTTGAAGAAGAAAATGGAAAAATTTGAGGTGAAATTTAATGCAGAGAAATGCAGAGTGATGCAGTTTGGTAAGAAGAATGAGGAAAGGTTTTATAAACTAAAGGGTACAATTCTAAAGAAGGTGCAGGAACAGACAGACTTGGGGTATATGTACACAAATTATTGAAGGTGGCAGGGCAGGTTGAGAGAGTGGTAAAAAGGCATACATGATCTTGGCCTTTATAATTTGCATCATGGGACACAAAAGCAAGGAAGTTATGATGAATCTTTATAAACTGCCAGTTTGTCCTCAATTGGTGTATTGTGCCCAATCCTGGGCACTTTAGGAGGGATGTGAAGGCCATGGATGGGGTGCAGAAAAAGTTCACGAGAATGGTTCTGGAAGCTTGGGCTATTCTCCTTGGAGAAGCAAAGGTTTCGAGGAGATTTGATAGAGATGTTTAAAACCATGATGGACTTGGAAAAGTAGATAGGGAGAAACTGTTCCTTTTGGTGGAAGGATTGAGAACCAGAGGATACTGATTTAAAATAAATGGCAAAAGAAGCACCAGCAACATGAGGAAAACATTTTTAAGATGCGAGTGGTTAGGATCTGGAATGCATTGCCTGAGAATTTGGCGGAGGCTTCAGTCATGGCTTTTAAAAGGGCATTGGATAAGCACCTGAACAGAATAATAAATTGCAGGGGCTACAGATAAAAGGCAGGGGAATGGGACTAGCTGAATTGCTCTTGCAGAGAGTCAGCATGGACATGAAGGGCTGAATGCCCTCTTTCTGTGGTGTAACCATTCTATGATTCTAAATTTAGCAGTCTGGCTCCTGGGTCAACCAAAGCAATAGATTCCTGGGTTGTTTTTGAACAGTCTTCAGTGCTTGCTTTGAGGACCACTGGATAGGCCATACAACATCTGGCACAAATGAGCAGAGCATGCCTGCTGCAAGCACCACCCATTTGTACCTGGAAATTTTACTCGAGATTCTACAACTGGCATTGAACTCTGAGTTGCTGTAAGCAGCCTCCTGACTTTAGCAGGCTGGTGTACTGCTCTGCTTTTTAGAAGGCTGCCTGAAAATAGCACAGATGGGCCTCGGGCCTCGAATGGATCAGCCAAGCTGACCCTTGATTTTGAATTGCTTGCCACTTGTGTTTTTTAGGTGGGAATGGCAGCTGGCAGTTGAAAATGTTCCCATATATTTTAATCAAAAATAAAGGAACGTCACGATAGTTCATCACTTTATTACTGAAATGTGTAACATAAATTACTTTATAACAAAAGTTATCCCATTATTGTGTGTGTTTTAAAAAATAATTTAGAGTGGTTGTGTCAGCATCTGTAGGGTCTCTGTATGAGGTGTGAGGGTAACGAAACACGCCTTCTGACAAGTTGCCCTATTAAGAAGTTATTTATTGTAACACCATTGGACATTACCTGGAGCACTCACAAGCTTACATTTCAGCTTCAGCAACAGACTAAGACTTCTATTATTGTTGCTTCCAGCTTGCCTGCCACAGAGGTGACAATAACTATGAAGCAGAAATAAAATGTGTTCGTGTCAATGCATTGTTTCCCTCAGAGGGACACTTAGAATGAAGCATGTTCTAATAAAATCATTGTAAAATAAGCCAATCACTTTGGTGGTGTCAGCTTCAGTAATTTAGTATATTTTAAGATTACATTTACAGGTAACTGCAAGGCCTTGCACTTCAATGAATTAACTGTTATGTCTAATTAACAATTAGTACAACATGAGCTACAATAAAGCAAGACTGAGAGAAGTATATTAGTCCGACACAGAATGTTTATGCACAGATCATTGCTCTAGCATCTTTTTAAGACACACAATTAATTCTGATGTTATATAGGCAAATACAAGGCACAATTTGCACACAAGGCACCACAAACAGGAAATGAGATAAGTGACTAGTTAATCTCCCAATCTCCCATTGTAACTTCAGCAGGACAATAGCAAAGCCCCCAGATAAATGGCTAAAATGGCAAAATTTCAGGCCTCCTGTACTAATAGAACCCCAAGATGTTTTAACCTGAGTCTCACCTCTTTCTCCTTTCAGCTTTTTAATGATTTTAGAAAGTATGCAGCCTGCCTACATACCTTGTATATGTTTAAAGATAAAATTCCATTCCGTCGTGCTGGTAGCACAGGTACTAATTTGCACACAGCAAGCTCCCACAAACATGCAATGTAACAATGAGCAGATGATTTATTTTTTTTAATGTTGAAGAGGGTTAAATGTTAGCCAGCTCTAACTCCCCTGCTCTACTTTGAAATATGGGATTTTTTGCTTCCACCCAAGCAGGCAGTTAGGGTCTTGTTTAACATCTCATCTGAAAGACAGCACATCAAACAGTGCAGTACCCCCTCAGTACTGCACTGGAGTGTCAGCCTTGATTTTTGCGCTCAAGCCCTGGGGTTGGACTTGAATCCTATGTTATGATGGAGAGGTGAGAGTGTTATCAACTGAGTCATGGATGTACCTTTTTTAAGATTAATGTGAGAAATTTGTTAAACAATTCTGCTATTTCCAGCACTGACACCAGGGCAAGAATTTTCCCGTCAGCAAGTGCATGATTTGGAATGAAGTCAGGTGGAACTCCCAACGTCATCCCACGTCACTTGCATTTTCAGGACAGCGGGGGCGCAGCCAAGTCAGCTGTGCGCCCGCCGACCTGTCAATGGCCTATTAAGGCCAATCAAAAATCAATTAAAGCAATTAGTGGACCTGCCTGTCTAACCTTAAGGTTGGAGTTGAGGCTGAAATGAGATCAGCCATGATTATAATGAATGGCGGGGCAGGCTCGAGGGGCTGAATTGCCTACTCCTGGTCCTAGTTCTTATGTTCTTATGTTCTTTCACGAGTGCGTGTGAAAGTGCTGCCTCAGGGAGATCGGCGCTAAATTTAAAATGGTGAAGGAGCAAAAATAAAATTTCCCTGACATGTCCCCTCATGTGATACTGTGCCTCAATTGGCCGTTGACAGGTCGGCGGGCACACAGCTGATTCGGCTGCGGCCCCGCTGACCTGAAAGTTGAAATGGTGCGGGGTGATGTTGGGAGTTCAGCCAGATGTCATCCCACGTCATTTTACGCGTCAATAAGCGGGCCCTGCTCCCTGCCCCCCGCTCGCCGACCTAAATATCCTGGCCCATATCCCAACTCATGTGACATTGTCACATGGGGGGACATGGATGGCAAATGAAATTATCAAAACAAAAACTTTTTCCCTTTGGGAACCGATCTCCCTGAGGCAGCACCTAGCCTCAGGGAGATCGGAGTGCACTTCCGCACTTGCCATTTCCGTCCCTCCCTACCCCACCCCCGCCCTCACAGGGAGTGCACAGTGCTTCCATGTGGATGTCACGCTGGGCAGGCCTTAATTAGCCCACCCACGAAAAAGGGGTGGGAGGGAATTTTGCCCCTAGGGTTTATTTTTATTCATTCTTTCACGGGATGTAGGTGCTGCTGGCTGGGCCAGCATTTATTGCCCATGCCTAATTGCCCCTGGGAAGCTTACAGTGAGCTGCCTTGTTGAACCTCTGCAGCCCATGTAGTGTGGGTACAGTCACAGCACTATTAGGGAGGGAGTTCCAGAATTTTGAACCAGCAACAGTGAAGGAACAGTGATACATTTCCAAATCAGGATGATGAGTGGCATGGAGGGGAACTTCCAGGTGGTGGTGTTCCCATCTATATGCTGCCCTTGCCCTTCTAGATGGTAGTGGTCGTGGATTTGGAAGGCGCTATTGAAGGACACTTGGAGAGTTGGTGCAGTGCACCTTGTACATAGTACACACTGCTGCTATTGTTCATCGGTGGTGGAGGGAGTGAATGTTTAAGAATGGTGGATGGAATGCCAATCAAAGAGGCTTCATTGTTCTGGATGGTGTTGAGCTTCTTGAGTGTTGTAGGAGATGCACTCATCAAGGAAGTGGATGTAGTATAAAGGGTTAAAAATTATTTTGCTAGCAGCTAATATACATCATCAGTAATGTCAGATCATGTGTCACTGGAACTCAGGTGGTTCTGGAAGGAGCCTCATGCTTATCTATCCCTATAAATAGTTGTACATAGTTAATAAATGTTTGACAGTTCTTGTTAGCCTTCTTTCCAGTAGTCTCTGTTAAACACACCCTGAGACCATCTATGATGGTATTTCATAGAGAGTATTCCATCACACTCCTGACTTGTGCTTTGTAGATAGGTGGATAGATTTTGGGGAGTCAGGAGCTAAGTTATTCACTACACAGTTCCAAGTGTCTGACCTGGTCTTGTAGTCACAGTATTTATGTGGCTGGTCCAGTTCAGTTTGTGGTCAATGATAACCTCCAAAATGTTGATAGTTGGTGTTTCAGCAATGATAATGGCATTGAACATTAAGCGGAGATGGATAGATTTTCTCCTGTAGGAGATGGTCATACCTGGCACATGTGTAGTGTGAATGTTGATTGCAACTCATCAGCCGACGCCTGAATGTTGCCTTGCTGCATATGAATACAACCTGCTTCAATACCTGAGGAGTCGTGAATGGTGCAATCATCAGCAAACATCCTTACTCCTGACCTTATGATGGAGGGAAGTTCATTGATGAAGTAGCTGAAGATGGTTGGGAATTCCTCATGGTTTCCTCGGCATGGTCTCCTTGGCATGAAGCATGGCCTATTTCATTTTCTCACTTGAACAATTTTGAACAGTTCAGGCCTTTCTCCCATTTATGACTAGTTGGAATGATATCATGGCCGGTGGGAGGGAGCATCAATCTTATGTAGATCTGAATGTCACTGAGGAACAAATTTGATGGAGCAGTCTCTGGCAACACATATCAGGCAAGGATGGGAGTTCAGGCCAAAAGTGGCAAGAAGAGGACTGCTGGTGGAGAGGCGGGTGAGGATGCCCATGACACAGAATGTTTGCTGTTCCCTTGTTGGATCAGAATGAGAACTGCTCCCCCTGGGCCACAAGGAACAGCTCAAAGGTTTAAAAATGTATGGCTTGCTTTGGCCTCGTCTCAACTGATGGTGCTCGTCCCCCAGCTTTTATTGGCAGTTTAGAGACTGTACATAATTTGTGCATCTTACCTGTCTCAGGTAAAATAACATTGAGGCCCAAACTATGTTACAAAAGTATAATAATTTTCATAATATTTTTCTAGTTTATTGTAAAGTAGGTTTATGAATGTGAGTATAGTAGGTTCTCTCTCTGTGATTTAATTACATTTGGAGTGTCGTAGACTGCAAGCTTGGAATTATCAAAAGAAGCTAGGTGCAGAAATGTGCCTAAGATGCCAATGAGTAAACATGGATGCTGGCTTAACATGTAAGGTGTGAAGGGAATTTGCATTTTTAGATAAGTGAAGGGATTGATTAGATTTCGGAAAGATGTTAGTCTGTTTACAACTAGCTAGATAAGCAAAGCTAAGAATTGTGTTTTTTTTCCCCCCAAAGGTTAATGATAATATTGGCAACATGAAAGTTTTTATATTATGGAAAAGGTACAGTTCCAAAGATGTATGAAACAATGGAATTTACATATTAAAGAGAGAGAAACATATATAAAGGAGAATGAAAGGGTATCTTGGAGGGCCATATAAGATCTAACAGCAGTGTATGAAACAGCCTTCACAAAGCTTCTAGCCATTTGTGCATAAGTCTCCAACTGAAGTCGGAGAAAGCCATTTCAAATTTCACTGTGAAGTGGATACTTTGTTAACTTACTGTTTTTGTTTTAAATCTAAAATTTATTTTGGACTGTTGCCCTAAATGGGGTGTAATTGGGAGTCAGATTAATTAAGTATTTTAGGACTTGTTATAAGATAAGTATTCATAACCTTACTTTTGTGCTTGAAATCTTTTATTTTGTTAATAAATATTTGAACTTAATATTTAAAATCTCTATATATCTTGGTGGACTCATTGCTTCTGAATTCAGTGCACACATCTGCTAGTAACGAATACAAATTGCAAAACCGTTGTGATAGCGTGACCAAGTTTCCCTTGTGGATTTGGTCCACCTGGCACACATCATCTGCCACATCATAACAATTACTCCATTGAAACCTGATATTTCAAAATTTATGAGGCCTCCCCCACCTGCCTGCTGTGTGTAGCCTTTATGCTCCCCAAAATTTTGGAATTAAAATACTGAAAGCCTGTGTATGATGCATTCAGTTACATGTGGCCATCATTTTGAGCCAACCCCCAATGCACTGTTACTGCTGGATGGCCAGGGTTAAAATTAGGGCTATTGTGTGATATCATGAACTTGCATCTTACATATAGCAGAATTAATAACAGGCATTAAGCATTGTCACCCAAGAGTAAAATCACCAATTAAACCAATAATTAAAAGGTGTGACACATTAAGCTCTGCAACTATTTTGCATTTTTGAGGCTGAATTTAACTTCAGTACCTCTCTTCTGTAAATGACCAGCTTAGATCAAATTTTCCATTTCTGTTCTGAAAGCATGGTGATTTATGGCATTATTGGAATTCACTAACAATGCCAATGCCAAAATTACAAAGGGTTTAGCAGTGGTCTGTACTTTTCACATACTTACTGCAATGATTGAAATGTATTATGTTGTACATTGAAAAAGACTATAACAAATATGCACATGGAGATTGGACTCTATCCAACTGTTTGATGAATAGCTTGGCACAGATGAAACCAGCTGCACACTTTAATTAAAAGACTCTCCAATTGGACAAGGGCAGGGCACATGTGCCAAAATAATCAAGAAAGTGAAAGTGCAACATTCAGGCTCACTGTCTAAAATATTAACACCTTTTATTGTACTTTTTAATCACAGGAAAGAGTTCTGGCAAAACAAATTCTTATTGACAAAAATACATCCCATGAAGCAAATAAATTGTTAAGTTTCCAACACTTTGGCCTGGATATTAACAGGAGTGTGTTATGTAAGTGGGGGTTGGAGGTTTGGACAGGAAACCTGGAAGTCAGTTTGCCCTGCATGCTGTGGAACTTTTATTCAGTAGTGTTCATCTTTTGTCCTTGACCGGTTCTCTGTTCAGAAGTCAGCCTGATTGATAGGCTTGGCTTTCCGTCATTGGGTGGTGGTGGTGGTGGTGGGGCGGGGGTGGGGGGGGGGACTTTGTAGCAGGCTGCATGAACAGGTAGGTCCAATCCCCTTCAAAGGGACATGTCCCATCCTTGACCCCAGGGGCCTTTGTATTGGGCTCTGATATCTGATGGGGAGGCAACTTGAGGTCTGGAGGTGGGGGCAACAGAATTAATTTAAAAGTTTACTTGTGGGTCTGTTGCCTCTGGTCCACAAGCAGTAAAGGCACTTACCCTCTCCCTGAGGCTGTACTCGCCTCCCTTCAGTAGCTGGGCTTTGTGAGACAAGAGAAACGTGGCAGCCATTGTTAAACTTCAAGTCAAACGCTGCTAACCTTATTAAAACATTTAAGTTGCCAACCTACAACAAGGGAGTGGGTTGGCTGCAGGCCCCTTAGCTCACCTCTGTTAAACCCAGAAATGGCTAATAGTGTCTTTGAGCTATACTGAGTCATGTGAAGCAGATTGCAGAGTAGCGTAGTAAGCAGATCAGGGAAAAAGGCAACCTGCTTAGCCAACCATAAATAAACAATGAACGTCGCTCTGTCCAGATCCTGAAGATGTTAATTTTAAAGGCTTTTAATTTTGCAGATTTTCTCCCAGGAAGTCAGTCAATATATCATGTACAAAAATACTGACATATAATATTGTCATGTAATGACATGGCAACAACATGTAAGGAATTGTTGGAGGAGGGAAGCCTGAGGCCTTAGTTTCTTTGTGGGGCTCAGAGGAATAAGTCGGTGCAACTATATCGGAAGATCAGTAAAAATCCCATGTGTTTTGTGTATGGGTGGCTGATAAAGGAAATTCCTGGTACATACTTTTCCTAATTACTAATCAAAGTTGAATTGTTTGAGGGAGTCGCTGATGAACAAACTCCTTAGCTGCAATGAACCTTCATCAGCGTTCATCTATATAGCACTGTGGGTGTACCTACACCACATGAACTGCAGCAGTTCGAGAAGGCAGCTCACCACCACCTTCTCAAGGTCAACTGTGATGGGCAATAAATTATGGTCCCACCAGCGAAGCCCACATCCCAAGAATGATTTTAAAAAGAAATTCAGTTTTGGAAACTAGAAGTAGTGGGTTGACATTCGTCCATCACTGCAGATGATGAATTGCGCCAGGGGTGTATGTCACTTCTGAATTGAACATCATCTGTTGTGGCTGTAGAGGCCGATTCATGAGTGGCAGTCCCTTCTATAGCTGGCACAGATAAATAGTGTTGGCCTGAGATCGACTTACGTTTTCTCCTTCTAGCAGACTCTCTTTTCTGTCTTTTCCTTTGTCCTCTGCTTTTTCCGCACCCTTCTTGATTGCTTCTCACTCCAGTCAGCAGCGAAGGCTTCCTATGCATCAATTCCGACCCGGGTCAACTTGAACTCTTGCTTGTAAACATCCTTGTATCACAGACATGGGCGACATATTGATCTCGTGCCAACAGCTAGCTCACCATAGAGCATGTCTTTGGGTCTTTGGGAATGTGGCGGTCACCCATTCGGTGCACATAACCCAGTCAACACAGTCAGTGCTGACTCAAGAGGGCAAACATGCCTGGGATCCCTGCTAGTTGGTGTACTGTTGTATTCAGCTCTCTGTCTTGCCAGGAGATGCACAATGTCTGACGTAGAGGAGATGGAAGGTGTTCAGTTGCCTTGCAAAAGTTTTCATGCCTCTTTAAAGGAGGATGCTGAGAACACAAGTCTGGTACACACAGAGCTTTGTATTTTCAGTTAGTTTTCTGTTGGAAAAAACTCATCTTAACTTCGCTATGACAGCTGCAGCCTTAGCAATCCTGGTTGTTGATAATTGTTGATCCAAGGTATGTGAAGCTGTCAATGACCTCCAGAGTGAGGTTGTTAATGCTGATGGAAGCTGAAGTCTCCAAGATCTGGCCCATAACTTTGGTCTTCCTGATGCTGATTGTCAGTCCAAACTCCTTGCAGGCCCTGGAGAAATGGTCTACAAGCTGCTGCAAGTGAACTTCAGTATGTGGTGCCAGCGGGGCATCAAGAGCAAACAGCAACTTGGGAACTAAGATTTTACATATATTGGTCTTGGTGCACAGCCTTGCCAAATTGTACAGCTTGCTATCAGCTCTGGCATGCAGGTAAATACCCTCATTTGAGTCACCAGGAGCATGCGATAACAGCATGGAGAAGAACATGCTGAACAAAGTCGGCAGCAGGACGCAGCCCTGCTTCACCCTGCTGCTGATCTTGAAAGGATCTGATATTGATCCTGACAGAACTGTGCATGTTCTCGTGTAAAGAAGAAATGACACCCAAGAATCCAGGAGGGCAGCCTATTTTCCATAGCAGTTTGAAGGGTCCATTTCTGCTAATGAGATCAAAAGTCTTCATGAGGTCTAGGAAGCCAATGTGGAGTGGTCTGCACTATTCGCAGCCCTTCTCCTGTAACTGCTGAAGCAAGGAAATCATGTTGATTGTCAATCTGCCAGCTGTGAAGCGACACTGAGACTCAGGATATATGTACAATGCCAGGGTCTGCACTCTGGTCAGAGCAATACGAACAAAGGCCTTCTCCACAATACTCACAATTCCTCAGTGATTATTGCAGCACTGCAACCCCCCTTGTTTTTGTACAAGGTGACTATGTTTACATCACGCATGTCTTGAGGCACAGACCATTCCTCCAATAGAGACATAAGAGACTCAGGTTTTGGAAACTACACTTCCAGAAAGATGTATCGATTTCGGAGAGGATACAGCGCAGATTCACCAAATTGATACTTGAATTTAAAGAGTTTTAAGAGGACAGGTTAGATAAAGGTATTTTGCATTACCTTGTGTTTAATAGATTGAAGGTGATCTAATCAAGGTGAATAAAAAGATTATGGGATTTGATAGCGCAGAAGTTAAACTACTTTGTCTGGCGGGAGAATCCAGAACACAGGGATATAATCTTAAAATTATAGCTAGACCATTTAGGAGTGAGATTAGGAAGCATTTTTCACAGAAAAGATAATTGAAATCTGGAGCTCAATCCCACATAAGGTTGTGGATTCTGGCCAGTTGAAATTTTTAAGATGGTGACTAATAGATAGGAATATGGAGCAAAGGTCAGTAATTATAGCTGAGGTAGAGATCAGTCATTATTTAGTTGAATAGCAACAGCCTCCTGGGTCTGAATGGTCTACACCTGTTCCTGTGTCTCACAATGAATTTTAAGAGATTTTTCAGACATGATCTCTCTCTCTCTTCCTCTCACATAAAGCCATTCGAGTTTCCTTGTTAGACGTTTGTCACAGTTTCCTTGTCCATTATTTATTCCTTCAGGATGCCTTCAGTACTTTTCCTACAATTAGAAATTTAAAAAATAGAAAATTCTGGAAATACTCAGCAGGTTTGGCAGCATCTGTGGAGAGAGAAACACAGTTAAGTTTTCAAGTTGATGATCAATTTTAAAAGAATTGGAAAATGTTAGATACATACGAGTTTTAGCCAAGTACAGAGGGAGGGAAAGGGTAGAGGGGTGAAAGGGTGAAAGGGAAGATCTGTGATAGGTGGAGAAAATGACAAAAGGGATAATGGTGCAAGCAAAATGAAATGGTAAGTGAAGATATAAAAGATGGGCCTAGAGGAGTTTTAAATAGGAAAAAGCAGAATCATCACCAACAGCTACTGTCCAAACACAAGAAGGGTAATTGATAGTGGGGCAGAGGCTATGATCTGAAATTGTTGAACTCAGGCTGAGTCTGGAAGTAGAATAAGAGGTCCAGTGCAGAGAGGGAGTGGGGCAGAAAATTAAAATGACAGATGACCAGAAGCTCAGGTTATGCTTGGGGGCTGAACACAAATTTGTTACCTGATCTGTGTTTTATCTCTCCTTCTTCTTCTTAGGCAGTCCCTTGGGGTCAAGGAAGACTTGCTTCTACACTAAAAATGTGTTCTCTGGTGATTGAAGAGTCCAGTGCAAGACCTAGAACCTCTGTCACAGGTGGGGTAGATGGCAGTAGGAGGAACGGGTGGATGGGGTGCCGAGGTTGCAATGCACTCCTTTCGCTGTTGACGCTTGGCTTCAGCTAGCCCTTGGCAATAAGACTCAAGGTGTTCAACTCCTTCCTGAATGCTTTCTCTCCACTTTGGGTGGTCTTAGGCCAGGGATTCCCAGATGTCGTTGGGGATGTTGGACTTGTTAAAGAAGGCTTTGAGGGTGTTCTTGAAGCGTTTCCTCTGTCCTCCTGGGGCTCATTTAACTTGCCGATGATCCGAGTAGAGCACTTGTTTCTGGAGTCTCATGTCAGGCTTGCGGACAATGCGGCCTACCCAGCGGAGGTGATCGAGCGTGGTCAATGCTTCGATACTGGGGATGCTGGCGTCAGTGAGAGCACTGACATTGGTGCACTTATCGTGTCAATGGATTTGCAGGATTTTGCGGAGGGAACGCAGGTGGTACTTCTCCAGAGTTCTGAAGTGCCTGCTGTACATAGTCCATGGGCTAGTGGGGGTGAGGCCTGCTCGCTGAGGCGTAAAATGATGCAGGGCAATCCCGACATTACCGCGTGTCATTCAGATTTTCAGTTGAGGGAGTGTGAGCTGAGTCGGCCGCGCGTCCATGGAATTATCAAAGGCCCGTTAAGGCCATTAATTAACTAATTAAGCTTATTGAGAAAGCTGCCCGTCCAATTTTAAGGTCGGCGGGCAGGTGAAGAGCTCAAGCAGCCTTTGCATTTTTCATGGAACCTCATCCACAGGCAGGATGAACTTTCATGAATGATTTCAAATTTTCAGAAAAATTTTTATTAAAATTAATGCATATATCCTAGCTCATATGACAGATTCACATGAGGGGACATGTCATAAAAATTTTTATGACAATTTATTGAATTGTTAAAACTTAAAACTAATCTCCCTGAGGCATAGAGGTGCCTCAGGGAGATTTCTGTGCTCTTTCGAACACAAGGGAATCCTTCCCTCCCGCATAGAGAGTGCACAGCGCTTCCAGGCGTGCATTACACTGGGCAGGCCTTAATTGGCCCTCTGGAATAAACTGGTGGCACAGACCCAATCGGGGGCACCAATTGGGTCCACGCCCACCCACGCCTGTCCCCACACCACCTACCCGACTGGGGAAAAATTCTACCCCATGTCTCTGAACCATGTAGGAGGTCAGGTATCACTACTGTGTGCAGTTCTGGTCACCACATTATACTGTGTGCAGCTCTGGTCACCATGTTATAGGAAGGAGAGGGTGCAGAGGAGATTCACCAGGGTGTTGCCTGGGATGAAACATTTAAGTTATGAAGAGAGGTTGGATAGACTTGGCTTGTTTTCGTTGGAGCAGGGAAGACTGAAGGGTGACCTGATCGAGGTGTACAAGATTATGAGGATCATGGACAGGGTGGATAGGGAGCAGCTGTTCCCCTTAGTTGAAGGGTCAGTCACAAGGGGACATAAGTTCAAGGTGAGGGGCAGGAAGTTTAGGGGGATGTGTGGAAAAACGTTTTTACCCAGTGGTGACGGTTTGGAATGCACTGTCTGGGAGGGTGGTGGAGGTGGGTTGCCTCACAGCCTTTAAAGAGTACCTGGATGAGCACTTGGCACGCCATAACATACAAGGCTATGGGCCAAGTGCTGGTAAATGGGATTAGGTAGGTAGATCAGGTGTTTCTCACGTGTCGGTGCAGACTCCGTGGGCTGAAGGGCCTATTCTGCACTGTGAAATGCTGTGATTCTATGATTCTGCCCTGAAGACCATGAGCTTGGTGCTGGGATTGAGGTCCTGGTCTTCAAACACTCCTGTCCTCAGGCAGCAGAAGGCTGCATTGGCACACTGAAAGCGGTGTTGAACTTTGTCATTGATGCCTGCACTTGTTGACAGTAGGCTGCCAAGGGCTGGAAAGTGGTCCACGTTATCCACGATTTCCTTTGCCGAAATGCTCCATCTCCTCAGCAAGCTTCCCGCTGGAGTGGAACTAAACTACAGAACAAGTGGAAACCTGTTTAAACTCCGCTGCCTGCAGGCCAGACCCAAGATTGTCCCATCCTCTGTCATTGAACTACAATATGCAGATGATATTTGAGTCTATGCACACTCGGAGGAGGCCCAGCTCCAAGCCTTCGTCCAACCTTCACCAGGGTGTATGAGAGCACTGGCCTTACACTAAACATCAGTAAGACAAAGGTCCTCTACCAACATGCCCCCTCCACACCACACTGCCCCCCACCCCGTTAGTCTTTCCAGTGCAGAAGAGGCTACATCTCATGCAGCAAATACAATATTACATAGGATTAAATAGGATAGCTGACACAGAAACATGCCATTTGGCCTGACCAGTCCATGCCAGTGTTTATGCTCTACCACAGCCTCCTCCCATCTTTTCTCATCTAAATCTAACATTATGACCATTTATGCCCTTCTACTGAAAATACTTGTCTTACTTCCCCTTCAAGATCAATCCTATTCACTTAAACAACTCCCTGTGGTAATGAGTTCTACATTCTTGGGTAAAGAAGTTTCTTCGGAATTCCCTTTTGGGTTACCTGATGACTATCTTATATTGATGGCTCTAGTTCTGCTCTTCCCCACAAGAGGAAGCATTCTCTTTGTACTCACTCTATCAAAACCTATCAGAATTTTAAAGGCCTCTATTTGGTCACTCCTAAGCTACCTTTTTTCAAGAGAAAAGTGACCAAGCCTGTTAATCCTTTGCTGATGTGTACACCAACACATTTCTGTTATCATTCTTGTAAATCTTCACTGCACCATCTCCAGTATCTCTTTCTTCTTTTTATAATGTGGTGACCAGAACAGGATGGTTCTGTTACATTTAAGTGTGGTCCAACCAAGGTTCAAAGCAGATTTATCAGAATTTTCCAACTTTTCAACTCTATCCCTTTAGAAATAAAGCCAAGTGTTTGGTGTTATGCTCCTGACAACACGTTGGTGAAGGAAGAAACCAGAGCCAGTCTTTACTTGGCATATGTTTATTCACAGGCTGAAACATTGCAGGTATACATCTCCTGACTCCAGTCTACTACTGTGTCAGTAAGTATCCCTTTATTTTTTTCAAGTTTAAAAAGCAATAACTTTATTGCCTGTATTGAAAACAAATTTGTAACTGAGTTTCACTGCAATTTCTCATTTTCATCAAATTCGCAATTCACTCAACGGATCTGTATAAACAATGTGAATCTAGCATTAAATTATAATCCATCAGAGTGATATATCACTGGTTTCAATTAGCTCCTGCTGAAAGGTTGATCTTTTCATTCGTCAAGCTCACAGATGAGTTCCTGAATATTGAGGATTGACCGGTGTCTACAGTTGAGGAGAGGGTTTGGGCGTATAATAGCTGACTTCATAATCAGGCTCAATATCTGTGACTGATACCAGGAAAAGTGCCACCTTTGTCAACCTAGCTTTGTCATAATCATTGAAGAATCAACCGAAGACTGAGCATTCCTTCACACAGCTAGCAGAATACGTAGAAACGGTCATCACCTTCTTTATATTCACCAAAATGGCATTACAGTAGACAAAGGGTTCAATCTGAACATCTTGCATTTCCAACAGCAGTAATTTTTAAATTGTGTGAATCAGGTCTGATGAAGATATTTGCCATCAGTTCAGTGGAATAGTAACGATTCACTCGGTTCGCCTCAACCACGATCCAGGGCTTTTCTCGGTCTTCCTCTCCCACGATCCAGCGCTCTTACTCTGGTTCCTTGACCCGAGTTCGCCAACCTGCTGCATCTCTAATCTTTGATCCGCGGGGAAGGATTGATCTAAACCAGAGTTCGCCACAGGCCGCTCGACCTCAAGAGAAGCGATTCCAGCAGCCGCCATCTCTTTTATATTGCACAAATAACCATCCAATCAATGCCTTCCACCTGTATGTATTTAACCCCAACTGATGCAATTAAAACTTGATTTCCTTTTTTTTAATAGCCTTGGTAACCTATGGTGCAACTTTTAATGATTAGTGGATTTGTACTCAAGATTCCTTTGTTCCTCTACCCCACTGAGACTTGTACCTGCTAATAAATGACCTCCTTATTCTTCCTAACAAAATGTCCTACCCCAAATTTATATGTATTGAACTTCATTTGCCAATTATTTGCCCATTCAGCAAGTTCATTACTGTCCTTCTGTAAATTGTTACATTCCTCCTGAGTATTGGCTATCCTGGCCACTACTGCCACCACCCCCTCTGCCCCCACTAATTTGGTGCCATCGGCAATTTTTGTATTTTTGATTCCAAAGTCAAAATAATTAATGTAAATTGTGAACAGTTGTTATGGCACAGCAGATGGTAAGTAAGAAATTAAGCCAAACAGTGTGTTTATTTTCCCCAAAGATTACTGATCATATGAGAGATTTATTTCATGGAAAAAGTAAAGTTGCAAAGACATATTGGGACAATAGAATTTACATTAAAAAGGGAGGAACATGTATAAAGGAGATGAGGTTATATGTAAGGAGGAAGGCATTCTAAGATCTAACACAAGTGTCAAAAGCTGGTAAATGCTGAGCTGCTCAAATCCTTGAGGGAAACTTGAAACAGCTGCCACAACTGTTTTGTAATTTTTATTTTTATTTCGAGATGTGTGTCTTGAATTCAATAGATCTTAAGCACATACATAGGTCTACAAATTACTACTATGATAAATCCTAGCTCCCCTAATTAATCTGACTCCCAATTACACCTCCGTTAAGGTAACAATAAAATAACATTGATTTCAACAGAGCCAGGCTAAGTACACAATACCCTAGACAGGGAGATTCAAAGTAGCTTTTCTTAACTTCAGTTCATGTGGACAGCAACTTAGTGCTGGAGGCTTTTGATACTTGCGTTAGATCTTAGAATTCTTTCCCCCTTACATATAACCTCATCTCCTTTATACATGTTTCTCCCTTTTTAATGCAAATTCTATTATTCCAATATATCTTTGCAACTTTACTTTTTCCATGAAATAAATCTTTCATAGTACTCATATGATCAGTAATCTTTGGGAAAAATAAACACACATTTGGCTTAATTTCTTATAGCTAGGTGTAATATCTCATCATCTCTTTGAAATTCAAACTACACTGATTTATCTAAAAATGAAAATGTTCCTCACACCTCATATCCTAAAAATTCAAGCATGTTTACGTACTTAACATTTCAAACCTAGCTTTCCAATTGGTAACTCAAAGCTCCAAATGAGTTGTCTGCAATACAATTGAAACCCACACATCGGGCAGAATTTTGCCCTCGGATGGCAGGCGGGCCCCACCGGCTCAGCGGCGGGCGGACAGCCCACCCCTGCCACCGAAATGGGGCCCATCGCCATTTTGAGTGGGTGGGCCAGTTAAGACCCACCCAGCGGCCTGCCCGACAGGAAGCGCTATGTGGGTGGGGGAGGGAATCCCCATCTGTCAAAGTGCGCTCTTTCGCACGCATGCTCCCTGAGGCAAAGTCCTGTGTCTGGGAGATTAGTGACAGGTAAGAAAAGTCAAAAAATAGAGAAATTAAAAAATTATTAACATGTCCTCCTCATGTGACAACGTCACACGAGATGGGACATGTTAATAAAAAGGACACAAACTTTATTAGACTTTTTAAAAATGGACATGAAACCTCATCCTGCCAGTGGATGAGGTTTCATGTATTATCAGAAGCCCGCTGGGGCTCCTGGCCTGCCCGCCAGCCTTAAGGTTGGATGGGCAGGGCCTTTAATTATCTTAATTAGCTTGTCAATGGCCTCAATTAGCCATTGACAAGTCGGCGGGCGGACAGCTGATTTCGCTGTCTGTCCGCCTTCCTAAAAATTTAAAGGGACCGGGATGACGTCGGGGGTTCCTCTCGACATCATCCCGCGTCATTTTCCGGTCGGCGAGTGGGCCCCGCCCCCAAATTGCCAACGGGAAAATTCAGGTCACACACTCCTACGCACAGATAAACTAATCTAAACTCCACTATTAACCTACCTTTGCAATAAATCACAATAATATTATGAAAATTATTATATTTTCATGACAGTCCCCTCCTTACTGGAAAATGAACTTTCATAATTTAAAATGACGGCTTCATTTTCTCAACCCACCTTATACTACCTCCTATACTTATCTATATACTCACACTATTACAGTACCAGATGCATGCATTAAAATAACAATATATATAAATCCTTTGTATCAACAGGTATCATTCCAGTCCAGTGTCCAAGTGTTTAAATGTTCATTTCTCCCTTTCAGCTTCAAACTCTTGACAATGCATTTGCAATCAGATTTTCTCATCCAGCTACATGTATAATCTGTAGATTAAAAGGTTTCAGTAATAAACCCTTACTGAATAGCCTTGCACTTTTGTCTCGAAATTTGTCCAGAAGCTTTAAAGGGTTATCATCTGTATAAACAATTGTTTCTGATGAATTGTTGCAAAGTAAATCTCAAAATGCTGCAATGCAACATTAGACCTAGACCCCCTTTTTGATCATTAAGCATACATTCATCTTCCATGAAAAACAGTCTATCAGTTTCTCAATTTCAGTGTAATCAGCTTGTAACAATACGGCCCCAATGCCTATATCATTTGTTTCAATAGCCAACTGAAATTGCTTGGCATAATTGAGTACTGCCAAAATTGGTATCTAAGTTAATATAGTTTTCAAACTGTCAAATGCCTTCTGACACTCCTGTGTACATTGAAACTGCTTGTTCTTTTTTTCGTAGTTCAGTCAATGGAGCAACAACAATGCTACAATTTGGTAGAAATTTCCAGTAAAAGCCATGCATACCCAGAAATCTCAAAACTTCTTGTTTCATTGTGGGAATGGGGAAATCCACGATATCCTTGACTTTCACATCTCTCAGAGCCACCTCACCATCTCCAATGCTATGGCCTTGATATGTAACTTGTGCTTTTGCAAATTCACTTTCAGCCATGTTCATCACCAAATTGGCTTCTTGTAACCATCAAAGCAATTCTTCCAAATGTTGTAAATGCTCCCCCCACAATTGACTGAAAACTATCAAGTTGTCAATATAAACAGCTCAGTCATGCAATTACTATTTTTGTCAGTCTTTGAAATGTTACAGGTACATTTTTCATATTAAATGTCATGCCTTTAAACTGATATAGTCCATCTGGCATCACAAATCTAGTATCTCCTTTGCTATCTCCAAAAATTCTCCACGAGTTGAAGACATACCTAAAGGAAGATGGTTGTGGTTGTTGGAGGTCAATCACCTCAGCTCCAGGACATCACTGCAGAAGTGCAGAAGTTCCTCAGGGTAGTGACCTCAGCCCAACGACCTCTAGCTGCTTCATCAATGACCTTCCTTCCATCATAAGGTCAGAAATGGGGATGTTCGCTGATGATTGCACAGTGTTCAGCACCATTTGTGACACCTCAGATACTGAAGTAGTCTATATGAAAATGCAACAAGATCTGAACAATATCCAGGCTTGGGCTGACAAGTAACAAATAACATTCATGCCACACAAGTGCCAGGCAAACATCATCTCCAACAAGAGAGAAACTAATCATCGTCCCTTAACATTCAATGGCATTCCCATCACTGAATCCCTCACTATCAACATCCTGGGGGTTACCATTGACCAGAAACTGAATTGGACTAGCCGGATAAATACTGTGGCTACAAAAGAAGGTCAGAGGCTAGGAATCATATGATAAATAACTCACCTCCTGACTCCCCAAAGCCTGTCCACAAGGCACAAGCCAGGAATGTGATGGAACACTCCCCACTTTCCTGGATGAGTGCAGCTCCACAAAACTTGAAAAGCTTGAAACCATCCAGGACAAAGCAGCCCGCTTCATTGGCACCCCATCCACAAACATTCACTCCCTCCACCACCAACACACAGCAGCAGCAGCGTATACCATCTACAAGATGCACTGCAGGAATTCACCAAGGCTCCTTCGACAGCACCTTCCAAACCCAAGAACACTACCACCTAAAAGGACAAGGGCAGCAGATAGATGGGTACACCACCACCTGGAAGTTCCCATCCATGTCAGTCACCATCCTGACTTGGGAGTATATTGTTGTTACTTCACTGTTGCTGGGTCAAAATCCTGGAACTCCCTTCCTAACAGTATTGTGGTTGTACCTACACCACATGGACTGCAGCAGTTCAAGAAGGCAGCTCACCACCACCTTCTCAAGGGCATTTAGGGATAGACAATTTATGCTGGCCTAGCCAGCGAAGCCCACATCCTGTGAATGAATATAAAAAAGCTACTTGCCAATATCCTCTCAGCAGGTCAATTTTTGTAATAAATTTTGATTGTCCCACTTTCTCAATATAATCTTCAACCATGATATAGGATATGAATCCACTTTTGTCACGACATTCACCTTTCAATAGTCCACACACAGTCTTTGTGTTCCTTTCGGTTTCAGTACAGCACAATAGGTGTGCTCCAATTACTACAACTAGACTCAATGATAACATTTTGAACCATAAATTCAATTTCATTCTGTACTTGCGATAGCGTTGCTGGATTTAATCTGTAAGAACATTGCCTTATCATAGGTCAAACTTCTACAGACACATCATGTATAGCTAAGTTTGTCTCCCCCAGCTTATTCCCACAAATAGCTTTGTCTGAGTGCAAGAGACTCTCCAAATCACTTTGAAATTTGCCTGGAATGTAACTCAATATTACATTTAAAATTTCAAGTACCCCCTCAATACTCAATTTGATTGGAGCAAAATCAATTTCAGAATCATGCATTTGTGCACCTTTCTCCTTTTCTATCACCACTATCACCTTTTTATCCTCTTCTCTGTCAAAGTACTTTTTAAGCACATTTACATGTTACACCCTCTGCTTCTTTCTTCTATCTGGAGTATTTATCAAATAATTTACTTCACTCAATTTCTTTTCAATTCTGCAAGGCCACTAAATCTTGCTTTTAATGAACCATCTATTACAGGTAACAAATCCAATACTTTCTCTCCAGAAACAAAATTGTGAGCTTTATCTTTCTTATCTGCCTTCACTTTCATCACTTGCTGTGATATCTTTAAATGTTCCCTAGCCAACTCACATGCTCTCTTCAATCTTTCCCTGAAATTTGATATATAATCCAAGAGAATAATTTCTAAATTTTGACCCACCAATTTCTCATTAATTTATTTCAGTGGTCCCCTTACCTCATGACCATAAACTAATTCAAAATGGTTAAAACCAATTGATGCATTAGGAGCATCTCTAATGGCAAACACCAAGAATGGAATTTCTGTATCCCAGTCCTGTGGATAATCCTGACAGTACACTCTTATCATAGTTTTTAAAGTTTGATGCCATCTTTCCAAAGTTCAATGTGACTCCAGATGATAAGCTGTTAACTTAATCTGTTTTATCCCCAAATTGTTCATTACTTCCTTAAACAGCTGTGATGTGAAATTTGAACCAGGATCTGATTGTATTTCTTTAGATAAATCATATTTTGTAAAAAAAAAATAGCTCCTTCACAATCTTCTTGGTTGTAATATTCCTTTAAGATACCACTTCAGGAAACCTGGTAGACACATCCATTATTCTTAGTAAGTACTATTTTCCACTTTTAGTCTTAGGGAGGGGTCCTACACAATCAACCATGACCCTAGCAAAAGGTTCTTCAAATGCTGGCATGGGAATTAAAGGTTCTGGCTTAATCACTGCTTGTGGTTTCCCTAACACCTGACATGTGTGACATGTTCTATATAGTTTGGTTATATCTCTATGCAATCCAGGCCAATAAAAATGTCTTTGTATTTTTGCCTGTGTCTTTCTAATTCCTAAATGTCCTCCCACTGGAATTTCATGTTCAATTCTCAGAATCTCATTTGTATAAACAAATGGTATAACAATCTGATGCATTTTCTTCCAGCTTTCATTTGCTGAAATATGATACTGCCCCCATTTTCTCATTAAAACATTACCCTTAAGATAACAAGATTCTGGAATGCATTCTGCCTCTGTTTCTGAGTAAGCTGTTTGATATAACTGTTTTATTTGCGTGTGCTTTTTCTCTAACTCGACCAACTGCCTTGAGCTAAATACCTCAAGCGTTTTATCTTCCATTCTTTCTTTCTTAAAAATATTTTCAAAAACAGTGTCAGCTAACTGAACTTCCACACCTTCTCCCTGCCTTTTAACTTCCTGTTCTTCTTGTTTTAACCTGTGACCCTGTGATCTTTTTATCAGACAATCTGGTCCAGGATGCTCTCTCTGCAACACTTCAATTGAAAGCACCTTTACAGGTTTCTCAACTACCATAGGCATCACCCACACCTGGGAGCTAGCTATATGATTACCTAAAATAAATGGAACTTCTGCAATGGGCAATTTTTCCACTACTCCAACAATCACCTCACCTGTTTTCCACTTACTTTTTAAATTTACCTTCCACAATGTAATAGGTTTAGCATCTCCATGAGCCCTACTTATCATCACCTGTTCCTGCAATACACCCTCTAAATAACAAATGTCATTATCCCACAACATTAAGGATTGACTAGCCTCTGTATCTCTTAAAATTTTAATATATTTACCTACTCCACCCTGTACATATGGAAAGTCTTTCCCTTCATATACAAAATCCTTAAACATTTCTGCAACCTGCTCCTCAGGACTCCCTTGGGTAAATTGTGAACAGATTCCCAATTCTTTATCTTCCTGTTTTACCTGTACACACACTACTGGTTTTTCCTGTGCCTGAAACTCAGAGTTCACAGTGCTTTTATTTCCAGGGCTTTTCTGTACACCAATAATCCCAACAGATTTTCCCCGTAATTTACAACACACTGACTTACTGTGTCCAACTTTGTTACAATGAAAACATCTAATTTTTGAGTGCCATTTCTACCCTTAGCACTTTCCTTTTTATTCTGAGAAAAAACTTCCTGGGAATTTCCACCTACTCCTTCTCTTCCCTGTCTACCCACCTTGCTTTAACCTTCCCACTTTCTAACCTTCTCTGATTTAAAAGGGCGAGGAAAAAAGGTTTGGTTCTATGAACTAACTCATAGTCATCAGCTATCTCTGCTGCTTGTCTTACTGTTTCAACCCTCTGTTCCTCCACATGAATTCTCATTACTGAAGGAATTGAATCTTTAAATTCAAATTCCCTAAGATCTGCATATATCATTTCTATCTTTAATGCCCGTATTCACCAGTCAAAATTACTTTGTTTCATTCTCTCAAGCTCAATATAAATTTGTCCAGGCTGTTTTCTCATATTCCTAAATTTCTGCCTGAATGCCTCAGGAACCAACTAATATGTCCTCAAAATAGCCTTTTTCACCACATCATAGTTCATTGAGATTTCTTCTGACAGTGAAGCATAAGCCTCATGTGCTCTATCCACCAACCTGGATTGTAACAACAAACCTAGCTTCTTGTAGATAACTCAAAAGCTCCAGACTAGCTGTCTGCAATTCAATTAAATTCTACATATGCACACCTAGACACAGCAAAATTAATCCAAACCCCACTATTAACCTACCTTTAAAATAATAATAATAATATTATGAAAATTATTACATTTTCAAGACAACAGCAGCGGTTTGTTCCAGTACTGATCCTTCTGGAAAACCTTCTGCCACTCTGAATAACTATCCTTTACTCCCACTCTCTACTTTCAGCCTTGAAATGAGCAGCCAATCCATTCTGCCGCTTGTTCCTTGACTTCGCATTCCCTGACCTTATTTGAAGGATGTAGGAATGCAGGAGCAGGAGTAGGCCATTCTGCCCCTCAAACCTGCTCTGCCATTCAACTAGACCATGTCTTAGCACTATTTTCCCACATTATCCCCATATCCCTTGATGTCATTAATATCCATAACTCTATCGATCTCTGTCTTGAACATACTCAATAATTGAGTTTCCATAGCCTTCTGGGGTAAATAATTCCAAAGAGTCACTACCCTGTAGGTGAAGAAATTCCTGTTCATCTCAGTCCTAAATGGCTTACCCCTTATTCTTAAACTGTGGTTCTAGACCCCTACCCCCCCCCACCCCCCGCCCCCAGCCAGGGGAAACATCCTTTCTGCATCTACGCTGTCTAGCCCCATAACATTTTGTAAATTTCAATGAGGTTACCTCATCCTTCTAAACTCTTGAAAATACAGGCCCAGTCTCCTCAATCACATTAATTTATTATGGAGAACCTTATTGTAGGTCTTTTGAAAATCCAGATAAATTGCATCTACTACATTACCATTGTCTACTCTCTCTGTTACCTCCTCAAAAATACAATACAGTTTGTTCAGCAAAATTTACCCTTTACAAATCCATGCTGACTATGTATTATTATATTTCCCATTTCTAGATGTTCTTCTATTCTCTCCTTTAGCAAGGATTCAATTATTTTTCCTACCACTGATGTTAAGCTGACTGGTCTATAATTCCCTGGGTGTATTTTGTCCCCATTCTTAAATATACAAATTATGTTAGTAATCCACCAGTCCTCTGGCGCTACACTTTTTCTGATGAATTATTAAAAATGAGTAGCAATACCTGTGCTATCTATTCCCCAGATTATTTTAAAATGTGTGAATATAATCCCTCTAGACCAGGGCTTTATCCTCTTTGAGCATGTTTAGTTTATTCAAACATCCCCCTTTTTAAAATTTAAGTGCACTTATCTCATTACTTATCTCATCATTCAATGTCATGTCTACTTGCTCTATTTCCCTGGCAAACACGGAACTGCAAGAATTACTTAATATTTTTGCAATCTCTCTATTAATACCTGTGGTATTACCCTGACTATCTCGTAATGGTCCTATTCCCAAAACAGCCTTTCTTTTTTATTGATCTGCCTGTAAAATATTTTACAATGTTGTTTTATGATCTTTGATAATTTAATTGTTCCTCTTCATCTCCCTAAGTTTTTAGACGTATCTCCTAATCTCTTCATATTCTCGATCATCATGCACTCTTCTGCTGTCTATGTACTTAAAATACATCTCTTTCCTAATTATCAATTGTTCCCTTATGACTTTATTCATCCATGGAGTTCCCCTAGTGTTTAGTCTGTTCTTTCCTTTCAGAAGAATATATTTTCCCGGCACTCTGTTAAACACCATTTTAAATATTCCCCATTGTTTTTCAACTTCATTGTTGCCAATATTGTTGCCCATTTTATTTTCCCAAGTTCTGTTCTCAGCCCTCAAAGTCAGCTTTTCTCCAATTAACATACTTGGTTTTCTACATACTTATTTCCTTCTCTGTCAACGTCTTAAAATATTATGGGTTACTATCGCCTAGATGTTCCCTTACCTTTACTTGTTTTACCTGCTGTACATTTCCTATTAATACATCCATAGTGAATCTTCCATCGTTAGGATTTTTACATATTGGGTTAGAAAGTAGCCCTGTATACATTATAGGAACTCTATTCCCTTATCCCCTTAACCTACCCCTTCTGTATGTGATGATCTTTGACCAAGAAGCAGTAGCAGTAAGGAAAATTTGTAATTATTTTTAAAACGCTTGGGGAATCTTGTCATCATTTTAATTTTTTTTAGAGTTTGTATCACTTGTAAAGGGATCAATTGTAATTGTTTTGATAATAAGAAAAACTGAACCATGTAAAATAAAAACAGAAAGTGCTGGAAATGCTCAGCAGGACTTGCAGCATATGTGGAGAGAGAAGCAGTGTCGACATTTGGAGCTCAATGTGATTGAAGAATAGGGGACTATTCCCTTCAGAACGCCGAAAGGGAAGGGGAGGGGAAAGTGTGCTGGTGATGGCGGCATGCTGGAGATGATGGATGTAGTGAGGGCTGCTCCATTGAACGTGAAGACTGGTGGGGAGGAAGATGGGAAAGGGAACCCTATACCTACAATTAGAAACACATTTAGGTCCCAAAACTACTATGTGTTTACTGTAGGAACACTGGCAAGAGATTGCCACAGCCATTGGCAAACAGTAACAAACCAGACATTTTCTGACTACCTTGTAAAGTATTGTCTAATTCTCTCTGGCTACAGATGTGATGCCAGAGAACTGGAGAATTACTAATGTTATACTGTTGTTTAATAAGGGAGGAAAGGGTAAACTGAGTAATTCCAGCCCACTCACCCAATTTTGATGGTGGGAAAATTGTTGGGAAAAATCCTGAGGGAATTCATCATTTCGAAAGGCATGGGTTGGATTTGTTTAGAGAAGGTCATGTCTGAGTAATGTGATTGATATTTTTTTGACGAAATAACAAAGAAAGTCAATGTGTGTTTCACATTGGATCTAGTCTACATGGATATTAGTAAGGCTTTTAAGATCCCACATGGTAGACAGGCTAGTAAATTAAGAGCTCATGGGATCCTAGGGGAAGTGGCCATTGGATCCAAAATTGGCTCAGTGGCACCAAGTGAAGAGTAATGGTTGATGGGTGGTGTTGTGACTGGAAGGCTGTATCAGGTGGTGTTCCACAGGGTTCAAGTAGATCCCCTGCTCTTGTAATGTATATCAATAATTTAGACTTAAATGCAGGAGACATAATGAAGAAATTTGCAGATGATACAAAAATGCAGTTGATAGCAAGGAAGAAAGCTGTTGACTGCAGGAAGATAACAATGGATTGGCCAGGTGGGCAGAGAAGTTGCAAGTGGAATTCAATCCAGAGAAGTGTGAGGTATATAATTTGGGGAGGGAAAACAGGGCAAGGAGATGCTCAATAAATGGTGGGATTCTAGGAAATGTATAGAAACAGAGAAACCCCTTTGAATGCATGTCCACAGATCCCTGAAGGCAGCAGGACAGGTAGATAGGGTGGTTAAGAAGGCATCTGGGATTCTTTCCATTAATGGCTGAGGCCTTGAGGATAGGAATGGGGAGGTCATGCTAGAACTGAATGTAATAATACCCTCTTGTATGTATATATATGTATGTATATAAGGCAAAAAATAATTAAACTAGTTCTCTGTTACCGATGGCCAGTTGTCCATACTAGTGATTTTGCCTGTAAAGATCTGACAAATTTGGCAATGAGATGGATCGCATATTCCCTAGCTAAAATCCTTTTGGATTGGTGAAGTCCCCAGGTAATCAACAAAGGAACTTTGTTTTTATTTGTTCATGGAATATGGCTTCACTGGCTAGGCCATCATTTATTTTCCATCCCTAATTGATGTTGAGAAATTGATGATGAACTGCCTTCTTGAACCACTGCAGTCCATGAGGTGTAGGTACACCCACAGTGCTGACAGAGAGGGAATTCCAGGATTTTGACCCACCAATAGTGAAGGAATAGCCAGTATATTTCCAAGTCAGGATGGTGGTGGGGGGCTTGGAGGGGAACTTGCAGTTGGTGGTGTTCCCATCTATCTGCTGCTATGTCCTTCCAGGTGGTAGAGGTCGCGGATTTGGAAGGTGTCAAAGGAGCCTCAGTGGGTTCCTGTAGTGCTTCTTCTAAATGGTACACACTGCTGACATTGTGCATCAGTGGTGGAGGGAGTGAAAGTTTAAGATGGTGGATGGGTTGCCAATCAAGTGGGCTGCTATGTCTTGGATGTTGCTGACCTTCTTATGTGTTGTTGGAACTGCATGCATACAGGTAAGTGGAGAATATTTTACTACACTCCTGACTTGTGCCTTGTAGATGGTGGACAGGCTTTGGGAAGTCAGGAGGTGAGTTATTCTCTGCAGGATTCCTAGCCTCCAACCTGCTCTTGTAGCCATGGCATGGCTAGTCCAGTTCAGTTTCTGGTCAATGGTAACCCCAGGATGTTGATAGTGGGGGATTCAGCGATGATAATGCCATGGAACGTCAGGGGGCAATGGTTAGATTTTCTCTTGTTGGAGATGGTCACTACCTGACACATGTGTGGTACAAATGTTACTTGTTACTTGTCAGCTCAAGCCTGAATGTTGTCCACGTGTTGCAGCATATGAACACAGATTGCTTCAGTATCTGAGGAGTTATGAATGGTGCTGAATATTGTGCAATCATCAGGCCTTATGATGGAGGGAAGGTCATTGCTGAAGCAGCTGAAGATGGTTGGGCTAAGGACACTGCCCTGAGGAACTGCAGTTATACCCTGTGACTAACATGATTGACCTCCAACAACCATAACTATCTTCCGATGTACTAGGTATGACTCCAACCAGTGGTGAGTTTTCCCCCTGATTCCTATTGGCTTCAGTTTTGCTTGGGGTCCTTGATTCCTCACTTGGTCAAATGCTGCCTTGATGTCAAGGGCAGTCACTCTCATCTCACTTCTTTAGTTCAGCTCTTTAGTCCACGTTTAGACCTAGGCTGTAATGAGGTAATCAGCTGAGTGGCCCTGACAGAATCCAAACTGAACATCAGTGAGCAAGTTCTATCTGTGTAAGTGCCGCTTGATAGCCCTATCAACCACCCTGCCATCACTTAGCTGATGATTGAGAACGGGCTGATGGGGTGGTAAACAGACTTTATGGTTTGAAAAGCGAACACATTCAACGCAAGTTGATGACATTGTGAAAGTTAATGCTTGACATAGCTGTCAAACAACATTGCCCATGGACATGGCGGAACATGACTCAAGAGAAGTCAGAGTTAACAACTGTCAGGTGAAGTAAATAAGCTGCAGATGAGTAAGCAGAAGGCCCACAGCAATTAATAGTAGTAGTTGTATGACAAAGCCTTGTTTCCGGTGATTAGTCCAACATTGAGCGCAGAATTGTCCATTTGTGAAAACAGAGTGCAAGAGCTGCATGAAGGGTCATCTTGCCAGAGGCGCATCGAAGAATGTAAATCAATGAAATGTTGGCTGGAGGAAATGGCAATCACTGCACGTGGATGTTGAACAGCATCAGATCGATGAGGGGTAAGTTGAGATCCTCATAATCCAAAGCACAATGATGTCCACTGGAAGTTCGTAGGGTATTGTGATCCAAGTGGTGTTGGATGGAGCTCCAGTAAACATGGGTGCATCATTTAGCATGATTCCTCAGTCACTTTATCGTGAAAGGTTGAGCCAATATCAGCTGGAAAAATCACGAATCAAGCAAGCATTTAGGGAGGAACGAAAGTTCCCATAATTGAAATTGAGTCAGTACCGATCATATACAATAAGCAATGTGCAAAATTGTCCACCATTGTGTTGAAAGGTGAAAAACCAACCTTGCCAAGAAGAAACTGGTTAACAGCACTTACATTGGAGCAAGCTTTCTCACATTAAAGTGAAACTCATGTGAATGAGATGTACCCTAAAATGTTTAGTGGGCTAAAGTACAGTTCAGAAGAACACAAGGCCAGTTCATTGTAGGCTGTGTCCAGTACACTACACTCTAAGAGAGAAGTTGGAGTAAGAACTGAAAAGTCTTGAGTCTGAGACTATTACCACAAAGGTGCAATAGCGTAATTGGGCTACTCCCATAGTACCAGTGCCAGGTGGTACTGTAAGAAAATATGGTAATTATAAGGTAACTGTAAATCAGCTACTGAAATGTAATATACCCAATACTTTATCAAATATAGAAGATCCTTTCACAATGTTTCCAGGAGCCCAGATTTCTTTCAAAGTTGAATCTGACAAATGCCTATCTGCAATTTAAGTTAGACAATGGGCGGAAATTTTCACGCCTGTTGGCGTTGGGCGTCATGGCGGACATGAGTGGAACATATGGCAGGAAGGCCAAAAATTGGTTTCATGCCATCGTGAAACCAGTTTGTGATCATCTGCTCCGACCGCCAATGCCTTTCCTGCTGCGAGGCATCAGGAAATTTATTTTAATACATCTACATATCAATATAAGGCCTGCTAACTAGAATCATCCTCCCACATCAAATTTACCACCCACATTGGCAAGAAAACGCGATGGTGCAGAACACGTCCTGACAAGTGTGACATGACATGGGACTTACTGCCAAGCCCTTGCTCACATCGTGGACATCCGAGGGACAGAAGATGCTGGAGCCCTACAGCAACGTGGCCCTGGAGGAACATGTGCATCACATATTGGGTGGTCTCTCATAGACATGGCTCCATCGTGAAGCAGCTCATGGTAGGTGGAAGGTCACCATTGAGGATCTGATCGTGGAGGGGGTGGAGAGGAAGGTCCAGCTGTGAGTGGGAGAGAAAGGTGTACCAGGTGGAGGGGGGAGGGCTGAGAACAATGGTGTCAGGGAGGGAATGAGTTTGGGAGTGGGGAGGGTGCACGGAGGGGAAGAGGGTGTAATGGGGAGAATGCGGCAACTGGGGAGGTAGATGTAATGAGTGAGAAAAGTATAAGGGAAGGAATTTGGAGGGAGGGAGGAATTCAGACAGGGGAAGGGCTTTGGGTGGAGGAAGGAGATTCAGAAGTGGGCAGGAGCCCAGGGGGAAGGAGTCTGAGGGGAGTAGGGAGTTTGCAGGAGGGAGCAGGAGTCCAGGGGGAGGAAGGAGTAGGGGGAAAGGAAGGAGTAAGGGGGCGGGGGGAATATCCAGATGAACAATACAAGGGAAGCGTCTGTGGAGTTGATGACTGCCTCCTGGGGAGTGAAGTGAGGGTGGGTATGGTAGAAGGGAATGTTGGGAATTAGAGAGGGCAGAGTGAGCTGGTAGGCTGGGGTGGTGAGGATGCGATGATAGCAGTAGAAGGGATGGCGAGGGTGGGTGTTGAGGACACAGAAACAAGCTGTCTGAACTCGTCCCTCCCTCCAAACTCCTTCCATTATACTTTTCTCACTCATTACATCTACCTCCCCAGTTGCCGCATTCTCCCCATTACACCCTCTTCCCCTCCGTGCACCCTCTCCACTCCCAAACTCATTCCCTCCCCGACACCATCGTTCTCAGCCCTCCCCCCTCCACCTGGTACACCTTTCTCTCCCACTCACAGCTGGACCTTCCTCTCCACCCCCTCCACGATCAGGTTTGGAAGGAAGATGTTGAGGAGGTGGCAGTACAATGGGAGGCCCTGGTACCCCAGGACAGGAGGAAGGAGGACCCCTCCACATGACCAAATGTGCTTGGGAGGAGGTGGTGGAGGTGGTGAGCTCCTGTGACGTGGTGCAGCGCACCTGGGCCCAGTGTCGCAAGCGCTTCAACGACCTGTTGTACTCAGGAAGGGTGAGTACTATGTTGGCATTGGTCACTTAACCCAGCAGGTAGGCTTTCCCCCCTGATGCATCCCCGGACAAAGCCTGAGTGTAGTGACTGCATTAAATCATTGATGGCATGTGTCCTTTGCTGGGTGGGCTGGCAGATAGTGCCCATGCCGAGGTTACCTTGAGAGGGTGGTGAAGAGATGGTTTCTGTTCTGGCAGCATGTGGTACACTGAGACCCACATGACTGTTATGGGGGCAACCTGGAGGAGCTGCACCTAGGCACAGTGCTGGAACTCCAGGACATGTCAAATTCAGGGTGATGACATGCTGGGAGGGGAACTTCAAGGTGGCATTGGCACCGATGGACCTGCTGTCCTCTGCATTCCATGTGCTTGTGTTTCCTTGCTATGGAAGGTTAGACCGTGTGGGGCCTGATGTGATGTAGGCAGCATTTGGCCAAGGGGGTGGGGGGGGGAGGGGTGGTGGTGGTGGGGGGGACAGGCCTGGCATCTTTGTGTGAGTGTTTGGCAGCAGCTGGGTGAGGAGGCACTGGAGCCCTGCAATGTCCCAGTCTGGTTGGGATGGGCCGTCCGGGAAGAGAATCCAGGTACAAGTAGTGCTAATCAATGCTCTTCTCTCCTTTGCAGGAGAAGAATGCACATAATGCAGCCGAGCGGGTGAGGACTGGCGGTGGCCAGGCTGAGTTGGCAATTCTCAGCTGTTTCAAGCAGGAGGCCCTAGATTTGGAGAGGCGCTATGCACCCAGGTCCACCAGTGTCAGTGAGGCTGGGGTGCCGCGGGCAGGTATGTTTGCCCAGCAGTGAGGTCACTGTTGTTCTCCCAACAGCCATGGCAGTGCTGAATGTTCAGTAATTGAAGTTTGCAACATGGCTTGACCATTGCTTAAGGAAGGATGAGCACTTAATGATCCAGGGGACAGGGATGCACATTGACATTGTCTCCATGTTAAGTGATCCAATGTCCTTGTTCTTCCTTTCAGCATTAGTGGAGCAGGGCCAGGAGGAGGAGCAGCAGAGGCCCGCTCTCACACCTGAGGGCCCTGAAGTCTCACCAGTGTCACACCATCTCTGTCAGGCAGGCACCAGCGCAGATACTACACCTCGGTGGGAATTAGAACATCGGCTAGTGTCCCGGGGCACAACGGTGAGGGCACTTCACAGTCACTGGAGGAGCTGGCAGAGACTGAGAGTGCCCATGGTGCCAGCAGTCGGAGGACTGCAGGGGACCTGGCACATGCTCAGTTGGTGCCTGATGATGTATCTCTGCAGTCATCCGCGACACAGCAGGGGCAGGAAATGCGGCTGGGTTTGCTGGAGCATCAGGAGGAGATGCATGAGGCTATGCTTGGCTTGGTGTCCGTGGTGGAGGAGTCTACGCGGACTATCGCTGAAGCAATCAGCGTCATGTCTGAGCACCATGTGTCCTCCATGGAAAGACTGGCGATGCTCATGGAAAGGCTCCTCCAAAAGACCCATCAGGGCTTCCCAGGGATGTGCATGGACCAACAAGCCCTCACATCAGTATTGACCGGCAGTAACAGTGTGGGATGTGGTCTGGGCACCAGGTTTCCCAGCTCGGTACCCATCCATCCACACTGAGCAGGGAGGTCCAAAGTGACCTCACGTTGGCGCAGCAGCCATCTGTCATCTCTGCGGGCACCTCTCACGGCGCTTCGGATGAGGGTGGCAGCTTCTCCACCCCTCTGCTAGTGACCGTTGCATCCGGTGAGGCTGTGACAAGTGGGGAGATGCCAGCTGTGGAACTAGCAGCTCCCTCCCAGGTGGGGCTAGCACAGGCTCCATGGGCCAGGTCATCGAGGCCAACAGGACAGCAGAGTCAGCAGGCTGTCTCAGATGCCACTCACTGCGAGGGGTCAGCACCAAGATGTAGCACCGAAAAACATAAACATGAGGCATCTTAGGCACAGCTCAGGTTTATCGCTGTTGCTTTTGTGTCGGCCTGCAATGAGGTCTTTATGAGTTGGTGTGATTTTTAACACCTTTTTCATTTTGATTCATTAAGTTTCTTTGGTTGCAAAAATAAATTCAGACATGTCATGATGACTGAGGTTGCCACTTTTGTTCTGCACTTGGATGGTTTCCAATAATCTAATGTGTGCTTTGTGGGACATTGAGCTTTATTAGCAAGGACCTTAATTAACATTCCTAACCAGGCAGATTTTGCACTTAGGGGAAGAATTTTCCACCCTTCGGGGGAGAAGTGCAAGAGCGGGCTTGGGCAGTCACGCCTCCAATCAGCGCCCCCAATTGGGGGCGCATCGCCATTTTACTAGGGCAAACCAATTAAGGGCCACCCAGCGTGAAGTCCGCCAGGAAGTGCTATGTGCTCCCTGTGCGGGCGGAAGGGGTGGGGTGGGGGGGGGTGTGGGATTTCCCTCAGCCGAGATTGCACTCATTCGCACATGCACGTGAAAGAGCGCACTCATCTCCCTGAGGCTAAGTGCTGCCTCAGGGAGATCGGCGCTAACTTTAAAAATGGTAAAGGTGGACAAACAAAATTTCCCTGACATATTCCCTCATGTGACACTGTCACATGAATTGGGACATGTCCATCACTTTAACTCAAACCTTTATTAAATATTTAAAAACCCTCATGAAACCTCGTCCCGCCCGTGGATGAGGTTTCATGCTTTTTCAGAAGCCCGCCAGGGCTCCCGGCCTGCCCGCCAACCTTAATGTTGGACGGGCAGGTCCATTAATTATGTCAATTACTTTATAAATGGCCTCAATTGGCCGTTGACAGGTCGGCGGGTGCACAGCTGACTCGGCTGTGTCCCCGCCTACCTGAAAATTGAAATGACACAGGGTGACGTCGGGAGTTTTGCCTGACATCATCCTGTGTCATTTTATGTGTCAGCGAAACCACCCCTCCTGCCCCCCCCGGGTCGCCGACCTAAACATCCAGGCACAGCTCTCAAGTATGGAGCCTACAGCCCAGGCTTGTCCTGGAGGCCCATCTGTGGTGTGCCAGCTGCCAGCTGAAGGTTCGTTGGATTAAAGCCTCCCAGGTGTCCTTGCCTCCCTGGAGTATGGCTGGGTCAGCGTCTTCCCGCTCAGCATTTCCCTCTGCGTGCTCATCCACGGACTCACTGTTGGACTCATCGTGTGCATCTGCAGCCAATATGTCTATGTCTTCAGCGTCCACAACGTTGCCCCTTTCCAGCGCAAGATTGTAGGGGGCATAGCATGCAACTACTATCAGTGACACACGATCTGGGGGGGGGTATGGGAGTGTGCCCCCTGAGCGGTCCAGGCATCGGAAGCACATCTTGAGAAGACCGATGGTTCTCTCCACCACAGCCCTTGTGGAGGCATGGTACCTATTGTAGCACTCCTCAGCTTCTGTTCTTGGATGGCGAAGAGGTGTCATAAGCCACCTTCTGAGGGGATAGCCCTTGTCACCCAGCAGCCATCCATCCAGCCGGGCTGGAGCACTGAAGAGCCCCGGCATCTGGGAGTGTCTGAGGGTGTAGGTGTCGTGGGAGCTGCCTGGGTACCTTGCACAGACTTGTAGAATCTGCATCATGTGGTCACAAACTATCTGCACATTCATGGAGTGGAAGACCTTCCTGTTGACGAAGGCACCGGGCTCACCTGCTGGTGGCTTGATGGCCACATGTGTGCAGTCACTGGCACCCTGGATGCGGGGAAAGCCTCTGGCCCACTGTGTCTGGCTTATCTGGTCCCAACGGTAGAGGTTGAAGGTCAACGCACGCCTGAACAGAGCGTCTGTAACCTGCTTGTGGGCAGCTGATTGTGAGACACCGCAAAGATCACCACCAAGCCCTGGAAAGAGCTAGAGGCATAGAAGTTGCGGGCAGCTGTGACCTTTAGAGCCAGTGGCATGGGGTATCCACCCACACGGTTAGTGGAGATCTTAGGCCCAATCATCTGACAGATATAATTGACTGTCTCCCTTGAGAGACGGAGCCTCCTTTGGCACTGCACCTCAGACATATTGAGGTAGCTGCTTCGCCGCTTGTATACCCTGGCAGCAGGATAGTGGCAGCTTCTGTGGCCCTTTCCGCCTTGGACTACCTCTTGGCCCTGCACCCCTTGTGCCTGTGCCTGACCTCCCAAATGTGGCTCCCCTGATGGCTGAATGTGTACTCCTGGCTCCTCCCACTTCTAGCCCTCCCTTCTTCCTCAGCGGAGGTGCCTCCAGTGGAGAGTTCAGCTCCCATTCCCAGGCTAAGGGAAAGCTTCCTGAAACATGCAGGCCCAAAAAAGATTCCTTACTGCAAAGTGCTGACCTGAAGTTTGTGAGCCCAGACCAAGCAGCTGACTTTGAAGTATTGCAGATCACACAGGCAAGTATCAGTAACTTTGAAAAAATCAATATTTGACAGAGCATACTTGCTACCGCGCTGAGCCCTCTTATCCTGCCCATGTATGAGGTTTGTACAAATGTGTCCTACCCACTTGCCCATTGCGCCCATGCGCTGACCCGAAGATTGCACGGGCATCAAAAAATCGCCGTCGATTAGCGCCTCAAAGGCTGGTTAAATGTGGGCGCACATCGGATATCGTCGCAAGCCCACCCAACGAAATATCTCGATGGCACGCGGTGACATCGGGACGGCCACCCTATATCATCGCGCATCATTTTACTCATGGGCCCCTCACGCCAGCAGGAAAATTCTGATCTGCGTGTAAGGTGTATGCATTTCGTTATCCTCAGTCATTTTTCCTAATTTAAACTGAAGTCCAGCAACAGGAACAGGATTCCTGATGATTTTAAAAAGATAATGATGGGTATTTATTTGCCCCAGTTGTTTGAATGCAACATCTCAATCCTTCATCTCGCTCACACTTTTACATTACATGCAAATATTACAGATGCACTTGAAGCTGTAGTTATAAAAATGAAATTTATAAACCGGCCTTTATGTTGATGCAGGCACAATGTTTTCTTTGCTGAGTTGATACTTTAGTTGGAGTGAAGGCCTTTTAAAAACAAAGGAAGCCCCTTGTAGATGAATAGCCAGCAGGTTGGTTCTTAGGTGAACTTGGAAGCTGGAAAAGTGCAGTGCTTTGGGTGCATTAGAAGACTTTCAGCTTTGATGGTTCAGTAGTTTCAGATGTTTCCTGATGCTTCAGATGTTTTTCACACACAGATTTGCTTTTTAGGTTCTATTCTACTGCAATCTGTGAAAGTTAGTTTCCATCACATGACTGCAGGGTTAACACTTCTGGAGTCCAGACCACCACAATACAAAACCTGTTTACAATGGTCATTCACTTTTACCTCTGTCCCGACTTGAGCTCAAGTAGTCTCATTTGTTTATTATGGCACCCTGAGACCTACAGTCTATTCCTCAAACGCTGGTTCATTCTTATATAGTGAGGTGTTTAAGCTTCACAGATAGCTGCGAACTACCCTTATTCAGGTCTATGTTTAATTAAATATTGTCCATTGTTTAAATGTCCATAGTCATATGTTAATTTACAGCCATCCTAACAGAGTTCACAAAGTATGATCATACAGTCCATAATATCCCATATCCATATGCTTGTATTCGGCATGATGATGTTCTCTATCTGCTTTGTGTCTCTAGGCTTGTGAAGAAATCGAGGAGAAGAAGAATCCTGTGTAATCTCCAGCTTTTCTTTAACTAACTGCAGGGGGCCATTTTTTCAGGACGCTTGCTGAATGAAACCCCACCTCCACCCATCAGCCAATGAGAGCTTTTCACCAGGTCTGTGCCGGAGATCCCATGCACTTGAGGCCAGGATTTAAAAGCTACTCTTACCCAGCCAATTAGTGCCTGAAGTTAATGCAGGGGCTGAAGATTTCCTTCAAAATGTTCATCTCACACAGAAAAAAAATCTACAGTTGAACCCCTTAAATGAAGGGAAGTGCTTGTGCTTTTCAACACATATTCAAATAAATAAGCTGCTGCTTTGACCTCCTACCCAGTATACTCACTATAAATAGCTGAGTTTGCTTCAATTCCTTTGTAGCTTGTCTGCTTCTCCCACCTCCTTCATTAAACTCTGTGTACTAGTGACCTTTTCTTCTAGTACTGGAGCCTATCTGTTAACAGATGTTTAATTAAACTCTAAAATAGGGCATTTGGGGAAAGTAACTGGAAGAATAATATAAATTACAGAATGTGTATGAGCAGTGAATTTCCTAACACTTGGGTCTAACTGCAATAAGTTTATTCACAAATATCAGGCTTTTAGTTGAGAGCAGACAAGAACATTTTCCTATTGATGGCTTCCTTAACATTTATGTGCTGTACCTGCACGAAGCTTAAATCAAATTATTGTCCTTTGTTTGTTGTATGGAGCATTTTGTCTCCATTCATTTTCTTGACTTGATATAAATTCACTCCTACATGCACATTTCAATTTAGCATCATAGGAGTCAATCTTGATTTTAATTTAGCATGGGTTGAGCATGGATATTTCATCACTGTTTTTCAAACAGGTTGAGTAAGTAGCAACATGATAGAGTTGTTCAGCACATTTATGGGCTTCCAAAGCTTTGTCAGAATTTCTTTCATGCCACCTCATTTTCAAACAGATTAACTGGTATTTCACCTTAAGCTTTTTGTGAGTCCTTGCTGGGCACAAATTGGCTGCTGTAGTTGTCCACAAAACAACAGTGACTGCACTTCAAAAGTATTTAATTAGTTTATGAAATGATTTGGAACATCATGAGGGTGTGAAAGATGCTTTATAAATATAGGTTCTTTCTTCTTTATGTAGCAGGTCTGTTTCTATTAATGGTGTGAATTCCCCTCTCCATCCTCACTTAAATCTCATCCATACACATGATGCATGAGAGATTGCAGGAGTGTCTGTCTCTGCTTACCTGTGTTAACCCTTGTTCTTTTATTTCAAGTTCAGAAGCTTCACACGGCCCTCAAGGAGCAGAAGAAGGAGAAGAGGAAGAGAGGATGAACAAGGACTGCACTGCACAACAGAAGCTGTCACTTGACCAGCTTAGAGATTGGCAGCCCACATAACTCAGAGGATAGTCCAGACAGGTCTGCATATGGACATGTACACATTACAACTAGGTCAGGGAAATGACCCAACACAGGAGGAAACTCAACAATGAGAGAGGTCACATCTTAACCCTACCATACAAGATACAGATGAAAATAATCACTCTACTGTATGTTTTGGGCCCTTGGACAACTCCTCTTAAATATAACTTGATTTCTACGTAGTTTCTTAATTCACAATTGCAGCTTATAAATGAATACACTTTAAAAGTCAGCATTGATTTGTTAAGGGCAAATTGTATTTAATTAATTTGCTGGAGTTTTTTTGCTGAGGCAACAGAGAGGGTTGATGAAAGTAATGTGTTGATGTGATGTACATGCACTTCCAAAAGGCATTTGCTGAAGTGCCACACAGCAGACTTGTAAGTTAAGGTAGAGCTCATGAAATAAAAGGGATAGTAGTAACATGGATATGAAAGTGGCTGAACAACAGGGAACAAAAAGGGCAGTGGTTACTAGATGTTTTTCAGCCTGGAAGAGGGTTTATAATTGAGTTCTCCAAGAGTTGGTGTTAAGACCACTGTTCTTCCTGATATATATTAATGTCCTAGACCTTGCTGTACAGGCCACAATTTCAAAATTTGTGGATGATACAAAACTAAGGAGTACTGTAAACCTTGAGGAGGGTAGTGTAGAACTTCTAAAGGACATATAAGATTTGGAGGAATTGGAGGAAAAGTGGCAGATGCAATTCAACACAGGAAAGTGTGAAGTGATTCATTTTGGTAGGAAGAATGCAATGAGACAATATAAAATAAAAAGTACAATTCAAAAGGGGGTGCAGAAGCAGTGGGACCTGTGTATATAAGAGTATAAAAACAAAGAACTTATGTTAAACTTGTATTGAACACTGGTTTGACCTAAACAAAACAGAATTACCTGGAAAAACTCAGCAGGTCTGGCAGCATCGGCGGAGAAGAAAAGAGTTGACGTTTCGAGTCCTCATGACTCTTCAACAGAACAGTTCTGTTGAAGGTTCATGAAGACTCGAAGCGTCAACTCTTTTCTTCTCCGCCGATGCTACCAGACATGCTGAGTTTTTCCAGGTAATTCTGTTTTTGTTTTGGATTTCCAGCATCTGCAGTTTTTTGTTTTCATCACTGGTTTGACCTAAGCTGGTGTATTGTGTCTAGCTCTAGGTACTGCACTTTAGGAAGGATGTGAAGACATTAGAGAGGGTACAGAAAAAGTCATAAAAATGGTCCCAGGGATGAGGAGGTTCAGTTATGTAGATAGACTAGAGAAGTTGGGACTGGTTTAATTCGAGATTTGATTTGAGGTATTGAAAATCATGAGGGGTCTGAACAGAGTACATAGGGAAAAAAATTGTTCCCATTGGTGGGAGGATCACAAACAAGAGGGCACAGAAGTAATTGGCAAAAGAAGCAATGACGACAAGAGGAGAAACATTTTCATGCAGCAAGTGGTTGGGATTTGGAATGCACTGGCTGAGAGTGTGGTGGAGGCAGGTTCAATTGAGGCATTCAAGAGGGAATTGGATTATTACTTGAAAAGGACGAATGTTGAGAGTTACAGGGAGATGGCAGAGTGTTGCCAGTAGGTGTGTTGCTCAGAACAGAAGCTAAGCCCAATGTCTTGGGGAGGGGGAAGGCTGACTTTGGAGAAATGCTGTTGGAGGTAGTACACGATAAGTTCTGACTTTATTTTAGGATAAGTACATTTATTATGATCATGAAATTTTATATCTGATATCAGGCAAATCATGCTGTGGAGAGGGTAGGCTTTACTTTACAACAGGCCCGGTGTCCTTGTATTTTCTGCTTGCCTCCTCCATCTGCTTGTCAAAACACAGATGTGGGGCCTTTGTGTGAGGGGCTTGCCCAGATTACACCTGAAATTTAACCAGGACACAACCAAGAGGCCCAGTGGGAAATACAGCAAACCAGAGTTGATATAGACACTTTTCTGGGTTTTACTAAAACGCTCAATGATGTGATCAATTCCAAAGGTGATCATTGATCTTCAGGGATATGTCATTCCAATATACCTGTACAGGGGCTGGCACCCAACACAATTACCTAAATATTCTTGACATGTGATTTGGAATAATGGGGTCTAAGTCCATTTCTACTGTGCTCCTCTGGGCCCTATAAAGGGAGTTTGGGTCGGTGCTGCCCCAAGCTCCTTCTCCCCTTCAACTCCCTCAAACAGAAACCCCTCCATGAACAACTTGTCTGAGTAACTTTAGGCTGCCTGATATTCACCAGCCAGAACCTGGTGAGATGCTTTGGGATAGATACCTCTTTTCACTGAGAAGCTCACTGCAGCTGTGCAAATGAAATAGGCCAATTGCCCAGAAGGTGAAATTCCTCCATGACAATAATTTTGACAATCTTTACAATATCTTGATACCAAATGAATTTTTGAGTAGAAATGCTTCAATGTCCAGGAAAAACCGCAAACACTTTAATTATAAGCTTGGGATCTGTTCTTTGAGGTCAGGTTGATGTGGCCCAACTGGCGTAAAAGCAACTGAACACCCGTGAATTGGTTGTTAGCTCCATACCTTAAGTCAGGTCAGTTTATCATAAAATCCAAACAAGTTGTGACAAGGTGACAAGTATATGCTAAAAGAAGAGTTTCCACTTAGTAAAGCAACAAATGAGCTTGCACCTCCTGCACTGGCATTACCAGGACTGTCTCAAACACGCACACACTGATAACAGCATGGACAGTAAGGACGATTCACAATCACGCAATGCATTGCTATTTGATGTCACCTCATTTGATGGGAGCTTTACTTTGTAAGCTTGTTAATCATGCCAAGTAAAATTAATCTGTCTTCCCTAACGAACTGCAGAAGCTGTAGAGACAAAGAATGTTGGCATTGCTAAACTACATTCAGATATGCAGATTGGCAAGATAGGCATGCAAGGCATTTTACAAATTAGAATATCATGAATGCCCATCATACAATATACATAGCAGAAGACACTTTGTCCAATACAGAATAGACCTGCAGAAACTTGGACATAACGTAGAATGTGCACCAAATGCTCAAGATGATACCTGACCTGGCTTGGAATAATTACAAGAAGTTCTCTAGGCTACATTCATAAAACACATAATGAGCAACAGAAGTATAAAATTTACTATGGGTGATATTAGCAACAGTGGGATGTATGAAATTCCTCTGTCCATTATATTAATGCCAATTGTTTATCTAAAATAGATTAATACCTCCATGTAAAGAGCAAAGGAATGTCAAGCAGACACAATCAATATCTGATGCTAGAATTTTCCATGCCCGTTGGCGTCAGGTTTGTTCGGACAATATAGTGCAAAGGCCAAAAATCAGTTTCACAACGTTGTGAAATCAGTTTGCAATCGTCCACCCAGCCCATCAATGGCTGGCTGCATTTCCTGCCATTGGATGTCGGAACTTCATTGTAATACATCAGCATATTATTATAAGCCTCCCCCATGCTGGATCATCCAAGCACATCAGCGTCATTACACACAAATGTGTTTCACAACTACACATGGCTTTTCAACAGCTACAGGGCTAGGGCTTGCTTGGGGAAGGGGGAGAAGTGGCCTCAGTCAAGTGGAGAGGCTGCAAGGTGAGGGCTGTACTGGGGAAGGGAGGCATCCCAGGGTGGGGACACAAGTTAATCTTTGCAAGTGGCCTCAAGATGGTAAGCTGAAGGCTCTTCACACTTGGTGAATCTTAGATTACCTACACTTACACACATCGTTCGCTCCTTTAAACATATTTTCCCCTTTTAATGCAAATTCCCATTGTTTCATTATGTCTTTGGACTTTATCTTTCTGATAATAAAAACCTCTCACTAAGTTTTACCAGCAATCTATGGGGAAAATAAACATGCTCTTTCTAAACTTCACCTGGCTAGGTGACACATTTCACCCCCTCTTTTGAAAAAATCTGGTCTGGTTTATTTAAAAATACAAATGTTCCCCAAAAACCAATGTTTCTAATCTTCCCCATGTTTACCTAATTGACATTTTAAACCTAACTTCTATTCTTACATCAAAACATCTAGACTAGCTGCCTCTAATTCAGTTAAGTCTCACACACACAGACACATATAAACACATAGACACATCCCACTATTACTCTATTTCATAATAAATTCCAACAACATCATAACAGTTATTATACCTTCCTGACATCCCCCATCCATATTGAAAAATGAACCATCATAATTTAAAAAGACGGCTTCATTTTTATTTACCCATCTTATACTATCACCGATACTTATCTATATACTTACACTATTACATTACCAGATGCATGCATTAACATAAAAAAAATACATACAAATCCTTCACATCAACAGAAATCATTCCAGTTCAGAGTTCAGATTTTTAAATGTCCAATTTTCCCTTTAAGCTTCAAACTCTTGATAAAGAATCTGCAATCAGATTTTCTCATCCAGTGTCATTTATAAACTGTGTATTAAATGGTTGCAGTAATAAACACCATCTGAATAGCCTTGCACTTCTGTCTCGAAATTTGTCCAGAAACTTGAAAGGAATGTGGCTTGTATAAACAATTGTTTCTGGCGAATTGTTTGCCACATACATTTTAAAATGCTGCAAAGCTAACACCAAACCCAAAGTTTCCTTTTCGATAGTAGAATATCTTCTCTGTTGTACATTCAAGTTTCATGGGAAATACCCTATTGGTTTTTCAATTCCAGTGCCATCTTCTTGTAACAATATGGCCCCAATGCCTATATCATATGCGTTAACGGCCAACTTAAGTTGCTTGGTGTAATTGGGTGCTGCCAAAACTGGTGTCACAGTTAATATAGTTTTCAAACTATCAAATACCTCCTGACACTCCAGTGTCCATTGAAACTTTTTGTTCTTTTTTAATAGTTCAGTCAGTGGAGCAGCCACACTGTTAAAATTTGGTAAACCTTTCCCATAAAACCCATGCATGCCCAGAAATCTCAAAACTTTTAGTTTTGTTCTAGGTGCTGAGAAAGCCATGATAGCCTTGACTTTTGCCTCACTCAGAGCCACCTTACTATGTCCGATGGTATTGCCTAGATATGTAACTTGCGCTTTTGCAAATTCACTTTTAGTCAAGTTCATCACAAAATTAGCTTCTTGTAATCAAGTAAATAATTCTTCCAGATGTTGTAAGTGCTCCAGCCCCGTAGGACTGAAAACTATCAATATAAACAACATAATTTCTCAGACCTGCAATTACTTTGTTCGTCAGTCTTTGAAATGTCTCAGACATTAAACTGATATAGTGCATTTGGCATGACAAAAACTGATAACTCCTTTGCTCCCTCCAATAACGGCACTTGCCAATATCCTTTTAGCAAGTCATTCTTTGTGATAAATTTTGATTGCCCAATTTTCTCAATGCAATCTTCTAACCTTGGTACAGGATATGAATCCACTTTTGTCACTGCATTCACCTGTCCACACATAGGCCAGAATTTTTTTGTTGGCGAGTTGAGGGCGGGGCCCACTTGCCGACATGAAAATGACATGGGATGATGTTGGGAGGAACTCCCGATGTCATCCCTCCCCATTTAAATATTCAGGAAGGCGGAGGGACAGTGAAATCAGCTGTCCGCCCATCGACCTGTCAATGGCCAATTGAGGCCATAGACAGGACAATTAACCCAATTAAAGGGCCTGTCCATCCAACCTTAAGGCTGGTGGGCAGGACAGAAGCCCCAGCGGGCTTCTGAAAAAACAGGAAAACCTCTCCACTCGCAAGATGAGGTTTCATGTCTGTTTTTAAAAACTTTAATAAACTTTATGTAATATTTATTAACATGTCCCATCTCTTGTGACGTTGTCACATGAGGGGGACATGTTAATAATTTTTTTATTTTGCTATTTTTTGCGTTTGTTAAACTTTCAGTGCTCTCCCTGAGACAGCACTTAGTCTTAGGGAGCAGTGCGCTCTTTCGCGCACATGCATGAAAGAGCTCACATTGACAGTTGGGGTATTAACAGGTCCAGGTAGTGGGTGATCAAGGGGGTCATCCGACCCGACTATCTGCCCCTTTTCCATGGCTATGTTCATGGCAGGGTTTGCTTGATGATGGAGCACATGGTGTCCGCCAGCGCTGTCGAGGCCTTCCATACTTGGTGGCCACCGCAGGGACTGGGGTGTTTTATCAACACCTTTTATCATTTTGATTTAATGTGGTAAGTTTCCTTTGCATTTTGTCTTTTGTTTTTGCAGTTTCCCTTTAGGGGGCTGCTTTTTAATTTGTCTCTAATTTAGTTAATTTAGTTTAGTTGGTTTGTAACAAAAGAGTTACAATCGGTGAGCTCCAGTTACTGCAACTAGACTGAATGATATCATTTTGAAGCATGACATCAATTTTTTTCTGTACTTGTGATAGCTTTGCCAAATTTAATCTATAAGGAGGTTGCCTTACTGAAGATGAAACTTCTACAGATACATCAAGTATACCTAAATATGTCTTACCCAACTTATTTCCACAAATAGCTCTGTGTGACTGTAATAGTTTATCATAATCACTTTGACAATTGCCTGGAAGTTAATTCAATGTTACATTTAAATTTTCAAGTACCCTCTCATTATACAATTTGATTAGCGGAAAATCAATTTCAGAATCCTGAATTTCTACTTCTTTCTCACTATCTACAACCACTAACATCCCCTTTTGGTCCTCTTCCTTTCAAAATACTTTTTAAACATATTTACATGACACATCTTTTTTCCATCTGGAGTATTTATTAAATAATTTACTTCAATCAGTTTCTTTTCAATCCTGCAAGGCCCACTAAACCTTGCCTTTAATTAATCACCCAGTACTGTTAACAGAACTAGCACTCTCTATCCAGCAACAAATTTCCAAGCTCTAGCTTTCCAGTCTGCTTTCACTTTCATCACTTGCTGTGATATCTTTAAATGTTCTCCAGCCAACTCACATGCTCTGTCCAACCTCTCTCTGAAGATTGATATGTAATCCAGGAGAGTAGTTTCTGAATTTTGATTCACCAATTTCTCATGTATCAATTTCAGTAGTACTTCATGGCCATAGACTAGTTTGAAAGGACTAAAACTAGTTGATGCATTCGGAGCACCCCTAATAGCAAATAATATTAATGGAATTCCTATTTCCCAACCCTGTGGATAATCCTGACTGTATGCTTTCTTCATAATTTTTAGAACAAAAAACAAAATACCTGGAAAAACTCAACAGGTCTGACATGAAACATGATACGGCCTCCATTTTCTCATTAAAATATTACCCTTAAGGTAATAACATTCTGGAATGCATTTTGACTCTGTTTCTGAGTAAGCTGTCTGATATAAATGTTGTATTTGCAAATCCTTATTCTGCAACTCCGCCAACTACCTTGAATTAAATGCTTCAGCTGAACTGTTTTCCAGTCTTTCTTCCTGAACAATATTATCAAACACAGTGTCAGCTAATTGGATTTCCACATTTTCTCCCTACCTTTGAACTCCCTGTTTTCTCATTATCACACAATCTGGAAATAATCCAGGATCCTCTCTCTCCAACACTTCTGCTGAAGGCACCTCTAAAGGCTGCTCAACTACCACAGGTATCACCTACATTTGTGATCCAGCTATATCATTAACCAGAATAAATTGAACCCCTGCAATGAGCAATTTTTCCAGTACCCCAACAGTCACCTCACCTGTTTTCCAGTTACTGTTTGAATTTACCTTCCTCAATGAAAAAGGTTTAGTATCTCAATACACCCCACTTATTATCATCTGTTCCTGCAATACTCCCTCTGAACAATAAATATCACTATCCCACAACATTAAGTGTTGATTAGACCCTATGTCTCGTAAAATTTTAATATATTTATCTACTCCATCCTGTACACATGGAAAGACTTGCCCTCACATACAAAATCTTTAAACATTTCTGTAGCCTGCTCCTCCAAACTCTCTTGGGTAAATTGTGAACACATTCCCACTTTTTTACCTAACACTGATTCCCCCTGTTTTACCTGTACACAAACCATTGGTTTTATCTGTACCTGAACCTCACAACCCACAGTATTCTTACTTCCAGCACTTATATGCACCCTATAATTCCAAATGATTTTCCCTGAAATCTCCAACACACAGATTTTTTGTGTCCAACTTTATTGCAATGAAAACACCTCAATTTTTGAATGTCACTTCTACCCTCAACATCTCCTTTTAACTCTGAGAAAAAACTTCTTGTAGATTTCTATCTACTTTTCCTCTCCTCTGACTACCTAACTTTCTCTCATCTTCCCACTTTCTATCCTTTTTTGATTTCAAAGGATGATGAAAAAAGGTTTAGCTCTATGAACTAACGCATAATCATCAGCTGTCTCTGCTTCTTGTCTTACCATTTCAACCCTCTGTTCCTCCACATGAGTTCTCACTGCCAAAGGGATAGAATTTTAAAATTATTCCAAGAGAGTTACTTTTCTAAGAGCTGCATCTGTTGTCTCTATTTTAATGCCCGTATGCACCACGAAGATTACTTTGTTTTACTCTTTCAAACTCAATATAAGTTTGCCAAGGCTGTTTTCTCATATTCCTAAATTCCTTTCTGGAACCAACTCATATGCGCTCAAAATAATATTTTTTTACCACGTCACGATTCACCAACATCACCTCTGACAGTGAAGCATAAATATCATGTGCTCTACCCACCAATATGGATTGTAACAAAAATGTCCAGTTTTCCTGAGGTCATTTAATTTGGTTAGCTATCTTCTCAAATGAAATAAAGAATGCTTCAACATCTCTTTCCTCAAACTTTAGAAGAGCTTGTACAAATTTAAACATCCCCCCACTGGGTTCTGGTCTGGAAATAAGCCCTTCTTCACCAACTGGCATCTCTTTTTTAACTTAATGCATTTCAGGCTGGAACTCTCTCTCTCTTTCTCTCTTTCTTCCTTTTCTAACTTTGCCATTTCTAATACCTTTCTTGTTTTCCTTTTCTCTCCTGCCTTTCTGCCTGTTCCATTTGAAATGCTCTTCCTTTTTCTTTTTCTTCTGCCTCTAGCTCATCTTTTTTCATTTCTTCTGCTGATTCAAATTCAAGCCTCTTCATTTCTAGCTGAAGTCTCACTACCTCCAGCTGTGACTCACTAGTGAGTCATTTCCAAATTTAAATGCTGTGCTACACCTTCAATTATATCTGCTTCCTTAGCCCCTGCAGGTAACCCCAATTGTAATCTATCCGCCAATTCCATTATCTTAACTTTAGTTACCTTTTGTAAACAAGCCAAGGTTATATAACTTCAACTCCCAGACAAGACTTAGCAATTGCCAAAACAAAGTTGCAGTCTCACCACTACAAAAAAACCTCACACCAACTCCTGAATTCAAAGCACTCATAACCTTAAGATTCAACAACTCCAACCCAATCAAGGAATTTCAAATATATTCTGCAAAGAAACCGCCAGCTTTTGTTATGACACAGCAGATGGTAAATGCTGAGCTGTTCAAATCCCAGATGGAAACTTGAATCAACAGTCACAACTAATTTTCAATTTGTACATTTTGAGATGTGGGCTTTGAATTCAGTAATAATAAGACCATTGAGTTTTAAGAGGTTTTTATAAAACCAAATTAAACATTTATTAATAAAAGAAAAGTCTGTGAGCATATACATACATCTAAAAATTACTGCTACAATAATTTTTAAATCCCCTAGTTAATCTGATTCCCAATTACACCTTAATTAAGGCACCAGTAAAACACAAATTTCAAATGACCCAGGCAAAGTAAACAGTCGATTGCAAAATGACTTCTCTTAACTTCAGTCCCTGAAGACAACAGTTTCAGGCATAGAAACTGCAGGCTTCTCCCACTTGTTGAATCTTAGATTGCCTACCCTTACACACAACCTTCGGTTCTTTATACATGTTTTTCCTTTTGAATACAAATTCCCATTGTTTCACTATGTCTTTGGACGTTACCTTTCTGATAATAAAAATCTCCCACTAAGTTTTACCAGTAATCTCTGGGAAAAATAAACATGCTCTTTCCAAACTTCACCTGGTTAGGTGACACATTTCACCCCATCTTTTGAAAAAATCTGGTCTGGTTTATTTAAAATTACAAATGTTCCCTTGACACTTATGTTTCTAAACTTCCCCATGTTTACCTAATTAACATTTCAAACCTAGCTTCTCTTCTCAAATGAAAGCACCCAGACTAGCTGCCTCTAATTCAATTAAATCTCTCTCTCAAACACACACACACACACATACACACACACACATCCAACTATTATTCTATTTTACAATAAATTCCAATAACATTATGAGAATTATTATATTTTCCTGACAGTAACTATTGAGGAGGCAGTATCCAGAGGAGATGAGGCCAGGTGGAGATGTGAGGGTGTGTGTGTGTGAAAGAGCGAGCGGTGATGTTGCTTGAGCTGGTAGTGAGTGAGATGCCAGTGAATGTGTGATGAGCTTAAGTGTGTGAGCTTAGAGTGATGAGATGGTTGCCTTACCCTTGCAGCATGGTTGAGATCATTTATCCTCTATCTGCATTGGATGGCTAACCTCTTCTGTGCAACATTGGCACCAATCACCACTGTCATCACCTACCAAGCTGAGTGGTAATGTTCCTGTCCCTCCTGCAGCCAGAGTGGTGATAGAGGACATCACAGCGGGCCTTCACATCAAAAAGGCGCTCGAGGGCTGCATCACTAAACTTGGGGGCTGCAGTTTTCTTGCCTTTCAGGGCCATGTCTTCTTTGCAGCAGTCCTGGGCTGGAAGCACTGAGAGGTGTGCACGTGGCTGCACTTTAAATGTGGCGGTGGTATTTAAAGTGGCGAGGTGACGGCTTGCAGTATGAATCAGAGACTGATCGCCATCGAAACAGTGCATTTCCCGGGAATTCATGATTAATGAAGTGGGATTGAGATGATGTGGGCTGAGAAGCCGCCATTGCGGCTGGCAGGTGCGGCTGGCAGGTAAAAGGTTCTTTTTCCCACCCACTACTGCACTTAGTAGAGGCATTGCATGTCCTGAGCTGTTGACACTTATTTCTGGTTCTATCTAGGATGATTCTGCCCAATGTCTACCCACTACTACCACCAGCTGTAATTTCTAAACTAATTGTTTGCAGGAAAAAGAATATAAGAAGATGTCTCAGTGGACAGGCTGCTTGCAGAAGATGGGTGACCATGCACCTCTCCCTATTAATGATGTGATGTTTCTCCCATGAAATGGTAGAGGGCAAAATGAAGGTAATGTTGCCACTGGACTAGGCTACCCAATGCTCTCAGTGCAAACCTGAAATGCTACCCCGTCTACTGCTGTCTCATGATAAATAAAACAAAATAATTGGTAACAGGAAATTACACATGTCAAAAAAGACAAATTCCATTCCTTATCCAGGACAAGAAAACTTAAATTTCAGTTAAATATTTGTTAACTTATTTTCCTGGATAACTTTCACCATAATCCTCCTGAATTGAATTTTAAATCTCTCCTTGAAACTTGAAAAATCCATTCTCATTACAGATTGCATGTCCTGAGCTGAGTTATCCTCCTGGCACTTATTTCTGCTTCAATTCCATTGTCAATACACAAATTTGCCAGAAAAACTGCGCAAAGGTACTTATAATTTTTCTGGGGCAAAATCATGACATTTTTGTATTTATACTGTTTAATTTTGGATAGATGAAAAAAAACATTTCAATAAGAAGCTTTAACCACCTAATTTCCAGGCTCCATTCACAGAAATCCTCGCCACCACCCCCTCCCCTCCAGATTGAATACCTTTGTTTGGAAGGATTACCCCCAGAAATTAGCTCAAGAGTCAGGGGCAGCATGGTGGCGCAGTGATTGTTGCTGCTGCCTCACAGCTCCAGTGTCCAGGGTTTGATAAAAACAAAAAAACTGCGGATGCTGGAAATCCAAAACAAAAACAGAATTACCTGGAAAAACTCAGCAGGTCTGGCAGCATCGACGGAGAAGAAAAGAGTTGACGTTTTGAGTCCTCATGACCCTTTGACAGAAATTGGGTTTGATCTTGACCTCCAGTGTCTGCCTGTGTGGAATTTGCATGTTCTTCCCGTGTCTGCTTGGGTTTCTGCCGGGTGCTCCATTTACCTCCAACTGTCCAAAGACGTGCTGGTTAGGTGGATTGGCTACGAAAACTGTCCCCCTGTGTGAGTATGTGCTCTGTGATGGACTGGTGCCCTGTCTTGGGTTTACCCTGCTTAGTGCCCATTGCCTGTTGGGGTAAGCTCCGACTCCCTGCAACACTGAATTGGACAAAGCAGTTCTAGAACAGTGAGTGAGTGAGCTTGAGAGTCACCAGGAAAATTTGCTCCCAATAGCATTTAATTTTCAGGTGATATTTCAGTGTGTGGTAAGGAAGAATGTGGGTGGGGAGGGGGGTGCCTGTTTTAACAGATTTTTCCTATTATATAGGCACCCATTTTAAAAGAAGCAAGTAATTTAAATACCAATGTTAGGTCATTCAAACTGTTTTCTGTCATTATCACTCCAGTAACATAAATCACACAAATCATATCTGTATACAATGGGCTAGTGCTGCTAGGTGAAATGTAAATGGCCAAGCTGACACTTTGGGCTTATTTTTAACCTGGAAGATTGTGTGTGTTTGGGTGTATGTAGAGGGTTAAAAACTGGAATGATATATGCAAGTCAGGCAGCTGGCTTCAATCCACCAACTTCCCCAATTAATTCAAATGTGTTAGGCCCCTAGGGAGAGACTGGTTATGAACTTACAGATGTTAATTGGTCTATGAGAGAGATATTGACCCACTGGCCTGGATTTCCATCCCCGAGTGGGAGTGTAGAGAGGGAACGAGGAAAAAGAGCTCCAAAAGTTCGGATTTTCATTCCGGGGGGCAGGCTGCATTAAATGTCAGGCCCATCTTCCCCAGAACAAGTGTGGAGAATGCCAGATGCAGAGGCAGGCTAGGCAGAAGGCCTGCCTCTGTGCCTTGCATTGTATGAAAGTTATTACAGAATGATTAAAACAAAAAGCAGCCCTCACCCCAAAAAAAACCCCATTACCTATCCATGCCAACTTATGCCATCTCATGCACCTCCCAACTCACATGGCCCTTCATGCCCTCCAGGCCACCCTATGCCCCTCTACCCAACCCCCATTGCTTTTCATACCCCCATGCCTCTCTACCCACCCCATGACCCCTCATACCCCCTTTGCCAACCCATGCCCCCACTCACCCCATGGCTCTCTTTAGCCTCTACACCAACTTAGTGCCAACTCATGCCAATCCACCACCATTTGCTCTTACCCCCTCCATGCCGACTCACCTAGTATTCACCATGGGCAAACCTCAGGTGCCCAGTTGACATAAATTAAGCTTTGTGTCTATTGACATCACTGTTGATTTAAAAAAAAACACCCAATACATTGGAATTCCTTCAACTAATTTCTTATGAAAACGAACATTTCTATTCTATAACTATTTGGAGCTGTCAATCAAACTGCTCACTTAACACACACCCCCTTTGATAATGTCAGGCTGTAAAATCAGTCATGCAGCACCAATTCTATAATAATAACTATCAGGTTTATGCCAGCAGACATTGTGAAATAACTGGCATTATTTTGTTAAACTCCACATTTAAAGAAAAATTAAATCCTTGACTGTTTTGACAGTCCCAATGAATTTTGACGGTTCCAATGAGTTTTGATAGTTCTTTGATAGATTGACAGTCCCAATGGGTTTATGCACTTGTTATGCACAATCATATTTATTTTTATCAATCCCAAAGGGCACTTGGCCTCGCCCAAAGTGTGCCTTACCTCTCCAAAGGTATTCTAGAATGATATCCAAAGGAGTACCTCACCTCCCCAAAAGGATACTCCTGGCTATCCAAATTAATCCACAAGGGTTGCCAGGTCTAATCTACACACTACAGGTTTAAAACACCTACCTCACCAAAATCACACATAAGTGGAGGCAGCTGCTGATTTATATGGGCAGCTGCCTCCAGGAACCATGGATGACAATTTATAACCCACTCCAATTGCCCTCCTTTGAAAATGTCAGAGGCTGGGTTCAGGGGCTGGACTTCAGGATTCTGGCCTCTGCCAGTACTTTGTGCAGATGGAGGGGTTCTCCACCTGCATGAAAACTCAGGCCACTCTTTTCTGTTTAATACTGGACCCATGGTTTTCTTGGGATTCCTGAAACTTGCCAGTAAAAGTACACACTAAGCACACAGTGGCAGTTGAGAAGGCTGAAGCAAACTCAAGAAAATATGGCAATAAACGTTCAGTATTTTGTTTCACTCTTACCTGCTGATGAGAAATGTTTCATTACAGTACCATTGCTGAAAGGTTACTTTGTATATTTTGGAGGTTATCTTTTACACATTGGAGTTGCTTTCCTTACTGGAGGCATGTTCATCACATAAGGGTGTTTGCTGCTTATGCTGTTTTAAATCTTAGATGAGGACCAAGATTATCTGCACAGCAACACAAACTGCACTGCAGCAGTCTGCTTCTCACTGACCTGTAGATCCATAGAGGGCAGCAGCACAAAGGGAGCAGCACAGAGGTTCAGCTAACAGGAGGCAATATCCATGAAACAGCATCCATAGGCAATTACCTTGACATCTGAACACCAGTGTCTCAAGAAGTTCAGATTGTCCTGTTACGTGGTGACAGACATCTGAAGCTTAAGAAGACCTGTTGTCTGCTGGACCTACTGGCCACACGCTACTAGTGGCAGTCAAAGTGACCGCCACACCCAACACGTTTTGCCTTTAAATCCTTCCAGGGCCTTACCGCAGTGTTCCAGTCAATAACCTGCCAACACAAGGGAAGCTTGCGAGCAATTATGACAGCTTTTTCAATGATGATGCCAGCCTGAATGAGTGGGTGCTTGGGTTTGTGTCTCTGGCTGGCTTTGTGTATCTGGCAGGTGCAGGGCATCATCATGAGCCAATCATCATCAGCAATGTTAATGAAACTGGCTAACTGTACAGTTTTTGACCAATAATGCAATGGTCCTGACAGAAGCTCTGGGGACACAATTTCAAATCCCACCATGGCAACTGGTAGAATTTAAATTCACTTAATTGATAAATCTGTAATTAGAAGTTAATCTCGGTAATGGTGATCATGTTGTGAAAACCTATCTGGTTTAGTAATGTCCTTTAGGGAAGGAAATCTGCCATCCTTACCTGGTCTGGCCTACATGTGACTCCAGACCAACAGCAATGTAGTTGACTCTTAAATGCCCTTTGAAATGGCCTAGAAAAACACTCAATTGAACCAAAGCACTACAGAAAAGTCAAAAAGGAATAAAACCAGATGGAACACATGGTATCAACTTTGGCACCGGAAATGACACTCAGTCAACCATGTCAAAATGTCCTGTTCATAAAATGAAGAAAAAATCCATTCTGACCAATAACCACCCTATCAGTCTACTCTTGGAGTGATGGAAGGTATCATCGAAAGTGTTATCAAGTGGCATTTACACAGCAATAACCTGCTCACCATTGCTCAGTTTTGTTCTGCCAGCACTACTCAGCTCCAGACCTCATTACAGCCTTGGTCCAAATATGGACAAAAGAGTTGAATTCAAGATGTGAGGTGAGAGTGACAGCCCTTATCATCAAGGCAGCATATGAGCAAGTGTAGATTTGAAGCCTAAGTGAATCAGGGGAAGCTCTCCATTGATTGGAGTCATACCTAGCGTAAAAGAAGATGGGTATGGTTATTGGAGGTCAATCATCTCAACCCCAGGAAATTACTGCAGGAATTCCTCAGTGTCCTAGGTCCCACCGTTTCCAACTGCTTCATCAATGTCCTTCTCTCCACCATGAGGTCAGAAGTGTTCACTGATTATTGCACATTGTTCAGTTCTATTTGTGACACTTCCAATAAGGAGGCAGTCCGTGGCTTCATGCAATAAGACCTGGAAAACGTTCAGGCCTGGCTCCATAATTGGAATGTAACACACATGCCGCATAAGAATAACATTTATGTGAGTTAAGTAAATAACAAAAACTTAACAAAACAACATTTTCCATGAAACCCTTGGGCAACTATCATAACCTACTCTCCTTTTTCCTTCTACTCCTAAATGGCGGGGTTTCATCTGAGCTTGAGGCAGGCTGGTTTGATCCCTTCTCTGGCAGCTGAAATCCTCTTGATCAACCTCCTTTGAATTTTGGAGTTTGTAAGGGCCCCGCCAAAGATTGCCTCACTTACATCTGTGCAGGGGCAAATTCAGCCATCAGGAGACAAGGCAGAATATGGTTTAGTAACAGAAGTGAATGAGAAGTGGAAGAGATTTGAGTGGAGTCCCTGCTTCCATGACCCATTTTGTCATCATCCTTCTCTTGGCCCAGCCATAATTCACTGCTACCACCATGCTGGAGAACATTCTAATGCAGATCAATATGGCCCCGTAAGGCCAAGGCTAAGGCATCTATCAATCTAATTAATGTGACAGATGTGTTGGTATCTAGATTTAGCATGTGGTGTTGAAGGTGGTAATGACTCATTTGCTTAGGGTATGTGATACTGATCAGTCTAAACTGGCGGCGACATATGAGTGAGTGTGATGGCATGTGGTGGTCAGATGGATGGAGTAATTTGGTGAAGGTGACAATGAAGGAAAAGCATGATGTTGCGCAAAGATGAGGGTAAGTGTCATTGGTGAGTGAATAGATGCGGATGTGAGGAAGTGCATTGATACAAAAGGATGGTTGTACCTGCAAAGTAAATAGGTGAGGAGTTAATGTGCTGGAGTAAGCTTGACAAGGCAGACTGAGGGGGTGGAATGATGTGCACAACAGGATGTAGGTGAATGTGCCACAGTACTCACCTTTCCTGCCCTGTTTTGGTCCTTAAACTGCTTTCTACATTGAATTTAGAAGTGTGGCACCGCTCTGCTGCTGATGACTTCAAGCTTTCTACCTATGTGTAAGTGTTCCTGTGTGCCTAGTCTAAATAAATCCACTTACAATATGTTTGCACAATCCCTTATGAGCGATTGGTGCTTATATGATTATAAAAACTTATATCATTATAACAACATAACATGATGTTCAGAGATGGTCAAACAGTGTGGCAGCAAGATCAAGCAAAGGTACGACATAGTGAACAGCCTTAGATCATGCTACGTGGGATGAGAAAACCCTCAACATTCTGGACTGGCTGCAATGGAGTCACAGCATTGAACAGTGTTGAAATTGTAGCGTGATGACTACAAGAAGTGCTTAGAAGACAGTGCCAAGATAGTGCTCAAATAAAGAGATGGTAAGCAGATAGTAGCGAGATTGCAGCACATAGCCTGTCAGTTCAGCGAGTGGGACAGTGTATCAAAAGTACCAGTACCAGGCTAGCTCTGTTGGGATAGGGGAGTGACCAGGGTGTGGGCTGAATAAGAAGTGGATGAGGGAGAGTCAAACAAAAAAAAATGAAAAAAGACCTAAAAATCAAGCCAGAGAACGTTGTGATTATAATGGGTGGAACTTCAGAAAAGTGTGTAAAAGCAGCCACAGTGACACTCAGCCCAGTTACTGTGAGAGAAGGAAGCTAAAAGGGATACAGTCAGAATGTCCTCAAAATTCCCCAGATTGGATTGGGATGCAGCTGACCTACTAGCCAAATTCAAAAAGGTTCAAAAAGCATTCAGAGCTATGGTTTCTTAATTTAAGTGTGTCTGAACCAGACAAACAAGTCATAAAAATTTACCTAGCAGTTGGGACTGAAGGTCTTCACTGGCTGAATGTGTCAGGATTAACAGCAGAAGAGCCAAAAGATCCCCGAAAGATACGGACTACATTGGAAGAGCTGTTCAGAATCAGGTTAAGCTTCTGTATTAATCGGTTAGAGACAATGTCATTTCGACTCATTCTAAAGAATCCATAGACCTCTTTGTCAGCAAAGGCAGGAAAAAGGGTACTTGCTGTGATTTTTCAAACTCAGAGCTAGCAGACAAAATTGCTGAGTTGGTGATCACACCTCTCCCATGGAATCATTCCAGAAAGATCTGCTTGACAAGCTCAAAACATCAAAGAGCTACTCAAGGATGGACATAATTACAAAGCGTTCCTTGCAGGTCGACGAAGATTATAGGTCCCAAGTACAACCACAATTGTTGACGCATTTACTAGAACATACAAACCTAGCAAGGCATATGGAAGGTGTGGCCTTCCACATGATCCAAGGAAACATTTCCAGCAATTCTGCAAGGTATGTGACAGAAAATGTCATTGGCAGCAGCAGTGCACTAGAGTAAAGTCTGATTCAACTATCCAGAGCCGTGCACTGATCCAAACAGACTGTACACAACAGGTACCTTTAGGCAATAAGAATGATCATCCGGTATCTCGTCGGAAATATATACGTGAGGTGACTGACAAAACAGTAAATGATGATGACGTGCATGATGAGATGAAGAACAGCAGATACATATTTCACAACATGAGTCTCGTAGAAAACATGGAAGCTGTCACGCTGTCTGAGGTGTTCGCCAAGATTCAAATTATCTGTCCTAAGGAAGGTGGTAACTACTCATTACCAGCACATCATCACACACCATGCCATTTAAAACTCCAGGAATTTTGCTTTTTGCAAATGTTTGGAAAGTAACCTGTTGGACTGTTGCTTTTGTGTTTAATTAGAGTTGAAGTGCTTGCAAATTCTGGAAGGGGCAATTATTGTGAATTCTAAAAGACATGTATCCACAGACATGGAAGGCCATAGTAAAACCTACAACTGCACAACTATTGGCGTACAACAGTTCAGTAATTCCATGTGCAGGATCCATAGTCCTGGAGTGCAAGTACAGTCAATCCTCCTTTGTGTCACAGATGTTCTACATCATGGAGACTAAAGGCCCACTGATTGTAGGTCTACTGGCATGCTGCAATCTCAGACTAGTAACAGTCCATGGAATTAGTCAGACAGCACAAGGCAGATAAACCTCAAAAACTATTTATACCACCTCAGTTCATGGCCTAACATTAAAATATCCAGAATGACTCAACAAAATTAGCTGTTTCAAGGGAGTTGCAGCATAACACTTGCAGGAGAATGCAAGTCCGTCAAATGATCTGGTACATTTTGCATAACACAAATGCCAGCAGCTACAAAAAGAAACAGCAAAAGACTCCACACTACAGAAACTGTGGAAAACCATCACCAAAGGATAGCCTGATTCAATTCAGCATGTCCACGAGCACACAAGTCCATTTTGGTCTTATCGGGATGAGTTAAGCATCTCCTGGGAATTCATTTTTAAACTCAGGTAGGTCATCATACCAGAATCTTTGTGAACTGATTTTCTTCAACAACATCATCACTCACACATGGGCATAGATGAGATGAAAAAACTCACAAGAGAGGCAGCCTATTGGCCGGGCATGAACATTGATGCCATTATCAAAAAGAGTGAGACATGTCAAGAGCATATGGCAAGTCAACACAAAGAACCACTGACTCTACCTGAATTTCCTGCCCACCAGTGGCCCAAAATCATATCAGAGCTCTTTCCTGTACATGGCACTGGCTTCATCATCAGTGTCGACTACTTCACAAAGTACCCCTTTATTTGACAATTCCACAATTCATCAGGCATAACTGTCATGCACACTCTAAGTGCTATTTTCAGTTTATTTAGTGTGGCTAGGCAGATCATTACAGATAACAATTCGCAAGTTATTGTTAAGCCATTTCAGGATATATGTAAGAAATGGAATATTGATCACATTAATTCTTTTCCTCATTACCCTAGATCTAACACCCTAGCTGAATGAATGATTTGCATCTTGAAATTGCTAATTCTCATATGTAGACAGACCAAGCAAGGTCTACAAATTGCAATATTACATTTCAGAGCGACAGCTTTAAGTGCAGCTATTCCACCACCAGCAGAACTCATGTTTTGCAGCTGAGTGCATACCAATTTACCAACTCTTACTCATTCTATTCTCTCAGAGACTAGGCAACAACTTTTAAAATTGCAAGAGAAGAGGACCAAGACGCATGATAAAAAATGCCAGGTTTTCTGTTGGGACAATAAGATTGCATCCAGAATCCCACAGATGGTATGTGTCACCTCACCTGGTTGCCAAGGATTTGTTCAGAAGCAAGGTCATATGAAGTCATTACACAATGTGCAATGGTGAGGAATAATTGAGGACGAAACCAGTTACATTCCAGCTGCTCAAACATTGTGCAGTCCTATTGCATCATTGACAAGATCCAAAATGCAACCAGGAAAAACATCCAAGAATAACAATTCCTCAGATCACTGTGAACAATTAAAGAAACTTCCAGTCAAGGTTACCATTACAAGATCTGGGCGCATCAGCAGCTTACCGTTTTAGAGACTCATAGATTCTTAGGATCTATACACTTATGTATTGGTAACTAAACATGAACATGTATTGTAAATAGTTATATTTCTTTGGAAGGAGGGGAAATATCTTTAAGAAGAAAGGGGATGTTGTAATGTGCCTTTAAGGGATAGCAGCATGACATCATTAGAAAGGAAGTGTGCCATGCAATCCAGTCTTAGTTTCACTTTTGCTTTTGAGTAGAGCACACACACACAACACTGTTGCTGATGTCTTCGAGCATTCTACCAATGTATAAACGTTTCCATGTGCCTAGTCTAAATAAATGAACCAACATCGTATTTATACAATCCCTTATGAACGATTGGTGCTTATGTTATTATAACAACACAATACTGGTTTCCTTGGCAATCTTCAACAACACTTTCATTATCTCAGCAGCAGGCTTCCTTTACCCAATGCTAGGAAAGAGAGTTTCCCACAGGATCCTCACAGCATCCATCTGCATACCCAGAGAGGTGTCCATCAAGTAGGGGACAGCTTTTGCCCATTTTGACTCCATTGCAGCACTTCTAGTTCTCTAACAGCCAACTGCAATTTCTTTAACTTACATGTTTGAAGCACCCCTTTAAATACTGGGATAGGGATTGTATCATGTGAGCCCAAAAAACAGCTATTGTTGCTGATTGGGTGGGAAGCCCAGAAGTAAAACGACAATCAGGTGGCTGCATTAAAAAACCACTGGCAGATGCACTTAGTGCATGGAAAACCCAGAAATATGCTATCGGAACCCACCGCTACACCCCCTCACTACTACTATTCTCAATGTGCCTGTAGATTCAGATCCAGCCTTTTAATAGAGAGATGATATGTCATTTCCCTTATTTCTAAAATGTCAATGTATGAGTGGAGTATGCAGCAGGTTCACAGTTTGAGTTGCTACCTGCCCTTTAGGCTGCTGCAGATATTAGAATCTAGGGCCAGGATTTGATGGCCTCACCACAGCCTGTCTTCCCCCAGCGTAGGTGGCAGGCCATTTAAAGTTCCATTCAGTTCGACGGGACCATGATATCCCGTTGGCGGGAGGGGCCATAAAACCCTGACATAGCAGTAGATCAATATTCCCCTTGCTCTGCAAAGGAATATTAAAGCAGGGATAGCCCATTCAGCTCCTGTGCCTGCCTTGCCTGTGGCGAATGAAGCCATTCCCCAAGAATATATGAAATTAAATTGTTATGAGATCCCAACATTACTTTAAGCATTTATTCTACAGCTGTGGTAATAATGGAAATTCAGCCTGCATTTCTATTAGAGCTGCAGGTATAGTATGAATCCAGAGTGAATCCACAGCAGTGCTGAGCAGATAACTATCTCCAGTGGCTAGGGTTGGAGGGCTCCACTCTGTTTCACTCAGTTTACTTTACACCCAGTTACCTTACAAGCTGAAAATCTATGCAGAATGGTGTTGGCTTTGCAGTGATGCTAAAACCTGATTGGGTTGTAGATGTGTGGGATGGAATTTTAACACAAGGGACCGACACACAGCTGTTTGTGGGTTGGGAAACCTGTTAAACTCTGCAACAAGCTTTCCCATGGCTCTTTAACTTAGCCATGGCATTAGCATCCTGGTTTTGGGTCACAGAGGATAGCCAGAATGAAGCAACATATTTGTCAAAGAAAGGATTTCTCGTCAGAGGGACCTCAGCCGGGATGACCTGTCCATTGCTTCCTGAGGTTTCAGCAACCATATAAATGGAGAGGAGCAGTGGGGAGGCTGTTCCGCCCCCCTCGCCCCCCCAGTCTCAAACTCTTACCTGGAGACTCTGCTCTAGGATCTGAAGGACTGCAGTGAGGTGATATTTGCCAAAGGACAAAAGGAAGAGGCTAGCTTCTCAAACCTGATTGGCGTGGATAGAAATGGCCCTGCAAGTCATTAGAAAAAGTGTTGATTGTTGAACCTGGGATTAGTCCATCAAGAGGAACCAGGACCTCAGGAGGGCAGGAAAGGTGAATGACTCTCAGGTTAGACCCACACTCTCATTTTCCCACGATTCTCCTGCACTCCATTCCTCAGACCTTACAGATTCACTCATTCCTCTCTCTCTAAGCAATGCCTCACACCCCCATCTGAACAGCCAACACCCACATTCACTGTCAATCTATTGCCCTGTCACAGTCTCTCTCCACAAATGTTGTCCTTCCCCTCTCTCCACACAAACCATTTCTCACACTTGCAACTCTCTGCATTCTCCCCTTGCAGAAGAGAGTGCAGAACTCCATGGAGAGACAGGGAACCAAGGTTGGGTGGGTGGGTGGGTGGGGGCGGGGGGGGGGGGGGGGGGGGGGGGGGGGAGGGCGGGCGTTGGGGGGGGCGGGGGGGTCACCTTCCATCATAGCGACCCTGACAACCACTGGGAATATGTATCTATCTGCTCCACTGGAAAGGAGATCTTCTTCCAGGAGGTTGCAGATGTCAGCAATAACCTGCTATGAAAGTCTGACCCTCCTGAGCACTAGTGCTCACACATGTCGAGAGGGCTGATCCTCTACCTGCAGTCCCTGTTTAGGATGTCTCGTCTCCTTCTAGCTGGATCTCTGTGCCCATCTCCTGTGACCTGTGGAGTGACATGTGGCTGAAGAAAAGGCAATTACAGCAGCTGCTCCTGGTGCTTCAGGTACTTGTAGTGTTACTGGTCCTGGTCCTCTTACTCCTCATTAGAGGTCCAAGGTAGAACTGCATAAGCTGTTCCCATGCCATAGTGAAGGCTGACAGCAGGGAATTACAGCTCAACGTGAGTGAAGTGCTCGACAGGTGAAACGACTTCCAAAAAGTTAGAAATCATTCATCAAGCAGTGAAAACACTCACTCAGAAGAAGTGCTGTGAGCAGCAGTTGCTCACCTATGCAGGGCTGCAGCTATTCAGTTTCATGCTTTGCAGACCACCCAGCCTGTCAGTTTCATTGAAGTAGTGCTCCCCACTGCACACTCACCTTGTTGGTCCTGACGAGTTCGAAACAGCTTGGAAAAACCATGCTCTGGCAGTTAAAAACAAAATTCTGGGATAAATCCTGAATGAACTGAGGATTTAAATATCTGAATTACTTACCCAACAACTCCATAGCTTCCCCACTTGCCTGAAATCCCACCTCCCCCCCCTGCCCCAGGTTAAATTCGGAAGTGAGTGGGATCACATCGGCTTTCTGACCCAATGCCACTTTTTGGGGCTCTAACCACACCCTCCTGCACTACACCTGAAATCTCTCCCCCACCCTCCCGAGCCTAGACAGTTAAAATGCTACCCATGGAGTCAATCTTTCAAAGCCAACAGCATCTAAAATTGTTATTGAGTTTGAAGTTGCTGCCTTTTGGGCTCTGGGAGTTTGGGAACTGTTTACAAATAATATTGCCTTTTGAACAAGGCAGCCCTAAACTGTGATCTGTTGATTGTTTGATTTGGCCGTAGCATACCTATGCAAGTTAGCAGCTGCTATCATTATCACAGTCTCCATTAATACAGCTGAAATTACAAACTAAGGTTGTATATCATTCTACATTACTCAGTCTCAGAGTTGGGGTTTAATAATGCTTCCTTAGCTGATATATTCTTTTAGGAGGATACCCTGTCCCCAGTGTTCATCTTTACTTTGGCAGTTATTACTGGTACATCAAAAAATCAATGCTGGAAAAGAGGGTAAAGGCCATGTAATATGAGTGCACATTTATAATGATCTAATGATATTAACATCAGCTTTAACATAGACTGCAAACTGTTGTGGTTAATGTTGGAATTTATCATTGAAAATTGTAAGCAAGTAATTTCACTTCATTCTGCCCCTTGCTGACTATGAGCTTAATAGGCGTTTAATCACTATGGTGGTAAGTGTGAGTGAGAATTCAGGAGTAGCACTGGGTATATCATGTTATCAACAGCTTTAAATCACTTTAACCCCTACTGCAGATGGGAACATATTTTACAGTGCATGCTAAGAATCTCAAAAATCAATATAAATTGATGTAATTTGATAAAACCTTTGAAACCTGTCTACATAATTCTGAAATAAATTTCCAAATATACTGATGTCAAACAAGGCCATATTAAAAGTCTAGAGAAGAAAATAGAGAAAAATAGAACGCTGATAGAGGTTTCATGAAAAATAAACCAATGATTAATGTCAGCCAAAGAGTATCCTTTGTTTCCTCCTCGCTTTACCATGATCCACCGCTTACAAGTAATTTATCTGATTTACACCAACCATATCAGGTTACTGACAATATTCCATATTTTTGAGCAGTCATAAAACCAACAGAGTCCTTTGGGACAATGTTGTTCATATCAGAGAAAGTATGGATCTAGATGAATAAAACTGACATGACAACAGAAGTATAAGCCTGTCAAGTCAATTAATGTTCAACAATGCCTCACAAAATACAACCTTACACACTATAAGTAGTCATAAGTTGGTAGTTAGAATTTATTTACCATTACAACTGGAGGAATCATTGGCAGGAAGAGGAAACAACATGATTGTTCACTGGCAAGGTTACACAGCTAATAGATCCTTTATTTAAAAGATTTCTCTTCTATCTTACTTTCTTTGCTTAATCGACGACCACTACCATCTAGAAGGACAAGGGTATGTGTTCCCAGACACATGGGAACACCACCGCCTGGACGTTCCCCTCCAAGCCACTCACCATAGAACCATAGAGAAGTTACAGTGCAGAAAGAGGCCATTCAGCCTAATGTGTCTAAGCTAGCCAAAGGAAGGAAAAAACGAAAATAGCCACTCAGTTTTAACACCATTTTACAGCATTTGGTCCATTGCTTTGCATGTTATAGAACTTCAGGTGCAGATCCAGGTACCTTTTAAATGAATTAAACATTTCAGCCTCAAACACCAATTTAGGCAGAGGATTCCAGATGCCCACCACCCTCTGGATGAAAAAGCTTTTCGTCATGTTCCCTCTAACCCTTCTACCAATCACCTTAAATCTATGCCCCATGGTAATTGACCCCCTCAGCTAGGGGAAGTAAGTCTTTCCTGTCTACCCTATCTAGACCACTGATAATTTAGTACAGCTCAATTAGGTCACCCCTCAGCCTCCTCTATTTTAAGGAAAATGACCCTATCCTATTCAATCTCTATACATAGCTGCAATTTTCAAGCCCCGGCAACATTCTTGTAAATCTCCTCTGTATTCTCTCCAGAGCAGTTATGTCTTTCCTGTAATGTGGTGACTAGAACTGTACAGAAAATTCCAGCTGTGACTTAATTAGCGTTTTATACAATTCCAGCATTACATCCCTGCTTTTGTATTCAATACCTCGCCCAATAAAAGAAAGCATTCCGTATGCTTTTATGACCACTTTGTCCACCAGTCCTGCCAACTTCAAGGATCTGTGGACATGCACTCCAAGGTCTCTCATTTCCTCAACCCCTCTCAATATCCTCCCATTTATTGAGTATTCCCTTGCTTTGTTGGTCCTCCCCAATTACATTACCTCATATTTTTCTGGATTTAATTCCATTTGCCACTTCTCCACCCACTTAACCAAACCATTGATATCTTTCTGGAGTCGACAGCTATCCTCTTCACTATCAACTACACAGCTAATTTTTGTGTCATCTAAAATTTCCCCATCATACCTCCCACATTTAAGTCTAAATCATTAATATTTACAACAAAGAGCAAGGCCCCAACAATGAGCCCTGTGGAACACCACTGGAAACCTTTTGCATTTGCAAAAACATCCTTTGACCATTTTCTTTTGTTTCCTGTCACGGAACTAATTTTGAATCCAACCTGCCACCTTCCCCTGTATTCAATGAGATCTCACTTTCTAGACAAGTTTGCCATGTGAAAGGTAATTGCAAAATAAATGTTGCTTAATTTTAAAAAAAATATTCACTCATGGGATGTGGGCTTCGCTGGCTGGGCCAGCATTTATTGCCCATCCCTAGTTGCTCTTTAGAAGGTGGTGATGAGCTGCCTTCTTGAACCGCTGCAGCCCATGTGGTGTAGGTGCACCCACAGTGCTGTTAGGAAGGGAGTTCCAGGCTTTTGACCCAGTGTACAGTGAAGGAATGGCAATATATTTCCAAGTCAGGAATGTGAGTGACTTGGAGGGAAACTTCCAGGTGGTGGTGTTCCCATCTATCTGCTTCCCTAGTCCTTCTAGATTGTAGTGGTTGTGGGTTTAGAAAGTGTTGTTGAAGGAGCGTTGGTGAATTCCTGCAGTGCACCTTGTAGACAGTACACACTGCTGCTACTGTGTGTCGGTGGTGGAGGGAGTGAATGTTTGTGAATGTGATGCCAATCAAGTGGGCTGCTTTGTCCTGGATGGTGTCAAGCTTCTTGAGCGTTGTGGGAGCTGCACTCATCCAGGCAAGTGGGGAGTATTCCATTACACTCCTGACTTGTGCCTTGTAGATGGTAGATAGGATTTGAGTAGACCGGAGAAGAGTTACATGTCTTACGATTCCTAGCCTCTGACCTGGTCTTGTAGCCAGAGTATTTATATGTCCCAACAATAACTAAAATCTGAAGGAATCAGACTCCACACTGCCTAAAGTTGATTTTCAGTGCCAGTGAGATGATCTGGCTTAACTACTACTTATCATGGTGTTAAAAGTTTACTTGTGATGGAATGGACAAGTCCTAAATTTTTCATGTGTTTAGTTTGTGTATATCGGGTAAGTACAGCAACTTCACTCTGTTCCATGTATTTCAATGGTGAGCTTTTTGAAACATCTTTTGAGGGAGAGGGAAATCTCAGGCAATAACTTCATAATTTATATCATTACATGCTCATGTGTGGTCGCTGAAAATTGCTATCTGATTTACTCGGCAATAACAATGATCACATCGACTCATGGTCATTTGTATTAGAAAATCCTGCCCAACGTAAATGAAAACTGAATCTGGAATCAAGTTCCAACCTGACACTGTGCAAAGTGTGACTTCCTGGAGTGAGACATTAACAATGGATTTGTACTGCACAATTAGCTCTTAGCATCAATGCAAAGCTGAAACTGTCTCATACCAACAATACTTTTCTAGTAGAAAGGTACCTAAAAATGTTGGCTACTGCTGCAGTGTGAATTTTTGCAATGCCTTATGCTTGTATATTTGTTTCTAGTTTAAAGATTATATAAATGTAAAAGATATATTAACAACAAATGGAGCGGGTGATGCATCACTGATCTCATTATTGTGGATATTTGTTTGTAACCTGGTAAATTATCAGGCAAGGAACTATATTAATGATTATCTATCCCTTTTAAATATAACAGTGAATGAATCACCCTTTGCCTTTTCTTACTGCTTGTAGCTGTCACATAAGTACCCGCGTGTCATTGATTGGTCTTTATATAATAGTCTCTGCTGTACTGTCTTTCGCCAATAGGTGAAGGTTAAGTATTAAAGCTCCTGTTTCCACTGAGACTTGAGGAGTACAGGCTTAATCTTCCCTAGTAGATTGAGCTCTTTACAGCATTCACAATCAGGGCTGTGGATGCAATGTCAAGGGCTGATTGGATTTGTCTTGATTTCTTCCTGATTTTGAATCTAACTAAATGTTGTGGCAATTGCAGCTCCCTCTCAACACAATGTGAAATTTAAATTTGTATTTTAGCTGCACTGCATGTATATTGCTTATTAAATTGTGGATCTATTGCTTCGTGTCAGGAACTACATTTAATTTTCAAAATATGAAAATATAATTCAAGTCAATACTCCATGCACATAAAAGAATGTGCACTGAATTCTAAAAGGAATGACACAATATAACATAAGTTGTGCTTGTATGAAAATTAGATGTTTATTAATAATTCTATCATGTAAACAAAAAAGCAAATGAATGTGTGTATATGTTTGTTCAAACAATACATTATGCAATGTACTAACATTGAAATGAAGATTGATCAGTATGTATCGTGCTCAAATTATGTTAAGCATTAGAATTGATTTATTATTTATAGGCCTCATTATTTAAAACAACATATTTTTGTTTCTGTCTTTGTGCCTTTGTAAATTCTTGCCTGTCTGAGTATCTATGCTTGTCTGTCTATGCCTTTCCCTATCCACGGCTACCTGGCAGCTAGGTCCCTTTCCTTTATACCTTATTATTCAACGGGACATTTCGTATGTTGATAGCATGAATTTCAGATTTTCCATTGTGTACTGCTTATCCTAAAATTAGCGGCAGGAGGAATTTCACCCATTTGTAACTGCTTTTCTTATCCATGTTTTCCTTTTGATTTTTCTTTGTAATTTTTGTATGTTTCTGTTTTTATAACTGATATTTAAAAAAAGAATTACAGGCTTTCACATTTTTCAATCCGGCAAATCTCTACAGATAGAATTGTCAATGTTGAAGGTTCCTCAAAGGTATTTATGGTAAAGAATTTAGCAAGGCGTGACAACCTGTGACAAATCGTGCAAATTTCTACTTTTACTGCCTGAATTGTGCAATTTTGCTTAAAAAGTCACAGAGGCAATAAAAGTGCCAGCTTCTTAGTGGATCTGAGCAATAAACAATTATGCTAAACATGACTACACAGATAGATTTTTAACTGCATGAGAAGCATCTTATGCCTGGTCTGGTTTGTACATACTTCACTGTTTGTGAGATGCTACATAACAGAACAAAGGCAGCATGCTGAGAAGTTATCTGCTGGAAGCATTTGAATAGATGCTGAGCCACAACTCCATAGCTTTTCAGCTTGCTTAGGAGAATGAAATAACCATAAAAGTGATTGATCCAAGAGGACAGCTTTGAAATTTCCACTTTCTGTCTTTCGTACTTCTTCTGACCATAAGATCTTTCCAGACCCTCACTCTCTGATTATCCCTCATCGGTAATTAAGGATTCACTGTCTCTTTCAACAGGTTTCTCCCTCTCCGATCTCTCTCTGTCACTCTATCTTCCTCTCTGATGTGAATTCTTTCCTCTCTTCATCTCCTCAACAAGATCTCTTACATCCTTTCTCTCTTCCTAACAGGAAAACTCCATTTGTTGGACTAAAATCCGACAAATCCCCAGGACCTGATGGCCTACACCTAGGGTTCTTAAAGAGATAGTGCAGAGATAGTGGAAGTGCTGGCTATGCTTGTCCAAATTTCTTTAGATTCAGGAATGGTCCCACTAGATTAGAAGTTGGCAAATGTTACTCCACTTTTTAAGAAGGAGAGAAAAACAATGAACTACAGGATAGTTAGCCTAACATCAGCTGTTGGGAAAATGTTGGAATCTATTATTAAGGAGGTCTTAACAATGTACTTAGAAATGAATAGTATGACTAGAACAAGTCAATATGGTTTTATTAAAGGGAAATCCTATTTGACAAATTTATTAGAGTTTTTGAAGATGCAGCTAATAAGGTAGATAAAGTAGATGTAGTATACCTGGATTTCCAAAAGGCAATTGATAAGGCACTGCACTAAAAGTTAACAGGCAAAATAAAGGCTCATGGAGTTGAGGGCTATATATTAGCATGGATAAAGGATTGGTTAATGGATAGAAAACAGAATGAGCATCAGTCAAGCTTTTTAAAGTTAGCAGGTGATGAATAGTGGGGTGTCGCAAGAATCAGTGCTGGGGCCTCAGCTATTAACATCTAAATTTCAGGACTTAGATGAAGAGACAGAGAGTAATGTATCTAAGTTTGCTGATGATGAAGCTCGGTGGAAAGGTAAGCTGTGAGGAGGACACAGAGATATTGCGAAAAGATATGGACAGATTAGGTGAATGGACAATAAGATGGCAGATGGAATCTAATATGGGGAAATGTGAAGTTATTCAATTTAGTTGTAGGAATAAAAAGCAGAATATTCTTCAAAATGTGAGAAACTTGTAAGTGTTGATGTTCAAAGACACTTGGGTGTGCTGGTACAAGGAATGCAAAAAGTTAGCATGCAGGTGCAGCAAGCGATTTGAAAGGCAAATGGCAATTTGGCATTTATTGCAAAGGGATTGGAGTACAAGAATGAAGAAGCCTTGCTACAGTTGTAGGACAGAGTTTTGGCATCTCAGGGAATTAAGGAAAATGGGGAGTGGGTGAGAAAATGGAGTTGAAGCCCAAGAGCAGCCATGATTGCTGGGCCACTGGGCCATGTGGTTTATTCCTGATCCTATTTCTTATGTTTTTCTATCTCTTGACAAAGTCACTCTCTCCCCGCAGACAGGGTCACTCACTTCCCCAGACCCAGCAACAAGTTCTGTCTCCCCTTCCCACCACCAGTAAACTGGCCTCTCACTTTTAATGTTCTCTCTGCTCACATATGGTACTCTTCATGTCTTTCCCTCATAAAAAATCTCTCTCGTCCCCCAAAAGAAGCTTAATTCTCTCTCTTTTCTCATCAACAATCCTCAGGACAGTAAGGGGGGAGTTTTAATCCGATAACATGGGTGGATTTGTGAGCAGGTGGCATATTAAAAGAGGTGAAATTGCTGGTATGTCAGGAAGCTGTTGATTTCTGCCTTTAACTGGATATGATCCGTAATGTCTAGGAAACCCCCTCTGGCAGGCAGGTTGGTAATTTCAATATGTTATGTTCTCATTATCTTCTCATTTAATCTTGAATCCTGACTTTAACTGTGTCTGCATGGGCTTCCTGAGCTTCCTTCAACTTGCCAGGAAAAATGTGTGAGGACAGTGGGATTTGAGGGAGCTGAGCGATTAATAGGCAAGAAAGGCTTTGGGCTGTAGCTTCCAAGCTCCCCAATGTCATATTAGGTGGGGGGGGGGGGGGGGGGGGGGGTACCTCAAAGATGCGCTGGGGAACCCCTCTTGGAGTTTTCCAGGTAAAGTTTGCATGACAATTGCCTGGAAGTGCAATTGCCCTGCACTGAGAACCATCTGAAAAATGCGATTTAAATCACAAACTTCGGGTGGTTCTGACTGGGCTACACCAATAGTTACACAGAAACTGTTAGAAGAATTAAAACCTCTTCTAACTTCTGGGCAATTATTGCATAAACCTACACTGACCACCAGCCCCCCCAACCCAACCCCACCGCACCACCCCCCCCCTCCACCACCACCCCCCCCCAACCTCCCCCCACCACCCCCCCCCCCCCCCACCCCACCCCCACACCCCATCCTGCCAAGGATTTACTCCTACCACTACTCCATGTGACTCCCCCAACTCCCTGATCCCCTAGGGGTCTCCCCCACTCCTCCAACAGGACTCCCAACTCCACTCATGCACCAGGGGTATCCCTCCACTCCCCTGATTAACCCCCCCACCACCCATGGGGACAACACCCCCCCTTCCACCGCCACGTCCGACTCTCAACCCCTCCGCAACCCCCAAGGCCCGACACGTCATCCCCACCCAAGGACTGAACTGACCCAGCCACCTCCCAGGCCCAACCTGACCCACACACCTGAAGCCCAACATTTCCCCCCACAAACCATATGGCCCGGCATGGCCATACCTGACCTGACCCACCTCCAGACCCAGCCCGACCTGAAGCGCCCTGCCCCATGAGGCTCGACAACCTACCCCAGCTCAAGGTCTGACCCCCTCTCCCCGAGACCCAATCCCCCATCCCATCTGAAGCCTGATCCCCTTTATACCCAAGTCCTAGGCACTTACCTTATACATTTACTTTCTCCCTGGCCTGTCATAGACCTTTAAACTTCTCTGGACCTTTAAACTTGCCTGCTTTACACGGTGCACTACCTGGATCTCGCCTAGCCTGAGTCGGAATGTCGGGTGAAACAGAATTTTGCGTAAGTAACTGGGATCGGAGTGGCAATCCAAAGCTGTTTGCCACTCTGGGGAAGGTCAGGTCCCTTAAATACAGATATTTTACAACGGTTTTTTACCTGGATGAAACTTTCACTCAAAGGACATTGTCTGAGTGTCTGCTTTTACTGCTTTGGAGGTCTTTTATAATACTTTGGAGTCTATTGAGTTCTATCTATGCTTCCAAGTTGTCAACCTTCCGATCAGCATGGGAGCCACTTATGGAGTTCACCCTTGGACCTCAGATGAGGAATGAGAGGATGAGCGGTACTAACACCACCAGCAAGAGAAGCAGTTGCTTCCTCCTCAACCAGCTGTGGCTCCACAGGAGAGAGAAGCTGAACACAGAGCTCCAACCCACAGGAGGCAATACCCCTATCATATGGTTTACAGGCAGAGGATAAGCTTCCTGGACATGACTAAACACCAAATGCTTCATGAGGCTCAGAGTTTCCCACAAGGTGGTTGCTGACATTCATAGCCTCCTGGACGTGAGCCAAGTGAGCAGATGGACACGCATTGTCAATGGCAGTCAAACTCACCACAACCCTGAATTTCTTCAACTCTGGCCCCATCCAGGGATCTGCAGATGATATTTTCAGAATAGCATTGTCTGGTATCTTCCATGCAACTCCCAGGTGATTGATGCCATATTCGTCAGGGTGGGCACTTATTTAAACCTCTTAACTGATAAAGCCAGGCAGATTGAGTGAACACACAGTTTTGCCATTCTAGCTGGCTTCCCTCAGGCCCAGGAGGCCATTAACTGTACACATGTGGCAATCAAGAACATTCCCAGATCACCAGCTCATCAAACAAAAGGGATTTCACTCCATCAATATTCAGCTGGTCAGCAATCAGGAAAAGATCATCATGCATGTCTATGTAAGATTGCCAGGGAGCTGCTACAATGCATTCATCTTGTGCTTGTTTAGCCTCCCTGAGGCATTCACACCTCGAAGCAGAGTTAATAGTTAGCTCCTTGGAGTGAATGGCTACTCACTGAAGACATGGCTGATAATAATTGTGAGGAGCAGAGAATGATGTCCATGAGGGATACAACAGCAGCCACCTGCCCACCAGAGCTATTATAGAGCAAGCAATCAGGATTTTGGTACAGAGATCAGCATGCACCAGCCAGGGTATCCAGAATGATAGAGGTCCACTATCCTCGTGTAACATAAACCAGCAGCAAGGACTAAAGCTCCGGGTGGAGAAAGATACAGTGCCCTTTGCTTCTTTGGGGGAGGAGTAGGGGAGGGGGAGGAGGACAAGAGGGGAAGGAGCAACAGGAGGAGCAGGAGAAGGAGAAAGAGCACGTTGTAGCATGGGCAACAGGAACTGTACCAAGGATGGCCTCATTCAGCCAGGGTTCACTTCTCCTGAGATAGTTCAGCCATCTGGCACATACACCCTGAACCAGTGCCATCTCCACCTCCCTTCCACCCTAGCCTCCAGCAAAATGCCACCCTCTCATGGTCCACCTATGCTTCCCTGTTAGTCAGGAACTGGGGAACACTTTGTTGCACGCCAGTGAAGTGCTGAATGGTCAAGGTAAGGTTTCTTCAATCCTGCTAAAGATGGTATTCCGAATGTGCAGTTCATTGGTGAGAGCCAGCATGCATCTGGTGCACTGCCATAACTAATGCTATGGAGGTGGCCACTTTTTCCATGAACGTAAATGTCAGCTCAAAGGTCAAAGGTTAGAGACTTCTCCAATCTCTTTCCAATTGTGTGCAGTAGGGCTGGGAAGGCTGACGGCAGCTCACACATTCCTCATTTTCCTGCCCTGATTAGATTACTGAACCTCTTGTGGCAATGTATCAATGGACTGTGGCACCAATTCCTGCTGCTCACCTCTTCAGCCACTTCCAAGTACACCTCCTTGCTTTTGAGGGCAGGCTTCTTCCTCCTGTTCATAGGGAATAGAATCTCTGTGCAGTGCTTGCAGATAATAGCATCATGTCCAGACACTCACCTCTGGAACATGGTGCTGCCCTGCTGCTTTCTGGCTCTATCTGAAAACCTCTACCATGCTTCAATCCTGATCATTCGCTGGAGTTCAGAAAAATGAGGGGGGGATCTCATAGAAAACTATAAAATTCTAACAGGACAAGACAGGGTAGATGCAGGAAGGATGTTCCCGATAGTGGGGGAGTCCAGAACCAGGGGTCGCAGTCTGAGGATACGGTGTAGACCATTTAGGATTGAGATGAGGAGAAATTTCTTCACCCAGAGAGTGGTGAGCCTGTGGAATCCGCTACCACAGAAAGTAGTTGAGGCCAAAACATTGTATGTTTTCAAGAAGGAGCTAGATATAGCTCTTGGGGTGAAAGGGATCAAGGGATATGGGGAGAAAGCGGAAGCAGGTTATTGAGTTGGATGATCAGCCTTGATTATAATGAATGGTGGAGCAGGCTCAAAGGGCCGAATGGCCTACTCCTGCTCCTATTTTCTATGTTTCTATGTTTATATCCTTGCAGGGTCCCTTTATACATTTGAGTTGAAGTAGACTGATGGGGTTCATCATCACATCAGCTTGTTCCAATTGGTAGGGAAACATAGAAGTTAGATACAATTGCAGTGGTTGCATTAAAAAGCCACTGACAAATGCACATCTGAACCTTTGGGGCACCCCACCTGCTGCCGTCCTCCGCTGCTATGAAGTTAAAATTCAACTCTAAGTTCTATGTACTGTAAAATATTGACTGGCTATAACAACAATTCCAAAAAAATTTAAGAATGTTTGTAGAATGGGCCATCTGGGGTCAAGTTTCACTCATGAGTCATCCCACAAATAGTAGCTTTCTGATATCCCAAACAATCCACCTTGAAGACACAATTTTATGACTGTATTACGTTCAGGAAGTTCAAAGTAAGCACAAGATTTAGAGCTCACTCCTGAGATTTATGCTTCAGTTCCAGCTTCGGCTTATACTTTATCCAACTGGTCATTATTTCTGATCACTTTTCAGGTTTACCAGGCAGTGAAAAAAACAGCTCTTGGTCCATCGCCTGTTGAACAAAGTATTCCTCCTGTTGATAAAATAATGGAGCTTTTAAAACAATTGGAGCAGTCTGATTTTCATGTACTCCTAGTTGAAATCTTTTGCATTATTGTAGAGGTACAGCAGTAAAAAAGAACAAAAATGCACTTTGTTAATGAGTGCAGTGCAGCTTTCAAGTGGATATAAACTTTGCTCCATTCTCTATCTGAAACTTCAATCCATCTTTTTCTCCTAACAGATGCTGATGGACCTGTGGTACTTGTCCAGCATTTTCTGTTTTGATCTTAGATTTGAGCTTTTCTTTTGATCTAAGCTGTGCTCCCTTACTATGCTTGCACTGACTTTACAATATACGGTGACACATTTTGGTAGCGCTAGAGTGTGAGGCTGCATCGTATGATGTCAAAATAAATTATATCTTTTTGTACTAAATTATTGAAATATTCCATGAGTCAGCTTTTGAACTGTTTTAAGGGACACTGTTAGATAATGAAGGGGATTGGAAATAGGTGCCCTCCACTCCCTAAGGAAAACAAAACACTGATTCACTTTGGTTGTTTTCAGTTCACACTAAGTGCAGATGTTCTGCCAGAGTTATTTAAAAGTATTAGCATATACCTTGAGACTCACTCGCCTTGACCATGACGGATTGAATGCTTGGGGGAGTTTGATGATGATTTCTACTGAATACTTTGCTGTACACGCTCACTAACTGCCAGGTTTCATATGAAATATTCTTGCTCTGTTCTGTAATGCGCATAATAAAAGTGCAAAAATATGCTACATTAAAAACTCTGAATTTAAAAAAAAATCAAACGTGGCATCAATCTTTCCAAAATACACCCAAAATATGATTCATTTATTTTAATCCTAATAAATAACATGTATTGGCTAGTATACACAAGAATGAGGAAACCATAATAGGCTACAGAGCATTTCACTGTGGCAGTTTTAACTTAGTCTCCCCCAACTACCCTGCGAGAAATTGACGGGATTGTGTTGGCCAACCATTTCCCATCCTTCAAAATGAAAGTAACATCAAGTGAGGCAAAAAGATGGCCAACAAAATCTCCTCAATTTACTAACAGATAGATTAGGTTAAAATGATGCCCCATTAATGCTATCTGTACATATTTTTAGAACTCCGCGTCCAAATTAAATGTGCCAACATTGAGTTCCTTTTTAAAGCTGTTAATCAAAATAACAAGTGTTAATTGCATTTTCTGGAGTTTCCTTAACCATATCCAAGATGCCTTAATGAGAAAAATCTCAAGTTCAAATGGTGCTACGGTAGTGGTGTGGCTATGTCACTGGGCTAGTAATCCAGAGGCTCGGACCAATAATCTAAAGAAGGCAAATTCAAATCCTGCCATAGCAATTCAAGACTTTGTATTGTTTTAAAAATCTTGAAGTATAATGCAGGTGTAAGTTAAATAAACGTGACCTGTGGGCTGTTGGATTGTTGTTAAGAACATAAGAAATAACAGGTGCAGACATCTGGACCCTTGGGTTTGCTCTGCCATTCATAACATTAATGGTTGAACTCCTGCCTCAGCTCCACTTTGCCACTCCCTGCTCATACCCCTTGATTCCCTGAAAAACCGAAATCTATCAAGCTCAGCCTTAACTATAGTCAACGATGGAGCATCCACAATGCTCTGGGACAAAAAATTCCAAAGATTCACAGCCGCTTGAGTGAAGAAATTTCTTCAAACCTCAGGTGTAGATGACAACCCCTTATCCTGAAACTGTGTACGTGTTCTAAATTCCCCAGCCAGGGGAAACAAACTCTGAATGTCTACTTTGTCAAGCCTCTTCATAGTTTTGTATGTTTCAATGAGATCACCTCTCACTCTTCTAAGCTCCAGAGTACAGGTCCAATTTACTCAGCCTCTCTTCATAGGACAACCCTCTCATCCCAGGAACCAATCTAAAGAACTTTTACTTATTGCCATCAAGGTAAGTTTATCCTTCTTTAGATATGGAGGCCAAAACTGCCACAGTATTCCCGGTATGGACTCAGCTCAGCTCTGCACAATTGTAGCAAAACTTCCTTATTCTGGTATTTGTAACCCCTTGAAATAAAGGCCAGCATGCCACTTGCCTTCCTAATTGCTTGCTGTACTTGCATACTATTTTTTTGTGTTCCTAGTAGGAATAAACTGAAGTCTCTCTGAACAATAACATTTCCATTCCTTTTAAAAAATATTCTGCTTTTCTATTCTTACTACCAAGGTGAACAACCTCCAGCTTCCCCACAATTTTCTCTATCTGCCACTTTGTTGCCCACTCTCGTAACCTGTCCATATTGCTTTGCAGCCTCTTTGTGTCTCCTCACAGCTTACATTTCCAGGTCGCCTTAGCAAACTTGGATACATTTCTCTGGATCTATTTGTCTAAGTCATTAATATAGATTGCAAATAGCTGAGGCCCCAACACTGATCCTTCCAGCTCTCCACTAGTTATAACCGGCTAATTTGTAAATGTTCCCTTTATCCCCATTGTCTGCTTCCTGTCTGTTAATCAACCCTCCATCCATGCTAATATATTACCCCCAACTCCATGAGCCCTAATTTTGCACATTAACCTCTTGTGTGGCAATTGTGGAATATTTTTTGGAAATCGAAGAATAATACGTCTACTGGTTCCCCTTTGTCTACGTATTAGTTACATCCTCAAAAAACTCTAATAAATTTGTCAAACATCATTCCTCTTCTTCAAAACTATGTTGACTTTGTCTGATCATGTTATGATTTTCCGTATATTGATAAGATTTCCTTGATAATGGATTCCAGCATTTTCCTCCTGACTAATGTCAAGCTAATTGACCTATTTTCTCTCTCCCTCATTTCTTGACTAGTAGTGTTATGTTTGCTAATTTCCAACCCTTTGGGGCCTTTCTAGGATGTAGAGAATATTGGAAAATCATAAACAATGCATTTACTATCTGGGCAGCTACCTTTTTCAGAACTTTAGGTTGTAGACCATCAGATCCTGAGAACTTGTTGGCTTTTATTCCTTAAGTTTCTCTAATTCTTTTCCTCTACTAATACTAATTACTTTAAGTTCCTTACTCTTATTAGTTCCTTGGTTGGTCTCTATTTCTGGTATGTAATTTCTGCTATATCTGCTGTGAAGACAGGCACAAAATATTAGCTCAGAATGTCTGCTATTTCCTTATTCCCCATGATAACTTTACCTGATTCTGCCTCTAAGGGATCAACATTTACTTTAGCTACTCTTTTCCTTTTTATATACTTGTAAAAACTCTTACAATCTGTTTTTTTATTATGTGTTCATTCACTCTCATTTTATTTTTTCTCTTTTTCTCAACTTTTTGGTCATCCTTCGCTGGTTTCTAAAGTTTTCCCAATCCTCAGGCTAACTACTATTCTTCGCAAACTTATAATCCTCTTCTTTTAAACTAACACTATATCCTTCACTTCGTGAGTGAACAATGGATGGGTCTTTCTCGTTGAGTTTTTGTTCTTTATTTGAATATATTTTTGTGAAAATTTTGTATCATTTCTTGAAATGTTTCCCACTGTTAAGTTACTGCGATACCATTTAGTCCTTTATATTTAATCAAACTTAGCTACCTCTCCCTTCATTCCTGTGATATTAGCTTTGTTTAAGTTTAAAATTCTTGTTTTGGCTTTAAGTATTTCACTTCAAAGTTAATATCAAATTCAATTGTATTATTATCAATGTCTCAGAGGTTCCTTTACTATGAGAGTAGCAATTAACTCTGCCTCTTACACAATCCTAGGGGCAGAGTTTTGCAGTTAGTGTTGGAGGGGGGGGAGGGGCAGGCCCGACACGCCAACATATAAAATTGATGTGCGATGATGTCAGGTGTGCGTCCCACGTCACGGCAAGCCATTGCGATATTTCAGAGGGTGGGCATGCTCTGACTTCCGAGGCCCACCCAATATTAATTAACAGATGTCCTAAGACCCTTGAGGCAGTAAATGACAGCGATTTTTCACAGCCCGTGCAATTTTCAGTGTGTCGCAATTGCACAACGGGCAGGCGGGTAGGCCACATTTTAAAAAGCCTCATCCACAGGTGGGATAAGAGGGGTGAGTGGGCTCGTCAATACTATTTGTTAGTTATTTACTTGTTAAACTTAATGCTACTTACTTGTGTGAACAGAAGAACATCAATTCTCTTTGGAGCTGCTTTGACAGGAATAACAAGCTTTAGGTCAGGAGTCTGGAAAAAACCATAATCCTTGGGGCCTTGCAGGTTTCAGGCAACCTTCCCTTACATTGGGAATGGGGATTGTGCTCTCCACTGGAGGCACCTCCTCTGAGGAAGAAAAGAGGGCCAGAAGAGGGAGGAGGCCAGTAGTCCATATTCAGCCTCCAGAGGAGCCACCTTTGGGAGAAGAGGTGCAGGCACAAGGAGAGCAGGGCTAACAGGAAGTGCAAGGCAGGAGGAGCCACAGAAGACAACACTATCCTGCTGCCAGGGTTTACAGACGGCGATGCAGCTACTTCAATATGTCTGAGGTGCAGTGCCGAATGAGGCTCCATCTCTCAAAGGAGAAGTGTCCTTTATCTGTCAGATGATAGGCCCTGAGGTCAGCTCCAACTGTATGGGTGGACACCCCATGCCAGTGGCATTGAAGGTCATTTGAAGTGAAGTGGCATTTTATGCCTCCAGCTCTTTCCAGTGGTCAGTGGGTGAGGTTTGTGGAGTCTCCCAATCAGCTGTCCACAGTTGTGTTAAGCTGATGACAGATGCTCTATTCAGGCATGCATTGACTTCCATTCGTTATTGCTTGGACAAGGCCAGCCAGGTGGAGTGACCCAGAGGCTTTGCAGAAACTGCTGGGTTCCCTCATGACGCAGGGTGCTATAGACTGCACACATGTGACCATCAAGGCGCCAGCAGGTGAGCCCGGTGCCTTCGTCAACAGAAAGGGCTTCCACTCCATGAACGCGCAGATAGTGTGTGACCATTGGATGCAGGTTCTGCAAGTCTGTGCAAGGTATCCAGGCAGCTCCCATGATGCCTACATCCTGAGACACTCCCAGGTGATGAGGCTCTTCAGTGCTCCAGCCTGGCTGGATGGACGGCTGCTGGGCGACAAGGGCTATCCCCTCAAAAGTGGCCCCACTGCCGTCCAAGAACAGAGGTCGAGCAGCAGTACAACAGGAGCCACGCCTCCACAAGGGCTGTGGTAGAGAGAACCATCGGTCTTCTCAAGATGCTATTCCGATGCCTTGACCGCTCAGGGGGTGCACTCCAATACCCCCCAGATCGTGTGTAGCTGATAGTGGTTGCAAGCTGCGCTCTCCAAAATCTGGCACTGGAAAGGGGGGACGCAGTGAAGGAAGAAGATGTTGATGCAGTTGCTCTGGCAGCAGACGATGAGTCCAGTAGTGAGTCTGAGGACGAAAACGCTCAGGAGAATGATGAGGGGACAGATGCTGACCTGGGGCAATCTCCAGGGAGGCAGGGACACCCGGGAGGCTTTGATCCAATGATCCTTCAGCTGGACTGCCAAAGATGAGCCTCCAACATATGCCAGGGCTGGGGGCTCCATACTCAAAGCCTGAGACCAACATTTGCCTGTTTAAATCTCAATGACAAACAAGTCACTCAGTACATCATGGGTTTCCGTACACCTGCTCCAGGATTTTCCCCTTGGCGATTTGGGAGCGGGGCCCGTTCACCGAGGGGAAAATGACGTGGAGGACGTCGGGAGGAACCCCCGATGTCATCCCGGGCCATTTAAATCTTAAGGAAGCCAATTAAGGCCATTGACAGACTCATTAAGATAGTTAAATGCCCTGCCAGGCCAACCTTAAGGCTGGCAGGCAGGCCAGGAGACTATGCGGTCTGTAGATTATTGATGAAACTTCATCCACTGGCGGGATGAAGTTTCATTATCATTTTGTAAAAATGTTGATAATAAACTCATAAAATTTATTACATGTCCCATCTCATGTGACATTGTCACATGACTGGGACATGCTAGTAATTTTAAAAAATCTATTTTTTGACTTTACTTACATTTCACTAAACTCCCTGAGACAGGACTTTGCCTCAGGGAGCAGTGTGCTCTTTGACAGCTGGGGATTCCCTCCCACCCCCCGGTACAGGAAACACATAGCGCTTCCCGTTGGGCAGGCCGCTGGGTGGGCCTTAATTGGCTTGCCCACTCAAAATGGCGGCGGGCCCCATTTCGGTGGTGAGGTTCAGCTGCCTGGTCGCCGCCGAGGCGGTGGGGCCTGCCCGCCAGCCAAGGGCTAAGTTCTGCCCCTGCAGATCTAATGAAGCACCCAGAGGCTTGTTGAGAACTAAAACATTTAATGATTGCATAACTGCATTCAGAAATCAAAGCATATTAAAAGGTGTTGAGCAGCACGCCTAATGAAAAACAACTTAAACGTGGGGCAAAAGAAAACCACCAGTGATAAACCCGTGTTGCGCCTAAGATGATTTACGTTTATGCTTGCGGGTGCTACGTCTAGGTGCTCCCCCCTCGCTGGCACCGGCATTGGAGGCAGCCTGCTCACTCTGCTGTCCTGTTGGCCTTGATGACCTCGGTGGGCATCCTCTGGCCCGAGGAGCCTGTGCTGGCCCTGACTGGGAGGAAACGCCCAATGGCATGGCTGGCATCTCCCCATCGCTGCAGCCTCAACAGATGCCACGGTCACTGGCAGGGGCTGGAGGAGCTGCTGCCCTCATCTGGAGCGGCCTGAGAGGAGCCGGCAGAAACGACAGGCAGTTCGTGCGCCAACGTGAGGTTGCTTCGGACCCCCTGCTCACCATTGATGGGTGGGCACCTAGATGGAATACTGGGTGCCCAATCCATTTCCCACACTGAAACTGACCACCTGAAGTCAATGCCGATGTGAGGGTTTGCAGGTCCGAGCGCATCTCAAGGAACACTTGATTGTTCTCCTGGAGGAGCCTCTTCATGATTGTCGCCACTCTCTCCATGGAGGAGGCATTGTGCTCAGCCATGAGGGTCGTTGCATTGCTCACGCTCCACATGGACTCCTCCATCATGGAGATCATGGCACGCATTCCCTCTTGTATCTCTGCCAGATCCTCCCTCACATCCTGCTGGACTTCCAGCATCTGCTGACCCAGGGACAATTCCAGAGGCACATCATCAGCCACTGGCTGAGGATGTTCCTGGTCCCCAGCAGTCCTGTGACTGGTGGCGCCCTGGGCACTCTGTGTCTACGCCTGCACCTCAAGTGTGTGTGAAGTGCCCTCACCGCTGTGCACTGAGATACTAGCTGATGATCTTATCCCCACTGAGGTGCTGGTATCTGCGCTGGTGCCTGCCTGGCTCAGATGGTGTGACACTGATGCATTCATATAGTCTGGGCCCTCTAGGGTCACTTCAGTGACGGTCCCTCTGCATCCTGAGTCTGGGTATGTTCCGGATAGGCTGAAAGGAAGAACAAGGACATTTGATTAGTTGAAGTCATTACACTGTTAATGTGCATGCCTGGCACCCGTATCAGGATGTGCTCCTCCTTCCATTATCAATGGGCAACCCATGTTGGAGGCTGAAATCAATATACAGTCAACAGTGGAATGTTTGCACTGACAGACAGACCTGGGCGCATGGTGCTTCTCCAGCTCGAGAGCCTCCTGCTTGTATCTGGTCAGTATGAGTAGGTAGGCCTGCCCTCTGCCAGTCTGCATCCGTTCGGCATTATTGTGTGCTGTCTTCTCCAGAAAGAAGAGGAGGAGCATTGATTAATCCACCCTGTACCTGCATTGCCATTGCAGCCTTGCCACCCCCACCTGAGTCTAACATTGCCGGGCTCATCCAATTTGTGACCCTGGAGCCACAATACACTCACTCCAAGCAGCCAGGGCTGACCCCCTTGCCCAGATGCTGGCTCCATCACATTTGCCACTCACACTGTAAGACCTTCCAAACCAAGGAGCACTACCACCTAGAAGGACAAGGGCAGCAGTTGGATGGTTACCCTGCCACCTAGAAATTCCCCTCCCAGTCACTCTGCATCCTGCCTTTGAAATGTTTTGGCATTGCAGTACTGCGCCTAGGTCCAGATCCTGGAGCTCGCCCCCAAAACAGTACTGTGGGTGTACATGAACCACATGCAGCAGATACAGAAGGCAGCTCAGCACCACCCTATCAAGGCAGCTAGGCATGGGCAATAAGTGCTGATCCACCCAGCGAAGGCCACATGCCGTAGATGAATGAATGCAATAACAAAATTCTGAGCTGGGGGTTTGGGGGCTGGGGAGGGCCAACCTAACTGCTCTGCTAAGTGACCCATGCCGACATGGTACTCACCCTTCGCAATCGCAAGAGGTCATTGAACCACTAGCGGCTCTGCACCCAGGTGCGTCTCACCACATCGTGGGAGCTGACCCCTTCTGCCACCTCCCACCAGGCACATTTCATCATGTAGTGGGGGGGGGCCTCCTCCTCCTGTCCCTAGGCACAAGGATGTCATGGAGTGATGCTGCCTCCTCGAGGAGGGCAGCGAGGCACTCATCTGAGAATCTCAGGGCACATTGCACTGCCGACATGCCCTCCCATCTGGCCTGCTCTCCGAGAGCACTGGACATCCCCTTGTGTGACATCGGTGGAAGTGTTTGGAAGGCTGCCTGCGCTGTTTTTGAATAGGCCACCAGGTCGCCATTGGACCGGGCGGTCATTGGACTCCCACAGCTGCCTGCCCCTTCCCGCTGTTCTCGGCTTCCATGATTTACACTGGACGGGCCTTAATTGGTCTTTCCTGCATAATATGCCAGCACGGAGCCGATCGTGGGTGGTGATTGGCTCTGCACCCGCCCATGCCTATTCCCGAACAGCCCGCCCACCATAGGAAAAATTCACCACTTGATCTAAGCTGGCTTTAAACCTATTTAGTTCTGCAATGCATTGGTTAAGGAAACTCATAAAACCGTTTAACGAACTCATCTTCCATAAGTTGCTTGAATACTTTCATATATTTTATAATACTTTAATTACTTGCCAATTTGATTTATACAGTTTATAGGAAAATTAATGTCCCTCACGATTATTATATTGCCTCTGTTGCAAGTTCCCCAATTATTTCTAGCTTAATGTTCTTTCGAAATGTTTAACTACTGTTAGGGGTCCTTACTACTCTCACCAGCATCCTTGTTCTCACCCATTTGGCAGGAAGCACCTTCTATCTGTTGGACAAAGACAAGGGCCAAGGCTCCTCCATCACTACCTCCTGGATCCCCATACCTTTCTGACTCTCGGTCACACTTTCCTGTTCCTTACCACTGATTACCAAATGTTCTTCACAAACACTCCCATGTTGCATCTGCAGAATACCACCTTCCCTGCTATGTTGATTTAAAGAGTGTTCTTATTTAATTAGATAAAATCATTATTCAATCAAAAACAGGAAATGCTGGAAAGACTCAATAGGTCTGACAGCATCGTGGAGTGACAGAGCTCTGAAGAAGGGTTATACAGACTTGAAACATTAGCTTTGTTTTTTTCTCTCTCCACAGATGCTGTCAGACCTGCTGAGTTTTCCAGCATTTTCTTTTTTTGTTTCAGATTTCCAGCATCTGCAGCATTTTGCTTTTATCATTATTTTATCAATTGTTTTAGTTCTATAGATTTATTAGTTAATCTACATTTATTAATTTAATAAAGTAGTAGCAAGCTACAGATTCTTAGCTCTGAGTTTGACACACCATCCTACCTTAAAAAGCAAAAAAAAAACTGCAATACTTATCAACCAATCAGGTACCTGCTGTCCTGTGGCTTCACTTCTTAGTTTCTTTCTTGATGTTGAAGCTCCGGCTCCCGACTCTCTCTCTCTCTCTGCTCCTGGCTCTCTTTATCACCCAACTGTCTCCATCTCCCAATATTCTCGCTGCTCCTGACTCTCTTTCTCCATCTTCCAACTCTCTCTCCATCTCCCGATTCTCTGTCCAGCACCCAACTCCCTCTCCTCTCCAAACACTCTCTCTTTCTCTGCCCCAGATTTTCTCCAGTTCCCTCTCTGACTTTTTTTCCGGCTCCCAACTCTCGTTCCATCTCTTGAATCTCTCTCCATCTCCTTACTCTCTCTCCATCTCCTGAGTCTCTCTCAGCTCCTGACTCTCTCTCCATCCCTGACTATTTGCTCCTGATTCTCTTCCCGGCTCCTGGCTCACGTATTAAAGCCCAACCAATGCTCTTTTAGGAAGAAAACCTGCCATACTTATTTGGTCTGGCCTAGATGTGATTTCAGTCCAACATTAATGTTCTTGACTGTTAACTGCCCTCTGAAATGGCCAAGCAAACCATTCAGTTGTTTCAAACCACTACAATACAACATAGGTTGCAGTGTCCAGCCTTCCTATGAACTGCCAATTGAAGCTATGAACTCAGCTGTCTCCTCTTGCCACCCTTAAATCCTGCAGAGGCTTTGATGTCTTGTGTACTGAGTGCACTCATTGTAAGATTTGGAGGGGCCCATAAAATGACAGTGTATTAGATCCTTAATGATGTGATCTACCTGTCAATTGCCTACATTAAGAAATTGAGTGCTGTCCTCACCTTGGTTGCCATCTATCTGTAGTACCTTGTGGCCCAGTGTGATGTGATCAGAGATTCACCCCGATGCCACCATAGGTGATTTCAGGACCACCGCAACCATCCCTCCTCCCGACCCACCAAACTTCATAGCCATGTGTTTTGGAAGTGTAAGAGGCCAGCCATGATTGCTGACAGCTATTGACTTGAAGGCACTCGTAGAATACTAATGACATCCCACCCAATACGTGCAATATAAAATTGCATGTTTATTACTACCATTATTCATTTTTCGTAACATATTACATTAATAGCTTATCGAGTAAGACATTGCTTTTGAACCATGGATACAGATTTTTGATACTCAGCAGGAAATCTTTTATTTTTCAAATGATTTAAGTCACAGAGCAGTTCATGTAAGACCCTTCTTTTCCCATTGAAAAATGTGAACGTGAGTGTGAATGTCATCCAGTGTGTGCTTTTGCTATTGGATTCCTCCTGTAAATTAGTTTTGTCTGAGTGATCTGCAAGATGCAATTTTCCAGTCCTCTCATGCTCACAGTGTTAATCAATGGCAGTGTGTGCTGGGGTGTTTTACAATAATAAAAAACAAATTCTAACTGATGAGTTCTAGGTAGTATTAATAAAGATATTACTTCACCCTCTTGTCTGTGATCCTATTTTGAGGTTTTGTGTTGGAATGAACTTTAACAGAGTACCTGTTGTGCAGGCATAGTAAAAAATGATTCTGTTTTTAAAATATTGTAATCCCACTGACTCCCACAGCTACCTCGACTACATTTCCTCACACCTCATACCCTGTAAGGATTCTGTTCCATTCTTCCAGTTCCTCTGTCTCTGTCACATTTGTTCTGATGATGCAGCCTTCCTCAAGGTAGAAGGTGGAAGCATCCTCAACCGAGCATGCCCTCTTGCTGTTCTTGACAGGACCTTTGGCCATGTCTGCTATATCTCCCACACTTCAGCTCTCACCACTTCAATTGCATCCCAGAACTATGATAAGTTTTCCATTGTCCTCATTTGCCACCTCATCAGCCCTCTTAACGAGTCATTTTCCACCAGCTCCGCCACATGCAGTGTGATGCCATCACCAACACATCTCCCCCTCCCCTTCCATTTCAGCATTCTGAAGGGATCTTTCCTTCATGATACCCTGGTCCACTCCTCTGCCACTCCGAACACCTCATCCTCTTCCCATGGCACCTTTCCATGCAAACTGCCCTTTTACCTCCTCACTCTCCAAGGCCCCAAACACTCCTTCCAGGTGAAGCATTGATTTACATGTACTTCTTTCAATCGGCCTACTGTATCCTCTGCTCACAATGTGGTCTCCTCTGCACTGAGGAGACCAAACTCAAATTAGTTGACCGCTTTGCAGAGCAGCTCCATTCAGTCCACAAACATGACCCCAAGCTTCTGGTAGCCTGCCATTTTAATTCTCCACTTTGCTCTCTCTCTGGCATCTCTGTCCTTGGCCTACTGTGCCATTCCAGTGACGCTTCAGGAACAGCACTTTATCTTTCAATTAGGCACTTTACAGCCTTCTGGACTCAAGATTAAGTTCAACAATTTCAGATCAGAAACCTGGCCCCATTTTTGTTTCCTTTTCTTTGCATGTTTCAGTTTTTCTCTTAGTTTTGCTTTTAGTCAACAGCATGCCGTTTCTAGGCACAGCTTTTGTTTCTTTGTTTCTTTCCTTGCTCCATCACCATTTCCTTTTGCCCTGGAAGACGAACTCTTCTGTCATTCAATTTCTCCTGTATTTTGCCTTAACACAGACCTTCCTTTGTTCTTGTCCCATTCACCCCTTGCTCAAAACCGATCATATTTCTAACTTTTCCCAGTTCTGATGAAAGGTCACAGACCTAAAACGTAGGGTGGAATCATGTGAAGGTCACTCTCTGCAGAGCTGACAAGAGCCTTACATGTCCTCTTCTAGGAAAGGCCTGTCACTGAGGCACTAGACAGGTTGACCTTCCCCAGAATCAAGGACCCTGGGGGTGGGGAGGGGTGGTGGTGCGTGGGGGGTTGCAAGTCCCGCCCACTGAGAGCAACTGGCCATTCAGAGGCCAGAAGTTCTGAGCTCAGCAGCACCACCAGTGAGGTGGTGGCCGTTGTCAGTACAACATCTACCTGAGGCCTCAGGTCAAGGTGGGACCAAGGCACACGTGTGTGATAGCAGGAAGGGGGTTGCAGGGTGAGGTTCACAAAGGAGGGGGATGAGGGGACTTGGCAGCAAGGGCATGGAGGTGGCTCTCAGCAGGCCCCCCCTTCCCAATGCCACACCCCTCAATCAGGCACTGAATGCCTTTGAATGAAATACTGCCCCCCCCCGCCCCCCCCCCCCCCCCCCCCCCCCCCCCCCGGAGTCTGCAAACAAACAAGCTAATTGCCCACCTAAGGACCTCAATTGGTGGCAGGGAGGGAGGGCCATCCATAGGTCTCCCCGATACTGACTAAATTGGGGTGGAGGTAGGAAAGTGGCATTGTCCCCACCCACCACACTCTGACAATAGTTAAATGACCCCCACCACAAAACTTGCTAAGGGTGAGGGCACAAGACTCCACCTGCTAATCCATCTGTTTCTCTCCACAGATGTTTCCTGAGCTGTTGAGTATTTCCAGCATTTTCTGGATTAAAATCAGTCAGCTGCCTTTACAATGCCACACTGGAGACATGATGCCAAGCTGGCAGTAGGTGGAGCCAGCAGAGCATTAGGCTAAAAATCAAAGTAATGTAGATATACTCTGCGGCCGCAAAGTTTGATACGACCTGAAAACGGGCACAGGGATCATGATGCTTGATTACTCCCCACCCACTGCTTCTTATTTCGGCAGCATGCACATTTTGTGCTACCTGCTCATTTAAATGATTACAGCGTGCAACCAGTGGCTGCATGCTGTATCAGGAGGCAAAAAAATCATGCAAGGCTGGCACAAATTCAAGCTAGCCTATACCACTTTGAAGTCAACCTGCAACTCTTAAACAGCAGGTGCATTTTGGCTGGAATAGGTGCTAGAAGTCATTTTAAAAATACATTCGACCTACTGCAGACATAAAAAAATGACTCAAAATGGCTCAAACCTTTTCAATGTTACATGGACAGTGTTGATCAAGGAGATACAGAGGAGGAGAGATGTGTTCTTGACCACAGGAGGATAGGAGAATCTCCAGCCAAACTCTCAGAACAAATAGCTTGGTCAGTCAATGTCAGGCATTTAGCCCCAAGGGCCTGGGTGCAGTGCCACAAAAAGTTCAATGATCTCACAATTAATGTCAGTAAAAGCATTTTCAAATATCCCACCAACCAGCCGCTAACCTTACATACAATGCTCAATGCACAACATCCCCATCGCTCATCTACCAAAAATCTCCATCAGTCATGAAACACACCAACATCCATAGCCTCATCTCACCCTAACACACCTAGCACAGCTGCAAGTCTCACACCTATGTCTTATAGATTGCACATGCTGCTAGCTATTCAACCATAATAGCCACATTGCACTACCTTCACTGAAACACTTTCCTTTCTCTTGCAGGTTGGGCTGGCCCAAGACCTGTCCACAATCTACAGGGCACAAGACAGGAGTGTGATGGAATGCTCCCCTCTTGCCTGGATGAGTGCAGTTCCCACAACACTTAAGAAACTGGACACCATCCGGACAAAGCAGCCTGCTTGATTGGCACCACATCCACAAACATCCACTCCCTCCACCACTGACACACAGTAGCAACAGTGTGTACCATCTACAAAATGCACTGTAGGAATTCACCAAGGCTCCTTAGATAGCGCTTTCCAAACCCACAACCACTACCATCTAGAAGGACAGGGCAGCAGGTAGATGGGAACACCATCAACTCGAACTTCCCCTCCAAGTCACTCGGCATCCTGACCTGGAAATATATCGCCGTTCCTTCACTGTCGCTGGGTCAAAATCCTGGAACTACCTCCCTAACAGCACTATGGGTGTACCTATACCACATGGACTGCAGTGGTTCAAGAAGGCTGCTCACCACCATCACGTCCAATTGGGCTGTTAACAGGAAGTTAGTCAAGGCCACTGATTTAAAGGCTACCCGCCCTCTCAACCTCTCTTTGTTTCTTATAGCATTCTTATAGCAGGTTGAGAGGGCGGATAGCCTTTAAATCAGTGGCCTTGACTAACTTCCTGTTAACAGCCCAATTGGATGTGGAGCCCCCCTCCTTCTGCTAATTGGCTGTCCGATACTTGACTCGTCGTGCTTCAGACCATTCACTTTCTGATCTATCTCCCTTATCCTGCCAAAAAACCATAACATCCAGCCAATGGAATCATAGAATGGTTACAGCACAGAAGGAGGCCATTTGGCTCATCATGTCTGTGCTAGCTCTCTGAAGGATCAATTCACCCAGTGCCACTCCCCATCTTCCCCCTGTTGCCCTGCAAACTTTTTTTATTTTCAGATAATGATCCAATTCCCTCTTGAAAGCCTCGATTGAATCTGCTTCCACCACACTCTCAGGTAGTGCATTCCAGATCCTAACCACTTGCTGTGTAAAAAAGTTTCCCCTCCTGTCACCATTGCTTCTATGCAAATTGCCTTAAATATTTGCCCTTTAATTCTCAATCCTACGACCAATGGGAACAGTTCCTCCCTATCTATTCTGTTCAGCCCCCTCATGATTTTGAATACTTCTATCTAATCTTCTCTCAACATGATCTAGACCTAGAGTCAGTGTGGTGTTAGTCAGGGATTTAGACCTAGAGCTGGAGAAAGCTCCATGCCTATTCCTTTACTGTGTGTCTGTAGATAGTTACAATAAGTTAATAAACACTTGCTGCTAATATACACAAGACTATGAAGACTTGCTTGACAGACATGTTCTGTAACCAACACCACCTCAACAGCTTCCACTGAGCCTAATGATGGCCATGAGCAGTAGTCCCTTGGATTGTGGAGATAGCCCATCAGTCTGTTGTTACCCGCTACTTACTTTACGTAGGCTTCAGCTAAACATGAACTTTGCAAAAAGAAAATCTTGATCTCGTCCACTCCCTTCAGCACCAATAGAATTTTCTGCCTCTGCATTGGCGAGATCCCTCTAAGTGGCAGGAATCCAACTGGGAACTCATCCTGCATACCAGCTGAGCTTTGACTCAAGAAAATGGGTTAGGGCTATAGTAAGATCAAAATGATGGATTAAATCATTCCCAGCCAGTATTATGTCAACAGGGACTTCCACGTATTTATATGTTAAAAAAAAACATTTTAAAAAATGGAATTGAGGATATGCTATCAGCCTGTAAGGCTAAACCTTCTAACTAATTGATCATATAGGAAGGTAGCACATGGGTGAAAGGAGTAAGCGTTTCAGTTTCTTCAGCATTTAGATGTACTGCTGGAAAGCTCAAAATTCATATCTGGACATGTAGGCCATATCACCAGTTGGAAATATCCCTAGAGATTGTATAGAAAAAGCCCACCCTGTGCAGAATTAAACCTTGCAGAAATCTACATGATGTTTGCAGATAGCTTAAAAATATTTATTTGTTCAACACCATGGAGTGCATCCAGGGAGAAAATAGACATATCCACCAGAATGATTAGGCTAGGTACATAACTTTGAATATTTCCCAGTTAAAGCATTAATGTTATAATTTGTTATTACAATAAAAATATTAGATTATAAATGACAAGCAACACTTATCCACTTGTACGGCAGCCTTTTTTTCTAAAATTATGATGGTACGTTAGTTGATGCAGTATACTTACAACAAAACAAGAGGGTCCGAGGTTCTGGTATGTATCTTTGAATTTGCAGGAATTTTATATAATTGCAGCAAAAACAAATCAGGTTTCATGTAGGTATTTTGATCAAGTACAAATTGCATTTCTGGAAAAATTCCAAGCTGCAACTCTCCATTTTGGTTATTTAGGAACAGGTAGATGCCAT